>NW_004524714.1:2321642-2349755 GCF_000260255.1 Octodon degus | reverse complement strand
GAATTACACATTCAAGCTCAAGATTTTCTTTCCTTTTTTCTCTTTTTAGACCAGAATATATTTATTGAGTGAAAGAAAGCTTTTGTCTGAGAGAAGGACAGAAGGTGGACCTGCGTGGGTTGCCCCAAGATTTTCTTCTTCTTTTCTTTTTGTGGAACCACAGATAGAACTCAGGATCCTGTGTTTTCCAGGCAGACGCTTATGCCGCTGAGCTATCTCCCTGGCCCACTTGCATATTTTTAAAAGCATGTACTGTTTTTATAAAAAATACATTCATGTGTCAGTCAGGCCGAGACCACTTTTTCAGCTAACACCTGGCCCAGCCAGCATCTGGGGTCAATGGCGGCTGCAGAGGGCTGCCCTGTTCAGAGTGCTGAGCACGTACCCCTTCCAGCAGTGGCATGTGCTCGCCCTGTCAGACCTCACTTAAATCGCGCCCTGTGGAAGGCACCATCCCCAACTGTGCTGGGACCTAACTCAAAAATGGAGGCTTGTGGTATGGTGGGATGTGACCTGACCCTCTGCCCTGGTAGGGCCCAAAGCTCCCGGGCAGTGCCCCGGGGCCTTCTCTCACCTTCACGTGGTCTTTATTGAGGACCAGTGTCATGATGCCATTGGCGCACGTGGGCCGGATCATGGACAGGAGCAGGTGCGGGCTGCAGTTCTCCTTGGGCGGGGTGGTGGGGCCGGGTGCCGGCGTGGTCGGTAGCCCACCGCCTGTGGGACAGTCAGTCACTGAGTGCCCACAGTGCTGGGCACCATGCTCTGGGGAGGCTGGCTGTGCACTGTTCCCGCTGCACACAGGGCAGGGAAGCTCAGGCTGGCTGATGACGCTTGCCCAAGCTCCCCGGATTGTGTGACAAGTGTGGGGTGCGATGGGAGTTGGCAGAAGGGCTGGGACTCACCGCAGCTGGCCCGCAGGGAGATGTCGCTGGCCGGAGGGAGCTCCACAAAGGACGCCACAACGCTGGCATTGAGCATCTGGGCCTTTCCCAGCAAGCCTTGCGGGGTCTCCGGGAGCACAGAGCCTGGAATGTGCTTGTCAGGGAAGATCTTAAAGGAGTATCCTCCAGGGGCCTAAAGGCAGGAAGGCAGAGCAGGGGTCTCAGACACGTTCCCCCCACCTACCCACCTGCTCCTCATCTCCGGGCTCCTGATTGTCCTTCCACTGCGCAGGAGTTGCCTCTCCCAGAGTTGGCCTTGACACACAGAGCTGGGTTTAGAGGACTCCCTGTTGGACCAGGGAAGCCTTCCTGGAAGAGGTGGCCTCAGGAAGGACAGGTGATTGACAGAGAACACTGGGGACAGAAGGTCCATGCGGCCTAAAGGTTCATTCGATCAGGGGTGCTGGAGCCGGCACCTCATGTGATGGCGGACACTGGGAGTTCAGGCTGTTGGTCGGTGCCACTCACCCAGACCTGCACATTGTGGTTGGCATCGATGACCCAGGACACATAGGGTGAGGTCTGCAGAATGAGCACAGCATCGGGCGCCCCCACCATGCAGCTCAGCTCCACCTTCAAGGTCACTGTCTGCGGCCTGTGATGCGACAGGTAGCCGGGTCAGTGCGGGTGGGAACGCAGGCTCAAACGGACCCGATGGGGACAGGCGGGGCGGAGGAGGTGGCCTGCACAGGGTGGGCAGCTGCTGTGCGCTTACCTAGCCAGGAGTAGTCTATGGCCACCCACAAGGGTCCCCATCCAGGGGTATAGCACGAGTGGGTGGGGCTGGGTAGCAGTGAAAGGTGGGGTGGAGCCTGAGAGGGGCGGGGCACCCTTACTCATTGTTGGGACCAGGCTGGACCCGCAGAATGTGTGCCTCTTTGTGGCCGGCTACGCCTTCTAAGCGGCAGCTCCGGACCAAGGCGGGGGCCCGTGGCCGCCATTCAAGCGTGCGGCCCATGTCTTGCTGGGCTTCTGGTAGGCAGAAGGACGGTGACTTCGAGGCTGTGGAGATAAGCGCATCTCAGTGCCCTCCCGGAGCAGCCTGGCACTAACCCAAGAGCCCTTGCCTCACCAACAGACAGAGGCAGCCATGGGGGGCACACAGGACGACCACTGAGATGGGGGCGTCAAGGACCTGCCGAGGGTCCCTGCATCAGTCCCTGGGCCTCTGTTTCCTCCTGCTTCAGCACAGGGTTAACAAAACCCGGCCACCCCCTGAAGCTTCCTCCTGCTGGATCTCTTACAGCACACACCAAGACCTTAAACGACAGCACTGAGCCTAATGCATCCCCATGCCAGCCCCAGGAGGACAGAGTCTGAGTCAGTCCCCACAGAACCCCCAGGGCCTTGCGTAGGGCCTGGCACATAGCACTTGCACCATAACTAATAGAAAAGTGGTGAAATTTGTTAAGTAAGTCATCTGGCATTTCACAAGGTTTGGCTGAAGTTCGGGGAAACGGATGCTACGTGCGACAGGCAAATCACACCCCACCACAGCCCCGAGTGCCCAAGTGTGAGGACTGGGGCAGAGGACTTAGAGAGAGGCCACGGGGGAAGCCAACCTTGGCCCAGGCGGAGGAGGATGCTGCCGGGGTCGTCCAGCGAGGCCACTGAGGCAATGGGGCCCTTGGTCATTGCCCAGTCGAGGATCTTGGTCTTGGTGGTAAACGGTGGCAGCTGAGTGACATTGACTTCTGGGGACTCTTGAAAGATGACCAGGCTGGTGTTCTGGGGAGACACAGGGAGGCTCAGGGTGCTGCTCCCTGGCTGAATCCCCTCTGTTCAGGAGCCAGGAAGGCCACAATTGCCACCGCCTGTCCGCAGTGTCTCGCTCCTCCCTACCCAGGAACTGTAAGGGGCACATCCTTGTCTGACCACTGTCCCAGTATCACCCTGCTGTCGTTTTGGTCACTCAGCCCATGTTAGGACACCCCATGGCTGCCATCTCACTCCTCAGAAACCACCCTGGCCCGAGTTCTCTGAAGCAACGGAAGGCAGAGGGTGTAGGTTACATAAGAACAGAGAAGGAAGACAGGCCTCTGGCTGCACGCGGATGGGGCATCTGGGTGGTTCAAGATTTGCCATCCTTGCCCTGCCTCAGGAGAAGCTTCCAGACTGGGAGAAAAAAAAAAAAAAAAAATCAAGGCAGGCTTCCTGGGGGAGGTGCTGTGGTGAAGGGACCCCAAGGAAGCCTGTGGGGCCAGGAACTTGAGTTGCTTTGTTCTGTGACTAAAGCTGTGGGCACTGAGCTGAGCTGGTGGTGGCAGCAGCCACAGAGAGGCTTCAGGCTGGCTATGAAGGAGGGCTGACGGATGGTGACAGTAGGTGAGACACCAGGGCACAGTCCCTGAGAATGGAATGCGCCAGTCTGGAGGAATTCACAAGGGGATGAAGGAAGGGCCCCTCGGTGAGGAGCGCGCCCCCTGGTGGTTTAAAAAACGGGGAGGTCTTCAGCAACGTGAGGCCCGGCAGGGATGAAAAGACTGGACATTGCCAGTCACCTGCCTGGCACAGGGTCTGACACCAAGGCCCATGCGGTGCTTCTGTCTGTCACCTAGCCTAGCCCCAAGCCTTCAGCTGCAGACCTTTGGGTCATTCTGGATCACAGCTCACAGGCAGTGGGGGGAGTTACCCAAGGCCGTTCTCCCTGGGAGCCTCAATTTCCCCTTCCGGGGCAAGGTGTGGCCTGCTTGGGTCCCACCTCCTGCCACACTCCCATCCTATCCTTCCCCCCACCCCACTCTGTGTTCCTGTCATCTTTCCCTCCCCTGGCAGGCCCGCCCTCTCTGTCTCCCACCCCATAAAAGGCTGCTGCTCCTCATGCCCCACTATCATCACCACCAGGCCAGCAGCCTCTTCCATCCCTGCCATGGGAAAAATCAAATCCCACAGCCCTCCTCTCTAATTCATGTGTTTGACAAGCTTGACAGGATTTTTTTTTTTTCCTTTTCTATCTTTATTTTTTGTCTTTTTGAGACAAGGTTTCACTATACAGTTGAGGCTGGCCTTGAGTTCACTTTGTAGCCCAGGCTGGATAGGAGGTGCAGCAATCCTCCTGCCTCAGCCCCCTGAGTGCTGGGAGACAGGTGTGCAGCCACCCCCTGGCCTCAGGTTTGAGAGAGTTTTAAGAACAAAGTATCTCTAACGTGGGCTATGTCAATTACAAGTCTTACAAATTGAGCAAAGGGTAAAAAACAAGCTGGATATTCCTGCAAATTCCACTTCCTAGCCCTAACCACTGTTAACATTCCCTTAAGGCTCCTGGCCAGGTATGCTAGCACAGCCCCCAGCACTCAGGAGGCTGAGGCAGGAGGATTGTCAAGAGTTCAGGGTCATAGTGAGACCCTGTCCCAAAAGCAAAGAACTAAAAGACTCATGAATTTTCAAATGGATGTCTTAGAGCTTGTTCAGAGGCAATGAACAAGGCAAACTGCAGCTTGAGAAGGATCCGGTCTGGCCCGGTTGTTCATCAGCCTCATGCTCCTCCTGCTCCTGCTGTCGCCTGGGTTTCATTTGTCAGAGCTCAAGGGGTCACCAGGCAGGATCTTGGTGACAAATGTCAGGATGAAAACCAGCCAGGCCACTGGGATGGAGACCCTGGCCTGCGGAGACTGACTGCGGCCGTGGACTCCACGGGGGGCCGGGGCCTCTGGAGGCAGCACTCACGTAGGCTAGGTGGAGTGGGATTCCGGGCGCCCGCAGCTGCAGGAGGATGTTCGTGTTCGTGATGAGGACCAGAAGCACCTCTTGAGGGTGGGTGCCATTTAGCTCGGACGCCTGGAGGGTCAGCTCCAGCTGTGACACGGCCTGGGGTGGGACAAGGAGACATACTCAGCTCAGACCAGTGAGACTCACCCAGGCGTGGTAGGCCAGAGAGCAAGGTGCCTTGTGGGCTGTCACCCACGCCTCCTTCAGCCTGCACAGCCAGGTCACTGAGGATGACTAGTGCCGGGAGCAGCGCCTGACCTTCCAGATGTGCCTGGAAAACACAGGCTGAAGGAATGGAGAGAATAGTCCTGGTAAGCCCCAGAAGAAATTGGGGTGGGTCTGAATGTCATGCAATAATCGGTCAAAATTTATCATTTCTGCAGATGTGTGTGTGTGTGTGTGTGTGTGTGTGTGTGTGTGTTGGTGTGTTGAGGGGCTTACTGGCTTGGGCTATGCAGTGAGTTTAAGTCCAGCCTAAAACACATAGCCAGCACCTGTGTCAAAAAATCTGTTGCAGTTTGGGGCTGGGGAGGTGGCTCGGTGGACTAAGCGCTTCCCTGGCAAGCGCAAGGGTCTGAGTTCAATCCCGGTTCCGCAAAAAAAAAAAAAAAAAAAAAGAAAGAAAGAAATCTGTTGCAGTTTACAATATTCCCCTTTAGTACGTTCAGGGCACTAAAATGCTGGCATCTTTGTTGGTATTGCTATTGTTTTCATGGAAGCACGTGAAGTTGAACTCATTTATTTTGGAACGTACCCACTCTATTCAAAATTAGTTTTTTTCTTCTACTGCTAGGGATTAAACCCAGGGCCTCGTGCATGCTAAGCCCATGCCGGACCATTGAGCTACACTGTCAGCCTGCATTCCTAACTGTAAGTGATAAAGGCGGCATGTACTTGGAATGTTCCCTGCCACCGCTAGGACTTGCAGGGAAGTGTGGTGCCAACTCACAGGGACAAAGACAAGGGGGGAGGCCAGGTGTGGGGTGTACGGCTGGAACACAGCTTGAGAGGCTGAGGTAGGAGGTTCGCCTCGAGTTTGAGGTCAGCCCAGGCTGCATAAAGGATGCAAGGCCAGCCTGCGCCACACAGCGGGACCCTGGCTGGGGTGGCAGGGGCGGGGGCGGGGGACGGGGACAACAACTAGCAAGCTTCCCTGAGACGGTCGGTCGCCAGGAGCAGGCCCCCGGGACCCCTCCGAGCCGTCAGAGGGAGAAGAAGCCTGCTTCGAGACAGAGACAGCAATGGAAAGTTTTTGGATTTCATTTCTAATCTCCTGGATGATGTCACAGAGCCAGAGACAGTTTACAGCCCTGGAAAAATGTGTTCAGAGACATTTCCGTGGCTCAGTGGGGACCCTGTGACTGCCGTGTATGCGAGTGCCCTCTTCAAAGCACACAAAACGAGCAAAGAATGTTACTCCATTTCTAATGTTCTATGATTTTTTTTTTCATTTTAGTGTGATCTTTTAGGTTATTGTTCATATTTTATGCTAATTTGTAGCAGAACGTTTTCAAATTGACATATGTGCACTTCAATGTTACATTTTCAAAGAATTCTGTTTCATTTCTTTCTCTTTTTTTTTTTTGGTGGAACCAGGGATTGAACTCAGGCCCTTGCGCTTGCCAGGGAAGCGCTTATTCCACTGAACCATCTCCCCGGCCTCCTGTTTCATTTATTTTTATTATTATTATTATTATTTTTTTTTACAAATACCAATAGGATTTTATTTAAAGGCAGAAACAAAGACTGTCAAAGCTGTGTAAAAACAATAAGAGCATGGTTAGAATTTCAGAAAATCAGATAAACAGTTTAAAGGAGGTGACTTTCCCCATCTCTCCTACTGATTAATTAAATACAATATTAAAAAGTTTCTATCTATAAAACACTCTTATTTTCACAGGAATGAATCATTTATTTCTTAAAAACCCCCTCCACATTCTTTTTTTTTTTCTTTTTGAGATTGGGTCTCACTATGCAGTTCAGGCTGGCCTTGAGCTCACTTTGTAGCCCAGGCTAGTCTGAAATTCAGACTATGCCTCCTACCTCGGCCTCCTGAGCGCTGGGATTACAGGCGTGCACCACCATGCCTGGGTCCTAAAACACTACACATTCTTAACACGTTAAAAATTAAATGCTGGCCCAGGGTGGTGGCTCATGCCTATAATCCCTGGACTATAGGAAGCTGAGGCAGGAAGGTTGCCAGTTTTGTGTCCAGCCTGGGCTGTTAGCAATATCTCTCAAAATAAAAAACAAAGTGGGCTGGAGATGTAGGTCAGTAAGAAGGCGCTAGGTTCAACCCAGCAGCAAAAAGAAAATTGCAAGGATGTGATACTAGGTTCTGATTTTTGAGCTTTTTTTATTCCAGTACTGGGGATGGGTTGGAACACTGCTCTACCATGGAGCTACATATCCACCCCTTTTTATTAACTTTTAAAATTTTGACACAGTGTCTCACTAAATCACCCACCCTGGACTCAAATTCTAGATCTTCCTGCCTTCATCTTTTATTTCTTTTTATTTTTTATGTATTTAGTACAGGGTCTACAGGGTCTCACCGCACAGATCAGACTTCTAGTGATCCTATTTTCAACCTCCCAAACTGTGGGATTATAGGCGTGCGCTGCCACTCCCAGTCTCAATTGCCATCTCAGCATGCCCTGGGGGCCAGGCTGACACTTTAATCCGCTGAGCTACCTGGCTGGCCCTCCTGCCTTCATCTTTAAGTAGCTGGGATTACAAATGTATACCACTGCACCCAGCTCTGTATTTTTTTTTTAAATTTCGTACAGGGTCTACAGGGTCTCACTGAACAGATCCGGACTAGTAGTGATCCTCCTGGTTACAGCCTCCCAAACACTGGGATTACAGGCGTGCACCACCACACCCAGTCTCAATCTCTGTCTCAGCATGCCTCGGAGGTGGTGGGGCCAGCATGGCAGGCCTGGGGATTGAACTCCTAGCCCCTTCGTCTGCTCAAGCAGGCGCTTTAATGCCCTGAACTATTTCAGGGGAATAAACTATTTCAGCCGGTCCTTCAGCTCTATTTTGATAAAATATGAAATATGTATGTTTTGTTCCAGGGTTATGACTATTACCTGAAACTGACCGGAACAAAAAGTGAAGCCCTCCACCCTGGTGCCATGAAGGGCCTGGGCCCAGGACCTCTCCCAGCTTCACTGAGAACTGACCCAGCCTGCTCACCTTACCCAAAAATCTTATTAGGGCTGAGGACATAGTTCAGTGCCTGCCTGGACAGCACAAGGTCCTGAGTTCAATTTCTGGTGTCCTCCCCCCCAAAAAGAACAGAACTCACAAACCAAGCCCGTCACTCCACTGTCACCTAGGTCCTTCCTGGACAGTTGAGGACTAGGGCTGAGGCCCAAAGAGGCAGTCACCGGCCGGGTCACACCGCAGTAACAGAACAGCCTAGAAACTCAGGGAACTGGAAGTGGGGCTCTTGGGGTGTCGTGTTCCCAGAATCCAGGGGGCTTCCCACAGCAGGCC
This sequence comes from Octodon degus, assembly GCF_000260255.1. Lineage (NCBI taxonomy): Eukaryota > Metazoa > Chordata > Mammalia > Rodentia > Octodontidae > Octodon > Octodon degus. The sequence continues at coordinate 2,341,599 of NW_004524714.1, read as the reverse complement.
TGTCCTTCCCCACAGCCCTGAGTCACCGGTAGCCACTCACACACATGTCCCCGGCCCTTTTCCTGCTGTCACCCAGCCCTGGGTCTCCACTTCCGGGATCCTGGGGCCACTCTGGGCGGGAGAGCGGCCAGCCCCTCGTCCCCAGCCTGGCCAGCCTGGGCCTGCCCCGTCTGCCCCTGAGCGGGTGGGCGGGCGACCGAGGTGCTATTTTTGTGCTAGCGCTGCGCAGACGCCATTGTTGGCCGGCGGTAGGTGGCGGGAAGGGGATTTCGGCGAGGAGGCCCTGAACACGAGCAGACACTTATAGAAAGCCGCTTCCAGCAATTCTTCTCAGCGCAGAGCCCGAGGCTGCCTGCGGCCCCCACCCTCCCAGGGCCAGCTTGGAGCCTGCTGTACCCCCCAGCAGACCCAGACAGTGCCTACAGGAAGGGTGGCCAAGGAAACGGGTCAGAGCCAGAAGGACCTGAGTTCAACTGTGGGCTCCGTCATTAGCCCATGACCCTAGCCGGTCACCCTTCCTCCACGGGCCTTAGTTTTTAGATCTGGAAAATGGGCTGAACAGTTCACAGACTTGTGTGTCTGCGACCCAGGTGGTTCAGGGCCCAGCAGTGTGCAGTTGGCTCTCCTTATCCATGCCTTGCAGCTCTGAAAATCACATCAAACAAGGATTGAATTTTTTTTTTAATTTTTTTTTTAAGAGGGAGGGTCTTGCTATATTATCCAGGTTGGCCCTGAACTCCTGGGCTCAAGAGATTCTTCTACCTAAGTCTCCTACATAACTGGGGCTATACAGGAATATGACAACATTCTTTGCCTGAAATAAATTTTATATATATATATTTGTTGTTGTTGTTTTGTTTTGTTTTGGAGACAGGATCTTGCTGTGTAGACCAGACTGGCCTTAAGCTCACGGTGACCCTCCTGTCTCAGCTTCCCAAGTGATACGATTACATGTGTGCCTGAAAGATGTATTTTAAAAAATTGCATCTGTACTGAACACACATAGGCTTTTTTCCTGTCATAATTTATATCATTTGCATTATATTAGGCATCATGAGTAACCTAGACATGGTTTAAAGTACAGGAAAGGATTGGGTAGGTGCTCTGTCAATGCCACACCTTTTTTATAAGGAGCTTGGAGTACTGGTGGGTTGGAGTATCTTTGAGTGTCCTTGGAGAGCTCCTGGCCCCAAGGCTCCTGGACAACAACAGCCTGCGCACCTTTCGGGAGGAGCACGAGGGTTGACAGTGGGCAGCCGTGACGGAGGCTGAGACACCACCTGTCCGTCCTGGGTCTCCATCTCCTGCCTGTGCTGGGGAACCGGGCTCAATGACCTTCTAGAACGGGGTGCCCCCCACATTCCAACTGTCTCCTGGGAGGCTCAGCGTTTGCTCTGTGGGAGTCCTGGTATCAGCCAGGTGTGCAGGGGAGCTCCCAGGGCTCCCGGAGAGAGATGCTCCTGCCACCAGCTGAGAGGCCTCTGTTCCCCCAGCCCTTTCTGCCGGGGGAAACTCGACTGTTTGCCTACCTCAGAATAGCTCAGCAGAGTAAAGTGCAGGGGCCTGCTGTGCCGGCCCCACCCCTGGGGCGGTGCGCTGAGATGGCAGTTGAGACTGGGCGGGGTGCGCATCTATAATCCCAGCTCTTGAGAGGCTGTAAACAGGCGGATCACTACGAGACCTAGTATGAGACCCTGAACACTCTGTAGACCCTTCCCTAAAATACAAACAAACAAAAAAAGAAGCGGCTTTGGAGCTCCCAAAGGGGGACAGCAGGTGGTACAGCGCTGGTCTTGGTGCTTAGGTGACCAGAGCAAAGGTGACGGACCCCTCCAAACCACACTTGGGAGCAGTGACTCCACCAACCACGTTGTGGGGGCCAAAGTACAAATGCTAACAGCCACTCCACCTGCTCCCTCCTCCCTCCCGCTACCCACTGGCCTATTCCCCACCCACCCTCCATCCAGCCCTACACAGGTCCCTGGGAGAGACAGACACAGCCCCTGCCCAGTCGATCTGCCCCTTCACCCAGGACCCTTCACCAATCCTGCTGGTCTCATCTGCAAGGTCTGGAACATGAACACAGGTGACAGCCCTGACCCCAGTTCTTCTCACCTGTCTTTTTTTCTTGAGATAATATCTCCATTGTCCAAGCTGGACTAGAGCTCAAGATCCTCCTGCCTCTGCCTCTGCCTCTGCCTCCTGACTGCTGGGACTACAGGTAAATGCCACCACATCCACTGGCCCTGCTGTGACAGTTTATAGGTCCTTGTGTGGCAGCCCAACCCAGAGGCCCAAGCTCTGCCATGCCTGCCCCTAAACAGCTGGCTTCACCACACTTCAGGTCTTGGAGAGCTCATGTTGGCCAGACAGTGCCCCCTCTAGAGGACAGGACAAGATGGGGTCCAATGCAGCCTAGGCTCAGTGCCACTGTCACACAGAACTCAGGGAGGGCTCTTGGGCACCCACAGCAGGGTCTGGAGTAGAGAAAGCTGCAGGTAGGCACATCTGTTCAGCCTCAAGAGGTCCCCACCCTGAGGCCCCACCTCTGGGAAGGTCTGGGGAGCCCAGGGCCCCTCCTGGCTCTCTCTTGGGGACCTGGCAGCCTCGCCTGCCCCTCGGCCACGTGTGTGAGTCAGTGCCAGGCCCAGCCAGCTCATCCGCTCATGCACGGGTGGGATGTCTTTGCTTGCTGTTTGCGCAGAATTGGGGTGAATCAGCCACTGTGACCCAGCTTTGCCCCGGCCTGGGGTTTGTTAGGAAGACAGCGGGTCAGCACGGTTGCCTGACGGGAACCGCTGAGACACCGGGCGGCTTCCTGTCTCCAGGGTCAGGATGTGACCCTGGCCCCCTCCCGGAATCCAGGCTCCGGCCTGGCCTTTGGGGACCCAGCAAGATACAGCCCCTGCCCAGTGGTCCCTTGCCTGCTTGGTGACCACCCCAACACACACACACACACACACACACACACACACACACACACGCTGAGCACCGCTTTCCTGGGGTTCTTGGCTGCCACCCACCCACAGGAAATCTGAGGGCTCCGGGGCCGCACGGGGGTGGGCGGGAAAGCCACTTCTCTGTGCCAGGGACTGAGGAAGGCAGCCACAAGTCGGGCGGGATGGGACGGGCTGCCCAGAGGCCCACGCCTCCTCCCGGCCACTGTCTCCAGGCCTCGCACACGCAATAGCCTCTGCCAGGAATGCCTGCCATGGCTCTCTGGCCAGACACTAAGGCCCTCTGCCCAGTGTCCCTTCCACCACATCTAGCACTTCTCCTACTGTCACCTACAGCCCCCTGCACCCCTGCCCCATGCCAACTCCACCACTGAACGCTGGGGCTGCTGCTGCCCACCTCCCTGGACTGGCAATTGCTCAAGGGCAGGGCTGCCTGTATCTTCAGCATCTCCCCAGGCAGGGTGCAGAACTGGGGAGGGCAGGGGAAGGTGGACTGCTGAGGCACAGGCTTCACAGTGACCAGAGCCAGCGTTGGCCGGGATCACGGGCGTAGCCCGTAGCACAGGAGGCTGCGAGAGCTCGCCTAGCCACTCTGCAAGTAGACGGACACCCCTTCTCAGCTACCTGCAGGGATCACTTCTGAAGCTCAAATGAAGCCAGGCATGATGGTGCACACCTGTAATCCCAGCCCTCAGGAGGCAGAGGCAGGAGAATCACAAGTTTGAAGCCAGCCTGGGCTATATAGCTAGAACCTATCTAAAAAAACAAAATAAGAAATTGAAACTCAAATGAATTGGCAGATATGCAGCTGTTCTGTGAACTGCCCCATGCAGGTATTCATGGCAAGAAATGGAACGCAGAGAGGCAGTGTAGTGGTGACAACCAGTAGGTCTCAGCAGGCCCTGCACTTGATATGTTCGCCTGTGCTGTCCATCCGGGTTCCCAGGGCCTCTGTGAAATAGGAACTATTATCGTCATCTGCATGTTTCTAGGGGAAGACCAAGGTACAGACAGGTGGCCCAAAGCCGGGTAGCCAGAAGAGCTCAGCCAAAGCCCCACTGGCAGATGGACGACTATGTGGCTTTAGAACCTGTGTGTGTGTGTGTGTGTGTGTGTGTGTGTGTGTGTGTGTGGTCACTTGCTTCTGTTTCATTCTGAGATGGAGCCTCACTGTGTTGCCCAGGCTGGCCTGGAACTCATGGGGTCAAGTGATCTTCCTATCTCAACCTACCAAGTAGCTGGGACAAGTGTGCACCACAGTGCTGGACCTGTGCTCCTAACCTCGATGACTGCACTGTCCCCAGATAAAGACCAAGCTCCCTAATAAGAGGACAGACCTTTCCCATCCCCCCTGCCCCACTTGGAGCCCCAGGACCACAGCTGTTCCCCCGGCACCTGCCTTCACGCCCCCCTCCGCCCCGCCCACCGGGGTTGTTTCCCCCAAGAGCCCTGCCCGATTCCATGGCAGTTGGAGTCCCTACCCTGTGCTCCTTGCAGACACACTGGTCTCCTGAGACCTGGCTGGCTGTCCCTACACCTGGCTCCTACCCAGACCTTCCTCTGCCCGTGGCCTGCTGCTGTTAAGTGATCAGGACTGGGAATCCCAGATCCTCCGAAGAGATACAAGGAACCCAAACCCCAGAAAAAATAAAACGAACCCACAGAGAGCAGTTATACTTTCCATATCATTACCAAATTTGCAAAAAAGTTACACTGCCTCTGACAACCACCCCAAGTGTGTCGGGTGCTATCTCTGGGTTGGAGGTTATCGAAACCCACAGTCCTCATGGCTGGCAGGGTGGTAGGGAGCAAGGACCCCACCTTGGGGGTCTGGGCACTTTCTTATCACCACACAAATGTAAGACATCTCAACAGTTTGGGGGGCAGGCTAGCCATGAGCTTACCTCAAGCCACACAGTGCTAAATCAGTATTTGCACCCAAAGGTACAAGGCCACCCATGCTGCCTGACTCTGCAGTCTGCCTGGGACAAGTGACAGATCAGTCTTGGGATGGATCTCTCTGGCTTTCAGAGACTGTCTAGTGGGGGTCACAAAAATATGATAGGGGAACACTCCAGGGGAAAGAGGGGTCCTAGGGAGAACAGGACCACTGCCCTGGGCATGGCCAACAGGAAGGCACCTCTCGTCCTATGGCCCTGGAGCTGCCCCCCGACTCAGCCTGGAACACTCACATTTGGGAAACCTGGAGCTGCCCCCCCGACTCAGCCTGGAACACTCACATTTGGGAAATTCAGGAAGAGGATGTGCGCTTCTAGGGTGGCACCTGGAGCCTGTGCCACGCAGCCCTCTGAGACCTGGCTGGTAACATACGTCACCTCAACTCTGCGGGGGTCCACAGGTTGTAGGTCACAATGGACATTTTCCGCAAGACCTGTTGGAGAAGCACAGTGGGAAAGAGGTGAGATGAAAGGCTAAAGGTGTTGCTCAGGGGCAGAAGGCAGTCACCAAGCCCATGCTAGGACCTGGGTTCCATTCTGAACAACAGGGAGAGAAAAAGCAGCCAGGTGACAAGTACTCCCGCACCCTGAATGTCTGCTAGGGACCTGGCATGGACTCAGGGCTTCACTGAGTCTTCACAGCTACCCTAAGAGGCGAGCATCATGAAGAAACAGAGGGACAAGTGACACATGATCGGAGAAGTCCCTTGCCCAAGGTCCCAGCGCTTCTAGGTCTAAGGTCAACATACACAACACAGCACACCAGTTACATTTTAGTTTCAGATTAACAATACATTATATGTGCTCTGTGAGATAGGATCTTCTCATGTATTCCAGGCTGGCCTTGAACCCACTGTGTCACCCAGGTTGGCTTCAAACTCAGCAGTCCTCCTGCCTCAGCCTCCTCCCAAGTGCTAGCTAGCATCACAGACGTGCACCACCATACCTGGCAACAATGCTTTTTTTTTTTTTTTTTTTTTCCGGAACCAGGGATTGAACTCAGGCCCTTGTGCTTGCCAGGGAAGCACTTATTCTACTGAGCCGTCTGCCCAGACCCAATAATGCATAATTTTAAAAGTATAAGTATAGGGGGCCAGGGAAACAACTCAGTAAAAAAAAGCACTTGCCTGGAAGTGCAAGGAGCTGAGTTCAATCCCCAGTTCCACCAAAAAAATAAAATAAAAATAAAAATAAATAAAAGTATACGTACATCCCAAATGGCCAGGGAGATAGCTCAGTGGCATAAGTACCTGCCTGGCAAGCGCAAGGTCCTGAGTTTGATCCCCAGTCCAAAAAAAAAAAAAAAAAGTATATCCCAAATGATGCCTGGGATATAATTTTACTACAAAAACTTTCATTGTTTATCTGTAATTCAAAGTTAACACCATGCTGTTTTTCTCTGCCACACCTGGTAACCCAAGGCTCAGCAAGGTCCACAGGCCAGTCCAACCTCAAGGAAGGCTGGAGCGGAGGTGAGGAGCCAACACTTTCCCTTCTGACCCTTGTGGTGGCCCTGGAGGAACAGTTCCCAAGAGGGTCCAACTTCCTGGCCCAGCGGACAAGGTGAGCAAAAGGGCAGCCCAGGCTGCAAGCCACTGTCCTCGGCCTAGGCCCCGGGGCCGTGGCTGGGCTGCCCGGAAACACAGGTCCTCAGGGAGAGGAATGGAATTTCACCCTGACCCTGCAGAGGAGGAAAAGGAAATGAGGCCCCTACACCTCAGCCTAAGGAATGTGCCGCGCTAAGGGGGGTGGTGGAGGAGGGAAGGAGGACAGAGAAGGGGAGACTGTTTGGAAGTTTGTCTCCATCTTGTCGCGCTCACTTCCTGTTTTCTTGGAGATCAAAGATGGGCGCGGAGGGACCGCCTCACATCCAGCTGACGCCAGCTCCAAGGAGGGGGGCTGTCTGCAGCCTGCCTGGCCTCCTCCTTGCCTACCTTTCCACAGCACGCTGGCCTCAGAGCTAGGTCACACAAGATAGAGGATGGCCACCCTTCCCCATCAAAGACAAAAGATCAGGGCAAGGGCGGTTGGCCTCTGTGGGCCCGAAGGCATTTCCTTTACGTTCTTTGAAAAAGGGTCTCTCTATGTAGTTCAGGCTGGCCTAAACTCACTGAGTGGCCCAGGCTGGACTTGAATCCACAGGGATCCTCCTGCCTCAGCCTCCAAGTGCTGGGATTACAGGCGTGCACTGCCATGCCTCAAAGTCCTTGTTCTGGCCCCATCCCAAGTGTGCCAGGGACTCGGCAGTGCCTGGGCAACATGGCAAAATGGCTCCAATCAGAGCCCTTGGAGCCAGGCCAACCTGGCTTCGACTCTCAGGCCCTATTTGCTACCTAAATTTGCTGAATGATTTCACCACACACCTTTGGCTTCTTGGTGAATAGAACCCACCCCGCATAGAATCTGCTGGGAAGCCCCCACGGGCACATGACAGTTCTTTTAATTACACTTATTTTTGCTAGCATGGTACCTTATTCTTGCAATTCCAACACTTGGGAGGCTGAGAAAGGAGTACTGCTTTGAGTTCAAGGCCTCAGGCGCAGGGACCAGAGGTTCGATCCCTGGCCTGCTGTGCCAGCCCCACCCCCAGGCACACTAAGATGGTAACTGAGACTGGGCGTGGTGGTGTGTGCCTGTAATCCCAGCTCTTGGGAGGCTGTAAATAGGTGGCTCACTACAAGTCTGATCTAGTAGTGAGACCCTGAGCACCCTACTGTAGACCCTTCCCTGAACAAAGAGTGCAAGGCCATCCTGGGCTACATTGTGAGTTCAAAGCCAGTCTAGAGTACACAGTGAGACTCTGTCTCAAAATACACAAACAAAAACTTGCACTGATTTTACTGGCTGCAGTCACTGTAGGAGCACTGGTGGTGTGAGGGGCGGGTGTGTAGCTGGGACCTGCAGCCCGCATGACAGTGTGTCCTGGCGGCAAGGTCTCTCGGGCCTCCCTCGCCCCAGCAGACTCCAAGCCTGTGCCCTCCTGCCATCTCATCTCCTTCTGATCCCCAAGCCCCCAACTCAGGTCTAAGCTCCTCCCTATAGATGGAGAGAGTGGTGGGATGTGACAAGGCTGCACAGTGCTGGGGACCAGGCTGGGCCTTGGTCTCCTCTCCCTACTCCACCTCTCTAGCCTATACATTAGCGCAGGGACTCCCTCCTCTCCTTCCCTGCCCCATCCCCAGACTTCCAGGAACCCCAGTTCCTCCTGGACCGCCGGGGCGCCTGGGGCCACCTCCTCCAAGCCGGCAGCCTGGCCATTATGTAATGATCAGATAACGGGCCAGGCTGCGAGATCAGATAAGAGGTCCATTTATTTTGGGGCCTTTTTGGATCCTGGCTGCCCCCACCCCGCAGACTAGAATGGGGAAACAGGAGGGAGGGTGACGCCGGAGCCGGTCTCCCGGAGCCTAGGCCGCCGAAAACAATCCCCTGGCACCAAGGGAAACTCCGAAGCCTCCTGGGATCCGACCGGGTCAGAGGCGGCACCACCCCCAGCCTGGGTGACTAGGCCTCCGGGTCAGTCAAGACCCGTGGGCCACCTCCCACCACTGTCCCCTCCTCACCTCTCACTCCCACCCAAGCATGCAACCGCTACCCAGGTTTTACAAACTGCTCTCAGAACCCATGGAAGGAAACAGTCAAGTAAAGTAGCCCTGGAAGGCAGGTGTGCAATGGGTAATCAATCCCAGCACTCTGGGAGGCTGAGGCAGGAGGGTCAAAGTTCCACACAGCCCGGGCAACTTATCGACTTAGTAAGATCCTGTATTAGAACAAATTATAGGGCTGGCTGTGGTGGTGTATACCTGTAGCCCCAGTACTCAGAAGGCTGAGGCAGGGGCACTGACATAAATTCGAGGCCAGCCTAGGTTACATAGTGAGCTCAAGGCCAGCCTGAGCTACATACGGAGACTGTCTCCAAAAAAATCCTTGAAAGTAAATAACATACAGTAAATTTTAAAAGGCTGATGATGTAGACCAGTGCAATGGCCCTGGGTTCAATCCTCAGGGCCAAAGGAAATAAAAACAAAAATAAAAAGACAAAGCACCTGGGAGCCAGGTGGCCCAGCACGTGTCAGCTCAGCCCTGTCCAGGACTGGTCGCCCAGAGCCACAGTCAACCTGTCCAAGGGCTCCCTGAGCATGCCAGGGACCACAGCAAGCCTGGCCCTCAGCCTCTTCCTCAACGGACCTCCAGTACTGAAGAGGCTTCCACCCCCCTTCCTGGGGGCGGGGGTCAGCCTCAAGGCCTCTCAGGGCTCCCCACCTCTCAGGGCTCCCACTCTTGCAGCTCCTGAGGGCAGGGACAGGTCCCAGGTGAGCAGGCAGGCAGAGTGAAGGTGCTCCTTCACCCTCCACCCAGGCAGCCCCGGGAGGGAGTAGGCCTGGGACCCATTTTACCTGGAACACCATGAAGGCTGGGAAGGTTGATGGGGTTACCCCAGGATGCCAGCTACCGAGCGGCAGGCCCTGGATTAGAACTCCGATGCTCCGGCTCTGGCACTGGAAGGCACTTTCCAGGTGTGTCCATCTGGGGCAGTGTGATGTGGAGGGACACCTGTGCTCCACACGAGCTGTGAATATTAACCACGGTACCAGGGCGGGGGGGGGGTTCTGTGTCACAGACTGAACCCAGGGCCTTCACACTGAGCTCCACCGGCCCATTTTTAATTTCGAGACAAGGTCCCACTTGGTCACTAAGATGCTCAGACAGCTTGAACTTGCAATCCTCCGGCCAGTCTCAGCCTCCCAGAGAGCTGGCAGTAGAGCCTGGCCTGGGCAGATCCTTTCCATCAAGGGCCTGCCTGCTGCCACGTGCCCCTGCTCCTCTGGCCGCCCTGCGCTCCTGTCCTCCCCAAGGGGGCCAGGGGCTCTCTTTCCCCTGGCTTCCCTAAACCCGCAGGACCACGTTCACACACTGCAGCCTACAGTGAAAAGTGCTAGCAAGCCGGGTGCGGTGGCCCACACCTATAATCCCAGTACTCAGGAGGCTGAGACAGGAAAATTGCAGATTCAAGCCCAGTCTGAGCAATTTTCCAAGATCTTATTTCCAAATACAATGAAAAAGGGAAGGGTATGACTCTGGTAGAACGCTTGCCTGGTGTACACAAGGCCCTGGTGCACACGCATGCACACAGGTACACACAACTACCAGTGGTTGCAGTTGTGCTTCTGCCACCTTCCAGCTTCCTTTCTGTGCCTCAGTCTTACTCTCTGTGAAATGGGACAATGATGATCCCAATACTTCCCTCCTGGAGTTGGTGATTCGTAAGGTGACACATGGAAGCGTAAGGCAACTCCCCATGAATGAGCCGCCATGACAACTACCAGTGCCCTCCCACCAGGAGATCTGGGCTTTCTCCCTTACACCTCGCTGCTTGCTTTTGCCACACCTTTTTTAGACTTGTGGTCATCCTTTATCCAACCAGGCCAACTTCTATCCGTGCTTCAAAACCCTGCTGTGAAAATCTCACTGGAATGGTTTCCCCCTTCCAGGGTAGGTCAGTGCCCAGCTGGCCTTCTGGAGCCACACACGCCCAGATATGCTGTTTTGATTGTCTGTGGTCTGCACTCCCAGCAGATGGGTTTTTCCAGGAGAGAAGAGAGCCTGGCTCATCCTGTGTCCTGGTCACTCAGCCCAGGCTCAGCAGGCACAAGGACACATTTGTAAATTCAGTTCGTCAGGCTTGCCTATAACTTGCTGCATGACACGCGTCACATCCTTCCTCCATTCCAGGACTCAGTTTCCCTGTGGTGCTGGGTGGGTGGACATGCTCCGTGTTCCTCTGGGGGTTCTGGGGCCTCCCTGCCATTGACGAAGGCAGGGAGAGTGCAGCTCCTGAGGGCAGGGACAAGGCCCAGGCGAGAGGCCAGGCCGCCCGAGGATGCTCCTCATGCCACCCGCCGCCCGCCCCGGACAGGACAGCGCAGTGGTCATCTCCAGCCCATCACTGGGCAGCACCTCTGTAAAGTGGGGGTGCACGAGCTTCTGCCTCCTGCTAAGTCTGCTGGGTGGTGTTGGCACACAGTAGGTGCTGCGGGCCAGTGAGTGCCCCCACCCCAACCAGGCGTGGAGGCCAGCTCAGCCTGAGATGAGGGTCCCTGCAGCCGGCCTCCACCCAGCAGGGAAAAGAAGCCGAGTTTAGGGGCAGGCCTCCTGGGGCTAGAATCTGGACTGACTTGTCCCAGACTGGATGACCCTATCTATAACGTGGGCCTGCCACACAAGGACAGAAGTGAGAGGCAATCTTTTTGGTTTTTTGTTTGTTATTTTTGTTTTTTGAGACAGGACCTGGATATGTAGCCCAGGATGGACTCAAATTCTTGGCGATGCTCCTGCCTCAGCCTCGCGTATATTAGGATTATAAGAATGTACCACCAGACCTGGCTCTGGCTTAGAGAAGGAATCTTTTTTTATTTCACTTCTTTCCTTCCTTCTCTCTCTCTCTCTCTTTTTTTTTTTTTTTGCGGAACCGGCAATTGAACTCAGGCCCTTGTGCTTGCCAGGGAAGCACTTATTCCACTGAGCCCCTCCCCCCTCTTTTTAAGACAGGGTTTCACTTTGCAGTTCAAGCTGGCCTTGAGCTCACTTTGTAGCCCAGGCTGGTCTCAAACTTGCAATGATCCTCTTGCCTTAGTCTCCTGAGTTCCGAGATTTCAGGCGTGTGCCACCATGCCCGGCCCCAGGGAATCTTAATGGTCCAGTGTGCACCATCCCCAGGACCTCCCCTTTCCCCCAAATCCTTCTTCCTCCTTGCTAATGGAAAGTGCCCTGACTATGGCCTTGGAGACATACGAGGTCCTGGCCTGTGTCACTGGCCCCCTCTCCAGCGAGGCCCAGAGCCCACCTCTACCGCATCCACACCTCAATCCCAGCCACCCAGCTCCGTCAGCATAGGAAAGGGGCAAGGAGGTGGTGTCTACAACCAGAAAAAAGAGCAACTGCCTACGGATCTGACAACTGGGCACCAATGGCACGCGAAAGGGACAGAACATTCCAGAACTGCCACTCGGGGGCTGTGCCAGCGCCCATAAAACAACATGGAAATATTCTGGGACACAGAAGGGCACACAAGACCCCCAGAACTGCCTGGATTAAAATAAGCTCCACAAAAATGAGGAAGTACCTACCACCAGCAGGCTAACTGTGCTAGAAGTTTGGAGGTCAGGTTTTTCTTTAATTGTTTTCTTTTTCTTTGTTTGCGGTACTGGGGATGGATCCCAGGAACTGACTGCTTGAAACCCGAGTTCACCACTGAGCTATACTCGGGGCCTCTACTGTTACCTAACTTCTTTGGGCAAGCTGAAGCAAACACGGTTAAACTGCTCCTTAAAAATCTCCACACGCTAATTCTTTAAAAAAAAAACAATTCTTCTGTGGCAGAAAAATGTGCATTGGAAAGTGAAAGTCCCCTAGGGAAGATCCCACACAGAAGAACTGGCACACAGGACGCGGTCCTTCCAGAATCTTCTCCACGCCTCCATGCCCTGTTCCTGTTGTGTCAGTGCTGGTGTGGAATCCCTATCAGGCTCCTGAAGCTCAGCCAGGAGTCTACCTGTCCGTGTGGCCAACCAACCGTTCCGCCCGGCCCTTGGCTTCCCACACCACGTCTTACTGTTTTGAGAGTTGTTTGGGGCTCAGGTTGATGGACATTTAGGGGTCCTGGTGTTGGGTTTTGTTGTAGGTGCCTATGGCCATACATCTCTACAGAGCAGGCCAGTAACTTTCCAGGGCTCACTGCCTGAGACTGAGTTGTGAGGGCATAAATTATGGACACTGGGTATGTTTGTGTATGCCTGTAATCCCAGACTGAAGCAGGAGGACTTTCAGTTTGAGCCCAGAGTAGGCAACTGAGTGACTTAGCAAGACCCTGTCTCAAAATTTTTTTAAAAAAGGCTGGGTATGTAGCTCAATGAAAAGGGCCTGGGTTCAACCCCCCAGTACTGCAATAAATGAGGGAATGAATAAATAAATACTAGGAAAAAAGTTATGCAGGGGCTGGGGAGATGGCTCAGTAGAATAAGCGCTTTCCTGGCAAGTGCAAGGGCCTGAGTTCAATCCCCAGTTCCACAAGAAAAAAAAAAATCTGAAAAAAGATATATGCCAAAGTTATAATTTGGGTACGTTCTGCCACTCTGTGCTCCCAGAAGACTGGACCCAGTTTTGGACCCATTTTGAGCCCTCTGTTCTGTTCAGGGGTACCAGTGCCAGGCTCATTCCTTCCACAGTGGGGCTAGAGATCTGGGTCCTATGCTCAGGCCCAGGCCCAGGTCCAGCTGCCCACCACATGCTGGGGGTCCACAGAGGGACCGCACACCTGCGGATGACAGGATGCCCTCTTATCTGTGGTCATGGGGGTGCCGGGACCTGCTGGCACCTGCTCCCAAGAGCAAGCCGACACATTTCCAGTTTTTTCCAAGCAGTTGTTCAATATGGCTACCACTGCCACTATTTTTTTTTTTTTTCCCATACCAGGGATTGAACTCAGGACCTTGTGCTTGCCAGGGAAGCGCTTATTCCACTGAGCTATCTCCCCAGTCCTATTTTGGGGTTTTTGAAACAAGGTCTTGCTACATAGCCCAGGCTGGCCTCAAACTTGCCATCACACCACGTTCAATGTGGCCATTATGAACTCAATTCTCCAAACTTACAATGAAATAAACAGCATATTTTTTTTTTACAAACATAACAATGAACAAACCCACTACTTGCTAATTCCTTTACTTACGCTCGTTCTTGCTGTCAAGGTTCCTGGACCTAAGCAGTATGTGCGGTGGGAAGAGGAATTCAAGATACCGTGTGCTACCTTGCCGGAGAGCAAGTTGGTTTGGTCAGGTTGTGAGAATATTTGGGCAACAACAATTGTACAGGGCAAGCCCTTGTCTCAACTCCTCTATTGTTAAGTATTTACCAAACATCACAGGCCTATGTTTTCCTCCTGTACTGGAAACTGAAGCCAGAACCTTTACACAGTGCTAAATCCCCAGCTCTTATTTATTTATTTATTTATTTATTTATTTATTTATTATGGTTTAAGACAGAATCTCACACAGGCTGGGCTTGAGTATGGCAGTCTTCCTGCCTCAGCCTCCCAGAGTGCTCAGATTACAGGTGGGTACCACCAGGTCCAGCACCACGGCCTTGTAAGGTCTCTAATCCTTGGTATCTAAAGTCCATCATAAGCCAGGCATGGTGGCACATGCCTCCCTGTAATCCCAGCCCTCGGGAGGTTGAGGCAGAAGGATTGTTGCAAATTCGAGACCAGACTGGACAACAAAATGAACTCATGGCCAGCCTGAACTGCACAGAGACAGCGTGTCTCAGAGAGAGAGAGAGAGAGCGTGTCTCAGAGAGAGAGAAAAAGCGTGTCTCAGAGAGAGAGAGCGAGAGTGTCTCAGAGAGAGAGAGAGAGCGCATCAGAATCCTATATAATCAGACCTCACACATCCACCTGGCCCCCTCTTTCCTGAGGAGGAAGAAGAGGAGGGTCTGGAGTGGGTGCCCTGCCTCTGGGTGTGAGTGCAGGCAGCAGAGCCACTGTGTTCCCATCTGTGAAATGGGTGACTGCAGCCACTGTCTTGCAGGGTCCCAGGGTGGGTGGAGAAGGCACTGTCCCATCACCTGTGGCTAAGAGCAATGTTCTGGGAGCCAAATCCCTGCCAAGTCACTCAATGCCTCTGAAAGTTGGTTTCCAGTCTCTCACGAGTGTTAAGAGACCAAGGATTAAGTGCTTTCTTCTCTCTCTCTCTCTCTCTCTCTCTCTCTCTCTCTCTCTCTCTCTTTTCAGTACCGGAGATCAAACTCCGGACCTTGCACTTGTCAGGCAAGCATTTATACCACTGTGCTATCTCCCTGGCTCTTGATTAAAGGCTTTAAAATGCTGGGCTTTGCCAGTGAAATAGCTCAGTGGTATAAGCGCCTGGCTGGCAGGCACAAGATCCTGAGTTCGATCCCCAGTACCATTAAAAAAAAAAAAAAAAAAAAAAAAAAACCAACTGGGCTTTCTGCTGACCCCAACTTGAGGAAGACCTTGGGTGCACAGAGGGGTGATTGGTGTCCTCAAGACAGATTGGAGACCCACACTGTGTGTGTGTGGAGGGGGTGCTATGATCCCCAATTCCTCGAGATCCCTTCTCTGGCAGCCTCGGTAGGCAGCACAGGTCAAGACCCTGCCTAGGCAGCACCCTTCCTGGGGGCAGAAAAGGAGGGAGAGAGCAGGCAATGCCAAAGTTCTTGCCAGGCTGTGGGGATAGGGAGACTGCTTAAGACCTGGGGAAGGTGAGGGTGTTAAAAGCTGGTAACAGGGGCCAGGGAGATGGCTCAGTGGAATAAGCGCTTCCCGGGCAAGCACAAGGGCCTGAGTTCAAGCCCCAGTTCAGAAAAAAAAAACAAAACAAAACAAAACCTAGTAACAATAGGGGCAACTGGGAGGCTGAGGCAGGAGGATTGCCATGAGTCTGAGGCCAATGTGGGCTACACAGTTCACATCCAGCCTGACCTTGTCTCAAAATACAAAAAAATAAAATAAAAATTAAAAAGCCCTAGTAACTAGTAACAAAGTAACAACAATAGCAAGTCCTTGGCAGGCATGACCTCTCCATTGACCTTCACTGCATCCTGGGGGTCCGTCATTAGCAGCTCAGATCACGCTGACAAGGAAGCAAGGAAAGGAGGCTTGAACCCTGGGCCCTGCCACCGTTGTCGCAAGCCCTCCTTTCCATCCACTCCTCAGACGGGACACCCAAGGCCCAGAGAGGGCAGGGAACTCTCCCAGGGCTGCAGTGTTCTGAGACCCGGCTTCCTGGCGAGAGCTGGGTGGACGGGGGCTAAAGACCAGAGTCAGGTAAATAATGGCTCAATTTGCTTGCGACCTAATGCTGAAAGCCTGTCATGTGAAATCTGGTTCCAGCACACCGGGGTGCGTGGTCACCTTTCCCCGCCACCAGAGCCCTCCCCCAATCCCAGCTGTGAGGGGTGTAAACTCAGGCCCAGGAAAGAGGTGGGCGACACTGGAGTCCCTGGACACTCACCTGTGGGGCCGAGGCTGCAGGCGGCCAGCAGCAGGGCGAAGCCAGGGACGAGCGCGCAGCGGGCCATGCCGTGGGCCGGGACTCAGAGCTCTGGGCCCTATCCGGTGTCCAGGGGCAGGGCTGCGGGCGGGCGCCGGGGCCGGCGTGGGCTCGCACAGGGATCCGAGGGGAGCAGGCGGCCGGAGCGGCGTCCCTGCTCCAGCCTTCTGCGGTGGCGGCCGAGGGGTCAGGAGAACAGTGCACGGGACGGGGCGGTGGTTGGCCGGTGGCAAGGAGGGGCACCGGCTGCCGTGAACAACGACAGGGGCGACGGTCCCGGCTCAAGATGGGGACGCAGATGGAGGCTGGGGTGACCGACGGCAGCGGGAGCTCTCCAGGCTCATCCAGCCCGGCCCAAGGAGGCAGGAAATGCGCTTCCTTAGAGAAGGGGCTGGGCCAGGCCACCCGCCAGGCGGGGAGAGGAAGTGCTCTGGCTTTGTGGCTGGGTGGGGGGCCTGGAGGGGCGGGGTAGAGGGTTCAGGCTGCGGGCTTGTCTCCCCACCGTCCACCTTCTATTCAGCGACCCCAAGACCGGCCCTCCGGGGATGGAAGTGGTCACCCCAACAGTCCGTGGAGGGCACTTAGCAGGGCACGGGCACTAAATCCTTGCGGGGGAAACACACCACCCTGCGGGCTCAGCATTCCCATTTTGCAGATGAGGAAGCTGAGACCTGAGGAGGCAAGGACACTGGTCCCCAAAGACTAGAAGCCCGGACTCACGGATGCTGCCGGGCCCGGAAGCCAGGATCACAAGCCAGACACTGGCCATCTGGCACTTTGTTTTGCAGACAGGGAAATGTAGGCCCAAGACTGGCAAGGAAGAACACCCTCAAGTTGGCATAGCAAGGAATCTGGGTCCCAGAGAAGGCAGAGGACCCCATGTCTGCCCTCTCTAACCCTCTAGAGTAAAAGTCCTTCAGGGACAAAAGACAGGCCCAAAGAAGGGCTTTAGACTCTCGTGATCTAGGGTCACAGGCTCGGGGGTCACCCCTACTCTGCTTGCTCCGATCCATCTTGGAAAGCGGGGTTCAGCAGTGCCACCTTCTCTCTGGCTGTTGGGAGATTTACAAGGCTGGGGCCCACAATGCTGGGCCCTGCGCTTGGCACCCAGGAGCCAACCAACCCCACCCCCGCCAGAACTGTGCATGCTTGCTGTGCGTGCCACACCGCAGGCACCATGCACCGGAGCAGCCCGGGCCTAGCGTGCTCGCAGGAGAAAGCCTGGGCCCACTGCAGGAGAGTGGCACGCAGGCTTCCCTTGGAGGGATCTGGCATAGGAAGGGGCACCAGCCCAGGCAGAGGCACCGACGCATGTGCCCAGACCTCTGTAGGACAGAAGGGTGTGGTGGGGACAGGAAGCTAGGAGAGGCAGACTTGACGTCAGGCCTTTATCCTGAGGGCCGGTGGGAGCCGTGTCAAGTCCTTGAGCTGAAGTGTGCGGGAAGAGCTGGGCTTCAAAAACCCACTCTTCATGTGTGTAGTCCTGGAGCACTGATGGAGAAATTGAGGTTCGGGGAGGGAAGAGAAGGGGGGAGCCCCTGGAGGTAGGGCTTCGGCCCTGGGTGCTTCCTGCCTGTGTGACGCTGGCAGGCCGAGGGTTGTCCTGCAGGAGTTGGCACAGGCCAGGAAGGGTGGTGTGGCTCCTTGGGTGGGGGCTGGGGGAAGTGTTGTCCCATGGGTTCCTGGGATGTGGGGACCCACCCTGGCCAGCAAGCCACCTTGGGAGTGGCTGCAGTGCAGAGACCAAGCCCACAGTGGCTGGGAGGGAAGAGAGGGGGTATGGGGTGTCCAGACCCTACAGCATGGTCTGCACCCCAGGGACAGTTAACTCAGCCCCAGGCCACTCCCTAGGCGTTCACCTTATCAGCCTTGACTCCTTCCAGACACCCCAGAGGCCACTCTGTTACACCCCATTCCACAAAGGAGTTTCCCCGAGGTTTGAGTGACTCCCAGTTGGCGAGTGGAGACCCCAGTACCACTGGACACCACGTTGGACTCCTTCTTTGCTGTCTCCTGAGCTGAGTTTGGAGTGAGGGCATATAGTGCGGTGACTGGGGCACCTTGTGGGGGACTGCTATGGAGAGGGGCTTGCATGGGTCTCTGGGCAGCAGCAGGAACCCCATCTACTGCTTTTCCCAAATCTCCTCCCTACCCTTTCCTTCCGCACTGCACAACCCATCCCCACCCAGGACCTTATACAGACCCATTGGCATCTTTAGAAAGTACCAGATGCCAGATGTGGTGGCACAGGCCCGTGATCAATGCGTTGGGGAGGCTGAGGCAGGAGAATCTCTGCGAGTTCAAGGCCAGCCTGGGCTATGTATAGAGAGTTCAAGGTCAGCCTGAACTACATAGCAAGACCCTGTCTCAAAAAACTGAAAGGGAAAGAGACTCCAGGTGGACACAAGGCAGAACCTAGACCTAGTCCAGGGAGAAGCAAACTTCTCAGGAGGTGCAAGGACACTGGAGCCCTGACCCAAGGCCTTGTGGGGAAAGGAAGAGGTGGGGACCCTGGGGCTGGTGGGAGAGGGGCCCCTTAGCTCCAGCTATGTGCCAGGCGTCCC
This sequence comes from Octodon degus, assembly GCF_000260255.1. NCBI lineage: Eukaryota > Metazoa > Chordata > Mammalia > Rodentia > Octodontidae > Octodon > Octodon degus. The sequence continues at coordinate 2,323,054 of NW_004524714.1, read as the reverse complement.
CTCCATGCCCAGCCAGGGTCAAGCCATGCTTAACACATTAGGAGCCCCACAGGGACAGGACAGGGGCTTTGACTGCTGTGGACCTGCGCTGCGACAGAAGATGAGTTTATTGGAGGGATAAGTTAGCCTGAAATGTAAGGCAGGGGTGAGGATCGTGGGCAAGGACACTGCGAGGTAGGCTTGGCTCTCGGTCCCTAGTAGAAGACACCTGGACTGATTCCCCTGTCCCCGGGAAGCTCAGGTTTCCCATGGGCTTGCAGCTGGGGACAGACGGGTAAGCTGTTCTCTATCCTGAGGGACGCGGCCTCCCTCACTCCGGCCCACCCCTAGAGGCCACACGGAAGTGCAGCAGAGGGAGACACGTGCCTGCATCTTTCTCCCATGTTCACAGGAGATAGGTGGCCCTCTCTGCAGGCCCCTGTCCTTCAGGCCCAAGGTGGCCCTGCCACACTTGGGCCGACAGACCCTCCCCACCCCCTGTGACGCCGGAGCCATCTGTGTCCTGTGGGAGACAGATGTTTCCAGGCGCCGCCCGCCCATGCACACGCCAGAGACGCTTGGTGGCGAGCCAGGGTCTGGACCCCTCAGCGAGCAGATGCTTGTCCTGCTCCTCCTCCTCTCCAGGGCAGGAAGGCACGGAGCCCGGAGCACGTCTGCCCTGGCTGCAGGCCACCACAGGAATTCCAGGTGGCCCCAGGGGCCCCAGGCAGGGCTGAGGTCTCCAGCACCGGCCTGGAGCCAGGGGCTGTTGGTCCCTGTGGGCAGGGACAGGGCACTGAGCTGCGAGGTTGGGTGCCCAATTCCGCCCCACACTGTCGGAGCCTCAGTTTCCTCATCTGTATAGGGATGGGCCGTCTGCTGTCCTGAGGAAGCTCAAAGAGCCAGCTAAGATAGGAGCCACTAGCTTGACAGGTGTCACCCCTCAGCCCCCTTCCTAGGCTGAGACCACCAGATCCCCATATTACAATGAGGGAAACTGAGGCATGGGTGGGTAAAGCCCCGAGGCTTGGGAGAGGCAGTGTATAATGCAAATCTGGGTCTGTCTTCTCTTGCCTTCCAGAATATTACATTCTGTTTCCCTCCCACATTTCTAGTCACCTTCTCACCCTTCCTAGTTCCTCCTCAACCCCTGATATGGCCTGAGGTCCCTTCCCTTCTCTGTTGACTGACTTCCAAATCAGCTTTTCTCAGATCTTTGGGACCCTGATGTCATGTCCAGCTCGGGGACAAAGAACGTCTGGGACTCAGACTCAGCTAATGGGAACAGCGTCTGTGAGCCTGTCGGTCGATGCTGTGGCTACAGCAGTGTCCTCTGGGTGCATCCACCCGAGCAGGGTGCTCCCCTTCCCGCCAGCCAGTGGCCTCCTAAACTAGAAGATGCCACGTACTGTGGTCTTTTTTTTTTTTTTTTT
>NW_004524714.1:2296495-2320447 GCF_000260255.1 Octodon degus | reverse complement strand
TGCTAGGCAGGCGCTGTGCAGCTGAGCTATATCCCTGGCCCATTGGTCTCGATTTCACAGTGATCCTCCTGCCTCAGCCTCCCAAATACTGGGATTACAAGCTCAAGCCTGCTTCCAAGTGGGAGTTTTATAGAGCAAAATCACTTGGTGGGTACAAGAGTGTGACCCACCAGTAAGATTACTAATACAGCTGCATGGGTCGTGTTGATCCAGTGGGGAAGCAGGTCACGCAGCAAGCGTGCATAGAAAGCACAAGAACCTTTTTGTAGATGAGTCGAGTCAGGAGGTCCTGGTCACCTGCCTGATGCTATCTAGACTTACTGGACCAGGTAATAGCCATTATGGACTACTACTTACCCTCGGGCAGGCCCGGTCATTTCAGCCGGATCTGGAGGCGTGGCCCCCAAGGCTTGGCCTCCCGCCCCGGCTGCACTGCGCTCCCACCCTCAGCCCTGACTCCTCCGAGGGCCTGGCTGGCTGCCTCCAATTATTTCTATCTCACTGGGCTTCCTTATAATCTGCACTCGGCTGTGCCTCAGTCTCTCTCCCTGGAGGACCTGAGTCTCTTGGTTGCTCGGGCCTTTGAGTCGAGTCTGACACTTTCTCTCTCCAGGCCCTTGCAAGCAAACCTCGGTAGGTCTTTCCTCAAACGCCCAGGGCTTCTAGAACGCTCTGCTTCTCCCCAGCCGGCTTGTGTCTCTGGGAACCTCAGTGTCACCTCTTCACTCAGTTCTCCCTGCTTCTTCTCTTGTCCTCAACCCTTTCTCTACACTGACAAGGGAGCCTGTTACAACAAAGTCAGGAACCAGAAGCAATGGTACCTACCGGTTAGCCCCGCTATTCAGGAGGATGAGGCAGGAGGATCTCCAGTTCAAAGCCAGGCTGGACAAGTCAGATCGCACCATTGCTCTGCCAAATGCCCTCCATGGCCATCACCTCACACAGCCTAAAAGCCTGAGCCCCTGCCATGGCAACGAGGTCCCAGCTCAACCTTACTTTCTGCTCTGCTCCCCTTCCTCGGTCTGCTCCAGCCACATGGTCCCTCCCTGTTCCTTGGACCTGGATGCTGCCCACCCTCTAAGTCCCTGCACAGACATCACGTGGCCAGTGAGCGCTGCCCAGCCCGCTCCGAGTGCCCTGTGGGCCAGGGCCCAGGTGCACAAGGCAGTCTCTCTCTCTCTCTCTCTCTCTCTCTCTCTCTCTCTCTCTCTCTGTCCCCTAGAACAGAAGTTTCCCATGGCTTCGCCTTTTACCCTGCTGAGCCCTGTCCCCTGGCAGGGGCCAGGCCATAGCCGCCCCCATCAATGCTTGTGGGGTGGGAAATGGGCTTCGTTACTGGCTTTCCTGGGTCACAGTTCTGAGGGACCAGGGTAGGAGTCTCTGAAGAGGGTATGATGTTCTACAAAATTCAAGGTCCTACAGGCATGGTGGTGTGCCCCATAATCCCAGCACAGGGAGGCTTAGGCAGGAGGATCGCCACTAGTTCGAGGCCAGCCTGAGCTACATAAGGAGACCCTAAAAACAAAAACACAAAATAATAACAAAAATTTACAGATCCCACAGATTCTGCCCTGTACTAGAGGAGCAAGGTCCCTCAAAGTCACCTTCTCTTTCCCCAGGGAATAGATTTGGGGGTTCTGTGGACAATGTTGGTCTTCCTGGTGAAACCTATGCCCCAAATTCTTAAGAACCCCCTAGGACACTAAGGAGGCCGAGAGGCCCCTGGGGCCAGGGCTCTAGAACCTCTCCTGCAAGAGCACTGAGCTCATAGTGAGGGAAACTGAGGCCTGAGAAAGGCCAGCGCCCCCTGAGCCTTTGCAGTGAGCAAAGAAGACAAGAGGTTCGCGCTAGCACCTCAGGAAGAGACAAACAGGAAAGGGAAGCAAGAGCTAGCTGCTGTGTGACCTGGGAGAAGCCACAACCTCTCTGGGCCCAGTGCTCACAGGCTGCGCTTGTCCAGGGCGCCTCCTGACCCCGCCCCTCTGAAGCCCCTGCATGGAGCCTCCAGGCCTTCCTGTTTACTACAGGCCCCTCTTGGGCTGGGAGGCGACAGCCTTGGCCTCCTCTGCTCCCGCTTCCTTCCTCTCCCACTTCAGTGCCTCAGCCCAGCCCTCCAGAGCCCTGAGGCCAGGACACGAGGTGCTGCCAGGGGGGCATCTGAGGCCACCATCCAGCCAGGGCCCTCTCTGGAGCACCCCCTCATGCAAACCCACCGTGCAGTCAGAGACCTTAACCTTTTGGGGTGCTTAGCACCTAGGACAAGCTGCTGTCTGTAGCGTCCCCAGAGCCAAAAGAGTGTGACCATGTTGCTGACCTTCTCCAACGCCATGAGGGCCACACTGGGGGGGTGACACATGCTGGCTGTAGACAGCCCCCCAAGTGCCTTCTGACCCTTCTGCAGAGCAAGGTCTCCCTGAGTGACATGCAGTGCGGCCCAAGGATGGTGGTGTGGATTTCACCACTAAACTGGTCCTACTGGATCAGAGTCCACCCGCACACCCTACCCCCCCCTGCCCCGGGGTCTTGCACGAGCAGGCGCTCCACCACTGAGTTCCAGTCCTAGCCATATTTTTTATTTTGAGACAGACTCTCACTACATTGCCCAGGCTGGACTTAAACTCGTGATCTTCCTGTCTCAGCCTCCCAAATGGGTGGGATTATTGTTGTACACCTCCATGCCCAGCTCATGGGAGATTCGTGTGCTGATCTCTGGGAGGCTAGAGGTCCTGAAGGTTTGGCCCCCCCTGTCTGGCTTGAAAGCCCCTGTAAGCCTCACCAGAATCTCTGAAACTTTACAACTAATCACCAGGAACATCAAGGAATGGAGGAGTCAGTTAAACGATAGCAAGAAGCCGGCCATTGCGGTGTAGATCATAATCCCAGCACTTGGGAGGTTTAGACAGGAGGACTGCCGTGAGTTCCAGGCCAGCCTGAGCTGATTAATGGAATTTTGCCTCAAAAAACAAAACTTAGACAACAGGAGGAAGAAAGAGATGAGTATGGAATAAGAGAGCTTCCACTTTCACAGGCTTCCGTCCCAGCTTGGTGAGAGGGGGCCGGTGAGATAGTTCAGCAGACTTAAATGCCTGCTTGGGCAAGCTTAGGCAAGCGCAGGGACTGAGGTCCCACCCTCGGCCCCACGTGCTGAGCCAGCCCCGCCCCCAGGGTGGGCTGAGCTGGCCACAAAAAAAAAAAAACCAACTGGAGAGGTTTCTGGGGCTCACAGTTTCAGAGATTGCATTTCATGCGCAGCAGGTTCGAGGGAAGGGAGGAGGGTTGAGGTTGCTCACTCCAGGACACTCAGGAGGCAGGGCAGGAAAGAGCCGGAGGGCATGGGCCGGACAGTAGTCCCCAAGGCCACGCCCCCAGGAGGCCCCGCCCCTCCCCACAGCGCCTTCACATTGTCGCCCCTTGGTGGATGAACCCAAGGGTGAAGCTAGAGCCCCAGGATCCCGCTGCCTCGGCCACCTACAGATACCCCAGACCTGTGCTTTGCTAACTCCCGGGGTGCTTCTCAATCCCATTAGGTCAACAATTACAATTCAGCGTCACAACCACCACACACAGTGTACGGCCCTGGTCTGCATCGCGGTTTTGACAAACCAGCTGTACCACACGCTTTGGAGGAACTGGGAAGTAGAGCAAGCCTGGGTATAGACAGCATTAGCTAGCGCTGTTGAAGCTGACCGTAACATCATGCTCGAGGAGCAGATTTTCTTCATATCTATAGTTTACTTTAAAATATGTTGGAACTCAGGGGCCAGTAAGATAGCTCAGAGGTCTAAAGCACCTGCTTAGGCAAGCTTAGGCAAGCACAGGGACCGCAGTTCGATCCCTGGTGCTACATGCCGTGCCAGCCTCACCCCCAGGGCCGACTGAGCCAGCCACACACACACACACACACACACACACACACACACACACCACACACACACACACACACACACACACACACACAAAAGTCGGAACCTGGCCTGGTGGCACACATTTGTAACCCCAGCTCCTGGGAGGCTGAGGCAGGAGGATCACCACAAAGTCAAGGCCAGCTGGCGCTCCATAGTGTGTTCAAGGCCAGCCTTACATACACAGAACGACACTCCCAGCCACAGCCCACCTCTTTCCAGCCTCCCAGTGTGCTTAGGAGAACCGCTACTTCCAGCCCCTGCCACCCTGGCTCGGTCTCTCGCTTCCTCACTGCCCAGTGTCCTCTGCTCACAGTTCTGCCAAGCTCTGCCCTCTGCCCTTCTGGGCCCTCTGTCCTGAGTCCCACTCCCAGGTGACTTTCGGCCACTGCCCCAGAGTTCTGGTTCCAGAACGCAGCCTCCGGAGCTGAAGCGCTGGCCGGCTGGCTCTGGCCTGGTTGAAGGGCTGGGTGGAATCCGTGAACACAAGGCGCCCCTCTGGCTGCAAGCCCAGGGCTGGGAAGCCAGGCCGGCCAGCACCAAGGGCAGCCCAGAGATGTCTGCTGACTGAACAACATGGCTGAGGGACGCTCTCACGTGAGGGGATGGGTAGGGTGGTGGTCACTGCAGTTTGAAACTTGAGCTTTGAGATTTTCACCCCAAAGCTTCTCTGGATCCCTCTCTAGATCAACAGATACCAGGTGACAGATCAGAGGTGCCCTCTCTCTCAGGACCTCCTTCTGTGGGTTCAACCAACTACATCAGAAAGATTGAGTACCAGCCTGTAATCCCAGCACTCAGGGAACCTGAGGCAGGAAGATCACAAGTTCAAATCCAGCCTGGGCAATTCAGTGAGACCCTGTTTCCAAATGAAAAAATAACACAAGGCCTGAAGATGTAGCTCAGGAAAGGCCCTGGGTTCAATCTCCAGTACTGAAAAATAAATAATAATTTTCAAAAACATTACATCGTACTGAACACACACAGACATTTTCCTGTCATCATTCCCTGAACAACATGATGGGGGCTGCGTAAGTCATGGAGACGCAGGTGGGCGTGCACAGCACGCGCCATGCCCTATAGATGAGGGCCCCTCCCCCACTGCTAGGTCCCCACCAAGCGCTCTTACAGTTTAGTGTCCATGAAGGGCTCCTGGGAGCAATGTCTGCAGATGCCAGGGAAACTGTCGGCTTTGTGCCGCCTGCCCACACACATGCGTGTGCTCCCAGTGCTTCCAGAGGCTGGCACGGGTGCAGGGGCTGGCCCAGAGCACCCCGACACCCCAGCTAACTGAAGGTCTGCCTCACTAGCTGCCCGCCTCGGCAACCTCTCCCTCTGGCGTCCCACTGCACACTCGCGCCACATCCCTGTCTGTAGACTTACCCTTATAACCAATATGGTTTTTGGTTTTTTTTTGTTTGTTTGTTTTTGGTGGAACCGGGGATTGAACTCAGGCCCTTGTGCTTGCCAGGGAAGTGCTTATTCCACTGAGCCATCTCCCCGGCCATAACCAATATGTTTAAAGGAAAGTTTAAATAGCCAATGTCAGCGGAAAGGGAGAGCCACTTTCGCCACGAGCAGAAAACACAACGTGAGCACCACTGCCCGCACGGTGTCCTTCTGGGCTCTCAGGCTGGGTTGGTTATGGGTGAGCACCACACTGAGCCTTCCTCGGTGACATAGGCAGGGGACACAGGAGGGATGCTGGTGGTGCTGAGCCTGGTGTCACCACACATATGCCAACCCCCAACCCTTGTTCAGCGTGTTCCTGTCCTGGGTTAGAGGCGGTAGCAGGGACACCAAACATGTTTTAGATTAGAAACAGGTCACAGAGGAGAGCTGGAACCTGGCAGGGCCACGCTGGGGGGCTGAGGCTTCAGACAGCTTGTCCTCAGAGAGGGACCCAACATGGCTGCCCACTTCTCACATGCTCTTTCTCCTTTTTTTTTTTCCCCTGAGACAGGGTCTCTCTATGTAGCCCAGGCTGGCCTTGAGCTCACAGTGACACTCCTACTTCAGCCTCCTGCATGCTGGGATCACAGGTGTACGTCGCCACACCTGGCACACATGCCCTTTTTCAGACCCCCACAGTGTTGGGCACCGAGGCACTGATCCACTGCACCCTAGGCTGGCTGGTGTGCCACACACTGCCCAGGGGACCACACAGCCTCAACCTTGCTGCCTGCTGCCATCCAAGCTCCTTGAGCCTTTTTTTTAGGAACTGGGGCTTGAACTCAGGCCCTTGCGCTTGCCAGGGAAGCGCTTATTCCACTGAGCCATCTCCCCAGTCCCCTCCTCCAAGCTCCTTGAAATCACATCTCAGGGAGATGCAGGGTCAGGGCCCCGGGCACGCTGCCCAGGGTGAGGAACCCCAGAGCCCAGCCCCCCTGGCACCTGGTCTGGGCATGCCTAAGTAAGGAAGGGCCAGGGTCCCCCGCAGGAGGCTGAGGTCCAGATGACGGATGGGAAACCCCAGCCTCGCACCAATCAGCTCCGACTGGGAGCAAAGAAAGAGGAGAAAAACCACACGTCCTTGGAAAAGCCTTTAGTGCTCGGCGCCTGCTCAACTCTAGACAAAGTAGCCTCCTCTGTACACGGTGGCCGAGCGGGAGAGGGCCAGGGCAGGGTGCGGGAAGGGGGCTCTGGCGCAGCTACTTGAGAGCATCCAGGTGGGTGCACACCTGCGAGAAGACGCTGTCCACGGACCCTTCGGCATTGACCTGTGGGAAGAAGACAGGTTGTTGGGTCTACAGCAATGGCAGTGGCTGGGGGCCCCGAGGCAGGACTGATCTCCCCTAAACCCAGCCAGCCGTGGCTCCCTCAGCCCACATGGGGAATAGCAGCCTCTCACTGAACTAGAGGGGAAACTGAGGCTCAGCAAGCCTGGCTGGCCTGGGTCACACAGTGAGTCAGGCTGAGCACCTTGCGGACGATGCCCCGCTTCTCGTAGAAGGTGATGACAGGCTCGGTGGCCTTGTAATAGGTCTCCAGCCGCTTCTTGATGGTCTCCTCATTGTCATCCACACGCCCGCTGGTCTCCCCACGCTTAAGGAGCCGCTGCGTCATAGTCTCAGGGCCTGCGTCCACATACAGCAGCAGTGTGGGCTGTCCAATCTGTGGGGGGCACCACGTCATAGGGACCCCATGCCCACCCTCTGGGATCATCCGGACAGGGACCTCCCCTCCCCCCACCTCCTCCACTCACACCTCTCCCAGTGCCTCTAGGAGACAGCCCGATGTCCCTATGGGCAGGGCCACGCCCTGCTCTCTCCAGCCCTCTGCTCTCTCCCCATCTCCTTCCCAGAAGAGCCCCATACTGTGCCTTCCGCTAGGAGCCCATTCCCACAGGGGTGACCCCACCCCACCAAGCTTCAGTACCAGGATCTGCCTTCAGGGCTCCACCAAGGTGCCAAGGTCCCCTACCCATCTATGGGAGATGTCTCCTCCCAGATGCCACCCCTCTGGCCCCAGACCCAGGCCTCAGGACACGGCTCTTCCAGCCCTTTTTATCTCCCTCCTTCCAAAGACCTCTGCAGTTATTTATTTACTTAGTGTCCCTGGGCCCTTGGCCTGTGTGGCTGCTGGCAGCCTGCTGGCCCTCAGGGACCCCAGTTCCCTCAGATGTATTCTGACACTGTCCCCACCTCAGCTGCAGACAGGATCTTATTGGTTCTGCCACCCCAGAGCTGTGCGCAGGCTCCTTCCAACCCTGGGCAGCGACCGTGACCCAGGGGGCGGGCCGCTCAGCTCTTGGGCAGGGCAGCCCTGGCTGAGGCTGTTTCCCAGTTCGAGGTCTCAGTTTCCCACTCAGAACAACAGACCTTCAGCCTGGGGAGTGGCGCAGGGCCCTGCTTTCCCCAGGAGAGCTGCTGTGAGCCCCAAGCCACATCCAGGGTCCCCTTCCTCCTTTAGCAAGGCCCTGGTGCCCCCTGGTGTCCACAGCTGAGATGGTCTCCTGTTGGGCAGTGTCCACAACAGCCCCAGGAGGGACAGGGACCTCACTAATCTCATTTCTTGTTTTCCCTTCCTTTCTCCCTCTCTTCCTTCTTTGTTTTCTTCTTCTTTTTTTTTGACAAGGTCTCACTATGTAGTTCAGGCTGGCCTTGAAATCCCTGTCGCCCAGGCCGGTGAACCTCCTACATCAGCCTCCTGAGCGCTGGGATTACAGGCATGCAACCCCGTGTGTGGCGCTAACCCCATTGCCGAGAGTTCCTGAGAACCATGAATTCGTGGGTACTTGAGCCCCATGAATCCTCCTGCCATAAGGCCCCAGTGGTGTCTAACAGCGCATGTGCCTGTGGACCTACGTGTGTGCGTATGTGTACATCCCTGCTTGTGTGTCCAGGGTGTTACGAACGCAGCTGTGGCCTTGGGTGGATGCACTCCTGTGACATGTGTGTGGTTATGTGTGCACATGCTCAGGTGGATGAGGGGCTGAGCGTGCACACACACATACACACACACGTGTGTGTGTGAACATGTCTGTGTGTATACGTGCTCTTGCACCCTGGGGACAATGATCCCAGAGGGCACTGCTTTTGCGGCCATCACCCTAAGGCCCGTGGATGCCTGAGGAAGGAGGCAGCTGTCTTTCCCTGGCATTCAAGGCTCCAGGCAGGTCAGACCTCTGTCCCCACTTCACTCAGCGTGTGCCTTACCCGCCGCTCGAACTCCTCTCCCTGCTGCACCTCCCGGGGGTAGCCATCTATCAAGAAGCCTTTGGAAGAATCCACCTTGGCCACCATGGCATCTCGGAGCATGTCCAGCACTGTCTCCTGTGGGCAGCGAGGAGCAAGGGCCTGAGCCTTCCCAGCCCTGGCCCGCTGCCTGGACACCTGCCTGGGGTGCACACAAATGGCCCAAGCTTCCCTGTCCCTCGGAGGACTCCTTTCAGGAGACCTGGGCCCTCCCCTGTTCTCAGGAAGCTCAGTGACAGAGCTGGCTGCAGTCTCCCAGTGTGATACAGGTTGTCTGGGCATGGAGGGCTGCTGCAGTATGCAGCCAGGGGTCTCTGGGGCGGGGGGTGCAGCTCAGTGGTAATGTGCTCGCCTTGTATCCGTGAAGCCCTGCATTCAGATCCTCAGTGCCCCAAATGGAGAGAAATAAGATATTCTCAGTACTATTTTGCTGGGCACAGTAGCCCATACATGTAAGCCCAACACTTGGCAGTTCAAGCCAGCCTCAACTACAGAGAGAGATCTAGGTTCAGAAAACAAAACAAACCCCCATCCAGGCAGGAAGGAATGTGGCTGGCTTGAGGACAAGAAATGGCAGGGTTCCCGGGGTCTTGGGAGCTCCTGGAGGGGGAATGGGGAGCCACAGGCACCAGAGTCCCCTGCTCACCAGCGGCACCAGCTGTCCCTTCTCCATGATCTCTGACAGCTTCTTTCCCCTGGCCGAGCCTGAGCTGACCTCCGCGCGCAGCAGGTCCCCGGTGGAGAGGTGGGTGTAGCCATACTTCTGCACAATCTTCTCGCACTGGGTGCCCTTGCCTGAGCCAGGCCCGCCTGCAAGCGCCCACCCATTGAGAAACCCAAGGGAGGGGCAGGGAGGGGGCCAGGGCTGCCAGGCTCCTTCAGTGCTGCACCATCATCGCCCGCCTGCCCGCCTGCGACTCACCCACCACAAAGATGATCTTGGCTTTCTTCAGCTTCTCTGTGGGAGAGAAAGGGGAGCCGGCCTCAGTGGTCCGCAAGCCCCTGGAGCGCTGAGGCTAAGAGCTGGGGGCTAGAACTCTGCCCAGCCACGGGGCTGGCGCTTCACATTTCGAGCGCCTCCCGGTGGGGGCGTCACCTCTGGCCTGCTGGTCGGCCACTCTTTGAGGGTCTCTAGATGCACAGCAGCCCATGATCCCGCTCTGCTGAGTCCCCTGCCCTTCCCCTCCCAGGCCTGGCCCTGCCCATTGCCCGCCTGCCTTGGCACTACTACTGTGGAGTTGGCAACCACAACATACGTTGCTGTGGAGATGGTTGCCAGGGAGGTGGGCGCGTGGAACTCCTGCTTGGACAGGAAAGCGAGCTCGTGTTCCAAACTCAGCCCCTTTAGCATTCGCAGGCCCACCAGGCAGAGGGAAACTGAGGCCTAGAGAAGGAGGGGTCTGCTCAAGGGATGTAAGGAGCAAAACCAGAACCCAGAGCCTTCTTCCTGGGCTTCCGGGATCTTTCTGGCCTGGGCCACAACCCCCATGGCTGTGTGACCTAGGAAAGAAGTTCCCCCCCACTGCTCTCCCTGGCCTAGGAGGGAGTGGGTGTGGCAGTGTGTGAGGATTCTGGGCCCAGTGAGGCTGGATGCTTAGAGCAGATGTCAGAAAAATGACTTCTCTGGGCTGGTGAGATGGCTCAGTGGTCTAAAGCACGTACTTAAAACAAGCTTAGCAAAGCACAAGGGACCGCGGTTCAATCCCCCAGCACCACATGCCAGCCAGCCCTGCCCCCTGGTGGGCTGAGCTGGCCACACACACACACACACACACACACACACACACACACACACACAAATAAATAATTAAAAAAAAAAAAAAAGAAAGAAAAATGACTTCTCCAGTTGCTCAGGGGAGGCCACAGACCTGGGGCAGCTAACTTCAGAGCTCTAGAGCCTGCTGGCTTCAGATGGGGCCGGGGCCAGGCCAGCAGGGCTCCTTTAAGAGTCACCTAGCCCGAGGCCTGGGGCCAGGCGCTCAGGGAAGGTGCAGCCAGAGCTGGCAGGCCTGTTCCAGGCGCTCTACCCACCCATGCCTGCCTCTAGGTCCCAGCACGCAGGAACCAGGAAGGCCCAAGATGTCCCTGAGGTCCACCTCCCCAGAATAGCAGGGAAACTGAGTCCCATGGAGGGACAGGAACTTGGTAGATCTCATTGGAGGGAGGGACAGGGCCTCACTCAAGAAGCCCAGTGTAGGAGGTGAGCCAGGGGCTAGAGCTCAGGCAGGCCTCAGGCTTCTAAAATTAATCTTGGCATCGGCACACTTGGGAGAAGCCAGAGGAGGGTGCCAAGGCGTCCAGACAGCCCCTCACACTCTCGGGGGGGGGGGGTCTCCCTGGGTGTTCCCCAGCATATGGCCACACAGGCCCAGGCCCCCCGGGGCAAGGAGGGAGCCCCATACCTTCCATCCTGCCGAGGTCTCAGGCTCAGGAGCCGGGTCAGGGCGCTGCAAGGCAAGGCACAGCAGGGTTGAGGGGTTCTCCCAGAAGAGGCCTCTGCCAAGCCACACCCACCGTGGCTGTGTCGGCAGCAGGAATGCCAGGCCCCAACTCCCAGTGTGAGGGCAGAGGGCTGCTGCTGACTGCGGGAAAGTCACTCTCCTCGCTGGCTTCCACTGCTTCACCCGTGTCCTGTCATAGGGGGCAGCCACTCCCTCTTGCTCTGCTCTGTCCTTAGACCAGGAAGGCCCAAAGGCAAGGATGGCATCTGCCGAAGTCGTCTGCTTCCCTTGGGACACCCAACCAAGAGGGCACAGGGCCAGCGTCAGCCTGGCCACCTTGACGACAGTCCCCAGGGCCCACAGAAGGAGGCGGGAGGCAGCGGAGCAGGGCAGATGAATGTCCAAGTCTGGGGCAGGACTGCTTCGGACCTGGGTGCACTAAGGGACCCAGACGCCACAGGTGGAGGAATCAACAGTTGCCTCTCACAGGGACACAATCTTTTCCAGTCTTCTTTTTCTTTAGTATGGCGGAACCCAAGCCCTTTGCACTGAGCTGCTCCCCTCAACCCCTTTAAAGTGATTTATCTGGGGCTGGTGAGATGGCTCAGTGGTCTAAAGCACCTACTTAGAATAAGCTAAGCTAAGCAAAGCACAGGGACCACGGTTCAATCCCCCAGCACCACATGCCAGCCAGAGCTGGCCACACACACTAAATAAAATCAATAAAAAAAATAAAATAAAATAAAAAATCCCTGGTTCCGCTAAAGTGATTTATCTGTCTATTTAAAAAAAGGATTGCACTGTGTAGCTCAGGCTGGCCTTGAACTTGCAGTAATCTTACTTCAGCTTCCCAAGCATAGCGCTGTGATTAAAAGCCCATGTCACCGTGCCCGTATTGTGTTTTGTCTTCTGTTTTAATTTTAAGACAGTGTCTCACAAAGTCACCAAGTTGCCCAGGCTTAGCTCAAATTTGTGATCGTCCTGCCTCAGCCTCCCAGGGTGCTGGGGTTACAGGTGTGTACCACTGAGCCCAGCATCGTGAAAGTGAGTTGGTCCCAGCCCTCCAAGGCCCTCATCCTCTATGGCTTCCCACCTGACTCTGCAGGGCTCTCCTTCCCACCTGCCTTACCTTCTCCACCTACCAGATCTCACCTTCCACTGCAGCTGGCATCCCGACCCTGACCCCTACCGCAGCCTCTCCCTCTTCGCTTTAGGCTGCAGGGTCCCCTCCACCTGACCCTCTGCCAAGCCCCAGGGCCCCCTGGCTCCTCAGAGCCTGCAAAGACTCTTGCATCCCAGATTCCTATCCACCCTTGGAGCAGAAGCCCCATCCGCATGACCCCCCCACACCCGCCTCTTCCTATGCACCTACACACCATGTGTGTCCCCAAGCCCCTCTCCCATCAGCTTCCTGCCACAGTGACCTTGTAACAAGAAAGGCCTGACACCGCAGCCTACCAGGCAGTGAGCACCACACCAAGTGACAAACAACCTTTCACATATGGTACCCTGGGCTCCCAAAACACAGCCTGGAGCCTCAGGCTCTGGACAGGACCAGGGCAATGTGTCTCCTGTCAGTGCCTGCAGCTTTGTCCTCAGCCAATGGATCCGCTTCGAGCCCCTTCATTCACTGTGATGTTTCTCCTCCAGGCCTTTGGGGGCATTGTGCCCAACCATTTGGATGTCCTCTCCAGTGGCCATTACTTGGGTCAGGCCTCACTGCTTCCAGGAAGCCTTCCTGGACTCCACACTGGCAAGTGCCCACTCTGTCCCCTACCTGACTAGGGCTGGCCAGGGCTCAGCACAGGGTGGGGAGCTCCTTCTCTCAGGGGAGGGAACTGAGGCTTGGAGTGGGCAGGTAGCTCCAAGGCCCGGCAGGGTCAAACTGAGGTCTGCCGGCCCTGGGCTCCCAGACAGGACCTTTGGTGGCTTTGCTGATGTCTGTGCTTTCCATGGGCGTGAATTATGGCCCCAGCCCTGCTGAGAGCGCTCAAGGAGGGGTGCAAGCTGCCAAGTGCCCCTTGGCAGCTGCCCAGCAAAGGGGCACCATCCCCAGGCAGGGAGAGCCATGGCAAGGCCCCCAAGAGATGGCCCCTCCTTGCCCTGCCCCCTCCCAGTAACCTAAGTCTCTGGGTCCTTCGGTCACCTGCCACTTCGTTGGTCCAAAATAACTCAGGTCCTGGGGAGGCCTAGCAGAGGCCAGGGGTCCAAGATGGAGTTGGGTTACGGGCTGAGCACCCTGGCCTTATAAGGCCCCTGAGTCTCCCAGGATGACAGGGTCTGCTAGGTGGCTGCAGGGAGCTGAGGCCCAGAGGACAGGGACTTAACCCTTATCACAGGGCAGAGCTAAGGCGAGGCCAGGTTCATCCAGCTTCTGACGTGACAGCAGCCCTCCCCGTGGGTGGTGACAGGTTGGAGCTCAAACCCCAACTCAGTCACTCTGTTGTGTGACCTTGGGCAGCCAGCGTTCCCTCTGGGAACTGGATGGGTACTGTGGAAGGATCCTGGGTGGCAGCTGAGGAGGGCCATGTAAGGCCCCAGGGGCAGCCTCTGGCAGAAGGCTGGGGCAGGTTGGGGCTCAGCATCCCTAGGGCTGAGCATGGGGTGGAGGGTGAGGGCTCCCAACCTCCAAGTGACAAGAGGGACAGCACATAGGCCTCCCCTGCCTAGGTCTTCAGGCATGGAGCCAGGCCACCCGAGGCCCAACCAAGAAGAGCCAAAGGCAGGGTCCTCGAACCCCAGGAGTGCAGTGCAGACAGGGACAAAGGAATCTGGGAAGCTGGGAGGGGCGGCCCCCTCCCCACCCCTTTCCACACCCAGAGATCAACAAAAGCACATGCAGTGTGACCCAAACCCCAGAGCCCGCGACAGGCAGGCGAGCCCCACAGATGATAACCATGGATACAAACAGACACGCGCCACGCAAGGGTCGCCTGACACAGACGCACGGGGGAGGGCAGGTCCCCATTCCCCGCGGAGACGCCCCCGCCGCCCGGAGGTCGTGCACTGACCTGGGGAGGGTGCGGTGGGCGCGGGGCCAGCGCTGCCCTGCCGTCCTCGCCGAGCCCGCAGCGACTACTATTTATAAGGCTGTCAGCGCGCGGCATGCCGGGAGCCGGCCCAGCGCTGCGCGGGTGGGGGTGGGGACGGGCGGGACGATGCGGGCTCAGCAGGGACCCCGGGACCCTGCGCCGGTCCCCAGACGGCTCCGAGGCTGCGTCTGTGCACTTCCGCTGCACTCGCATCACTCCCGGGGGACAAGGCCAGGCTTCTCGTAGGGCAGCGGGGGATCCTGACACCCAGAGAGGAGAGGCTCTTTGTTTAAGCTCCCACAGCGAGGTAGTGCCCGGGCTTGGGCTTCTCTTCAGGTGCTGTCTCGGGGTCCTGCACTAACAACCCACCCCCATCTCTTTCCTGGTTGGGTGGGGCCCTGGAAATTTCTCTGGGACTGAACATCCCTCAGGTCCCAAAGACCTGCAGGGTTGGGTTGGTTATGAAGAGCCAGCCTTGCGCGGAGCATGGTGCTGCTCCCCTGTAATTAATCTCAGCACTCTGGGAGGCTGAGGCAGGCAGATCAAAACTTTGAGCCTAGCCTGGGTACTCTATTGATTTATGAAGACAATGTCTCGAAATACAAGTAAAAAAAAGAGCTGGGGAGGTAGCTCAGTGCTAAGGCTCTGGATTCGATCATCTCCACTACTTGGGGAGAAAAGAGAGCCACAAATGAGTGTGGGCATTGCACAACTTTTTGGGGAAAGGAAATTGACAATGCAAATCAAAACTCTCAGGGGCTGGCGAGATATTTCAGTGGTCTAAAGCGCCTGCTTAGGCAAGCTTAGGCAACCACAGGGACCATGGCTTGATCTCCAGCACCACAGGCCACACCAGCCCCTCGCCCAGAGCAGGCTGAACAGGCCACAAAACAACAACAACAACAACAACAACAACAACAAAAAACCCCTAACCTTTCAGCCTGAGTGTGGTGGCACACATTTATAATCCCCACTTCGTGAGGCTGAGGCAGCAGGATTCCCTCGACTTCAAGGCCAGCCCTGGCTACATAGTGCATCTTTCCAATGTGCCCTTTTACTTTTAGAAATTCCTCTAAAGAAACACGAAATTTGTACAAGAAAGTTTTCAGTCGCTGCCAGGACTGACTGGAAGGAGCACAGCCAGAGGTGAGGGTTGGACCCCTGAGAGTGGATGGAGCTGGCAGGGCAGGGACTCCTGGACCTCCACGGTGCTGGCTGGCGAGAAACAGACAAAATCCTCGCCCTGGCCACTCCCACAGGCACGCAAATCACTCCAAACATGGAGGTGTGCGTGTGTTTGTGTGTAAAGTCTGTGTCCTGATTTTTTTTTCCCCCATTTTACCTCCCAGGGTTAAAATCACACTGTCCTACTACAGGAAACGCTCAGGGTGTGGTGTGTAGCCTGTGATCCCTGAGGCAGGAGGGTGGTGAGTCTGAGGCCACCCTGAGCAACTTCACAACTGTGTCTTGACATAAAATGAGCTGGAATGTGGCTGGGTGATAAGAGAGTTTGCCCGGCCTCTGTGAGCTGGGTTTGATCCCTAGCCTTGCAAAAACAAAACAGAACTGATACCATCTTAGCGCTGGTGAGAGGAAACCAACACGGAGGGGAGGTGTGTGCCTGTGGCCCCCTCCTTGGAGGCGAGGCTTTCCCTATTTATTTAGTTCTGCTGGAGCTCATTGTAGACGCTCATGCATGCGAGGCAAGTGCTGTGTCACTGAGCTGCATCCCCAGCCCTTCTTATTTTTTATTTGGAAACAGGGTCTGTCTAAATTGTGAAATTGACCAGGCTGGATTTGAACTTGTGATCTTCCCACCTTAGAGTCCGGAGTAGCTGAGATTATAGGCATGCACCACATCTAGCTCCTCAAGCTTTTCTGATTTTCTATAAAACTATTTATTGCTTTATATATAAAATACTTTTTTTTTTTTTTGGAACCGGGGATTGAACTCAGATCCTTGTGTTTGCCAGTCAAGCGCTTATCCTACTGAGCCATCTCCCCGCCCCCCTATATATAAAATACTTTGGATAGGGAGGAACCTCCTGGATATTAGGCTAAATAAAATCCGCCAATCACATTGGGGTATGGTGGAGCACGCCTGTAATTCCAGAACTCAAGAGGTTGAGACAGGAGGATCATTGCAAGTTGGACTCCAGCCTGGGCTATAAAATGAGCTCAAGGGGCTGGGGAGATAGCTCAGCAGCATAAGTGCCTGCCTGGCAAGCACAAGGCCCTGGGTTCGATCCCCAGTATACATAGAAAATGAAACACAAAAGTGACCTCAGGGCCAACCTGTACCACATACGGAGATCATGTCTCAAAAAAACCCACAAACTTTTTTTTTTTTTTTTTTTTGCTCCGAATGCCTTCAAGGCATGACTGGCTGGCTTGAGTTGTGGCTAAAAAAACCACAAACTAAACCAAAACAAAAACAGCCAATCATAGAAATGGGACATGGGGCACATGCCTGTAATCCTAACACTTGGAAGGCTGAGGACTGTAAATTTGAACGTAGCAAGCCCCTGTTTTAAAACAAAAAAGCCAATCACAAAAAGACAAATATTGCACAGTTATGCCCACACACATATTAGTCAGATTAGGGCTGGGGAGATAGTTGGATAAGCACTTGTCTGGCAAGCGCAAGTTCCTGAGTTCAATCCCCGTTACAAAAAAAAACCACCACACACATATTAGTCAGACTCCTAGAAACAGAAAGTAGAATGGTGGTTGCTAGGGGAAGCGGGGTGGGCGTGGGTAAAGGGGTATTAGGGTGACAGTTTGGGCTCTGCAAGATGAAAACATTCTGAAGATTCATTATAGAATAATATGAAATAGTTAAGATGAGAAATTTAAAAAAAATGTAATGGCATTTTTTATTTTTATTTGTTTTTTAATATATGTGGTAGAGGATCCTACTACAAAGCTCAGATTCACAGTGATCATCCTGTCTCAGCCTCCCCACGGCTGGGACTACATGCCTGTGCCACCATGCGCCTGGCGCGGGCCTGGCCTGGCATGCCGGACTGGCATGGAATCCAGGTCCTTGCACTGGCCCAGGCAGGTGCTTAGACTGCTGAGCTGCCTCCATGGGCTAATCGTATGTCTTTAAGCCATGACTTGTTTTTGTTTTTTGTGCATTTTCTTTTTTGTGGAACTGGGGATTGAACTCAGACCCTTGCACTTACCAGGGAAGCGCTTATCCTACTGAGTCATCTCTCTGGCCCCAAGCCATGACTTTTAAAATAATTTTTTAAATAGGAAGGTCAACTACCGGCTTTAATTATTTTATTTGCATATACCCTGTGGATTTTCCGTAAATGCTGGGATATTAAAATTACAGGGTGGGGCCAGGGTGCTAGCTCCGTGGAAGATGGCTCTTGGCAAGCACAAGGTCCTGAGTTTGATCCCTAGTACCAAAAATAAATAAATAAAAATCACAGGGTTTTAGTTCCTTAAAAATGAGAAAGAAAAAAGGTAAGGGAGAAAAAACATTTTGAGGGAAAAAAAATCTAGAAAATTTTACTCTGGAATTTTAAAAGGGATTAGAATGACTGTGTCTTTGCTACCTATACAATTTATTTTATAATAAAATTTCTAAAAACATAAGCAAATAAAAATAAAAGCAATTTTCAAAAATATTTTGGTTGGCTGTGGTGGGGCATGCCTGTAATCCCAGCATTTGGGAGGCTGAGGCAGGAGGATCATTGTGAGTGTGAGATCAGTCTGGGCTACAAAGTAAGCTCAAAGCCAGCCTGAGCTGCATAAGGAGACCCTGTCTCAAAAAAGACAAACTGTTTTTGGTCAAAGAAAGAATGCCAAGGGCCAGCCAAATAGCTCAGCGGGTTAAAGTACCTGCAAACAGATGCAGGGGCCAGGGGTTCGATCCCCAGGCTTGCTGTGCTGGCCCCACCCCCTAGGGTGTGTTGAGACTAGGCATGATGGGGCGCACCTGTAATCCCAGCACTTTGGAGGCTGTAAACAGGAGGATCACTACGAGTCTGATCAAGTAGTGAGACCCTGAACACCCTGTAGACCCTTCCCTAAAATGCAGAGATGGCTCAGCAGAATAAGCGCTTCCCTGGCAAGTGCAAGGACCTGAGTTCAATCCCAGGTTCCGTAAAGAAGAAGAAGAAAGAAGAAGGAAAAGGAGGAGAAGAAGGAGAAGGAGAAGATCCCAAGACTTAAAAGAGGCACTGGGCTGAAGTTGATGATTGATTGGGGCCACCTGGCCCTGAGGGAGCAGGGTGGGCTGTGCTGCCCCAGCTGGTGACCCCAGTGCAGTCCCTGACATTCGCAGAAAGCCTTGCCAGGAGCAACTGCCCTTGGGTGTGCAGTTACAGGGAGGCCCAGGGGTGAGGGGACACATGGCCTTGAGGGTCAGCAGGGGGACGCAGCTGCAGACACACGTGCAGGTGGCCTCAGGTGCCACACAAGGAGAGTAGTTGGTCCTGGCCAGTGAGTGGGAGCCAGTGGAGGTCTCAGAGGGAAAAGGGCCGTAGTGCTGCAGGCAATGGGATGTGTCAAGATGTCACTGCTGGCAGGGAGCAGTCTCCTCTGGGTCAAATGGGGTGGGAAGTGGTGGAGAATGTGTCCCCTGGTGTCCCCTCAGTGCTTCATGTCCCGCACCCAGGTGCCACCGCTTGACCCTCAAATGAGCTTCCTCATGGCGCACATCCCGCAACTGAGGCCCTTGGCGCCCTCCTAGCCATTGCCTGTGGGCAGGCAGAGGACCCTACCCAGAAGCGATGCCTAGGCCCCAGTTCTCAGAAGCCTCTGTGAAAAGCTGGAAGTGTGCCCTACCCCCAGGCCACACAGGGCTATTGGTGCCCTGCACATGACATACAAGGAGCCCCCACCCCTCCCTACCACCTGACTTACCTCCTCTGGTCGGCCCCTTTTTATTTAGTAATTTCTCTGGTTTTGAGATAGAGTTTTACCAAATCACTAAATTGTCTGCATTGGGTTTGACCTTGCAGTCTTCCTGTCTCTGCCTTGCAGCGTGCTAGGGGGACAGGCATGCACCACCACACCCAGCGTCCCGCTGGAATTCTGCCGGCAAGGAGAATCAAGGCTGGCCACCCTCAGCTGACATTCCTGGCCTTTCACCAGCCAGCCTGAGAGTCCTGTGTCTCACTGCTCCCGCCCACACTGCCATGGCAGCCACGCTGTGGTCTCGACCATTCCTCCCACCGACACTCCCCCTCAACTGCACCTAATATGCTGTGCAGTTACGTGGGGACATTGCAAGATGAGAGACAAATGCAAGACGCCATTCTTGCGTCCTAGCCCGAGCAGCCTACCCTCTTGGCTGGCCTGCTGCCCAGGAGAGCTCTTTCCATTCCCACAGCCCATGGGAGGTCCCAGCAGGCAGTTTGCCCATGTGGTACAGTCACCCTTTGTTAGGTCTTGATCCCCAAGGCATCTTATCTGCTAAAACAGGTTGTAATCTCCTGACCTCTCGCCTCCTGCCAATCTTGAATAAAGAGCCCTTGAGCAAAGAGGCTGGCTGCACCACGAGACCTGCTCCCCACACCCCTGCCCAGGCTGCCGCCTGCCACACTCCCCCCTGCTCCCTCTTGCTGGCCCAGCAGGAAATGTCGCTGCCCTTCAGGTCCTCAGGCCCTGGAGCTGACGTCTGCACCGAACCACCTGCCACCTCTCTCCCTCTGCCTCTGCTCATCGCACTGGTCTTCTTTTTCTCTACAGCTGCTTTCTGTAGCCGGATGTCCTCCCCAGCCTGCAGGAACTCTCTGTGCGCCCCTTAGCCTGAGCTGCTTGAGGGCCCTGGCTGCTCTCACTTGTCCATGAGGGAACCAAGGCTGTCAGAGGTGACCTGACTTGCTCAGCGTCAGAGCCGGGCCCCACACTGATCGGCCAGCTGACTGGGCTGACCAGTCCCCCCCTGGCAAGCTCCTGGCCAGGGGCTGTAGATACATCCTTAGGACACCCCCACCTGGGACCTAGAGAGGGGAGACAGACACAGAGCTGGAGCTTAGGTGTGTTTATTCCGGTACAAATCATTACAAAACCAAGTGTGGGGCTGTCACCACCCTGTGTCACCCCAAAGTGCAATGGCTTGCAGCTGGCTTCTGCTGCTGATTCCTCCACTCCACAGCCTCCTTCTGGAAGCCCTTCCCTTCCAAGCTCCGGAAGAGCAGAGGCAAACAAACCCCACCCAGCGCCAGCTTTAGTAAAGTGCCTGCTCGAGGGGACAGAGCCCTGGTGACAGCCACCCCAGACCCCAGAGAATAGCCATCCCAGGCCCTGCTCAGGGGAGACCCCAGAAGCCCTCAACATTGCCAGACAAAGGCCACATGGAATCCCAGTATTCTGGGATCTCCTTTCTCAGCCCCAAAGTTTCCTCCAACAGGTGGGGGCCCGTTCTGCTGGAGGGTAGAGATGGAGGCCTGGCCCTTTAAGAGCCAAGGTGATGGCAGCTGGGAAGGGACAAGAGAACTAACTGCCCAAGGCTGCTTGAGGTTTGTCCCATTCCTCTCTGCATCCTCCCCCAACCCTGGGGAGTTTGCACAAAAATATCCTAAGGTTTCCCATGAGGTGGAGATGTGCACCCCAGGTTTCCTGGGCCACTGGGTCCGCCAGGGCTCTTGGGACAAACGGCACTGGGTGGAGAGGTGGGAGGGTCTCAGGCACCACAGTGGAATCCGATGTGGGCAAAAGGGCGCCCAGACATAGGGTTTGTCCTAGGTCACTCAGGAGGAGCCAAGATCTGGAAACCAGGCTCCTAACTTAAAGGCTACTCCCAGCCCCCGGGTTCTCTGGCAGCGCCTGCCTATGCAGGTCTCCCTGGGATGGAGGGATTAAGGGGCCAATACCATATTCCTGGCTCCTTGGGAAGGACTCTAGGGTCCTAGGTGAGTAGAGAGTGATTTGGGGTGCACTCCTGGGGCTCTGAACCAAGGCCTCACGGGAAAAGACACATCCTTAGCCTCAGACTGACTCAGAAAGACCCCTGTACCCTGATTGATTATGCTCAGACCCTGATTGAACAAGAAAGACCTGACACCAATGAATCACATAGAATCCCATATCCCTGATTGGCCAAGAGATACCCCCAGGCACTCTGACTGGCTGGAGGATACCCTCATCAAAGCCCTGATTGGCTGGGAGACACTCTCGCCAGCCTTGATTGCTTAGAAGCTGGCTCACGCTCAGGTGGCTGAGTCCAGAGCCACTTCTGTGTCCCTCAGGAGGTCCCCCAGGCTGGGTGGCTTAGGTCCAGGAGGGGTGGGAGAAGGTGATGCCGTACAGCCGGGCCCACGATGAGAAGACCCTCTTCTCGGTGATGAAGCGGTGGTGGTTGCCCTTGCGGCTGTGCTCGTTCTGAATGTAGGTGACACACTCATCCGGCCCCTTGGGCTCATAGTAGTGGTAGGGCATGCGCTGCAGGCGGGGCCGCTGGCTGGGGCACAGCAGATGGGGGCATCAGGGCAGGGTGGGCACCAGAGGGATCCTTTCCTTTTAGCCCCTCAACTGCCATGGGACCTCAGTAGGGGAAATCCCCACCCTTTTCTTCCCTTCCCATCTGAAAGATGAGTATGGGGTAGACTAGGTTTGTACCCTTTAAATGAGATAGGGTTTCGCTGTGCAGTTCAGGCTGACCTTGAACTCACTTTGTAGCCCAGGAAGCCTAGAACTTGCAGCAGTCTTCTTGCCTCACAGCCCCTCCCCCCATGCTAGGATTAAAGGCGTGAGCCACCATGCCTGGCTCCTTCTTTACTTTTTTAATGAGGTAAAAGCTCTTCCTTTCCCCAGGAGGGCAGGAGGGCAGGATGACAGTGTTAACCACAGGCTGTAACCGACATGGTGGTGCACATCCGTCATCCCAGCACTCTGAGATGCTTAGGCAGGGAGCTTGAAAGTTTGAACCCATCCTGGGTAATTTAGAGATTTTGCAAGACCCTATCTCCAAATGAAAAATAAAAACAAGAAAGAGTTGGGGATGTAGTTTAATGCAAAATCCCTGGATTTAATCCAGTACTGTAAAACCAAACCAAAACCATGGGCTCTGCAGCCTGGGGCTAGCTTCAGCTATTTATGAGACTCAGAAAGTATCTACCTCAGTGTTCCCATCTATGAAAGGGGAGAGTGACAGCAGCTGTCCCTTATGCCCTGAGGTGCAGAGAAATCAACATATGCAATCATGGGACATGGTCAGCAGCCAGTAAAATGTAGCCATGTCCTAGAATTATTATTACTCATAAAGAAATTCTGGCTGAGCCTAGAACAATCTCAGGACCCTCCGCCTCTGCAGAGCAGTTCCAGCTCCACCAAAGTGCGAGCCTCAAATCTTGCCGCCAACCCCTGAGCATGTTCCCGGGAGCGCTCACCTGCAGTAGTCAGGGGGGACCATGCCATAGACGTGCACGTGGTCACACAACTCCACCGCAATCACCATGGTAAACCAGCCCGTGCTCAACCACGAGTGGGACTTTTCCCTGTGGGCAGAGACGGGACATCATGAAAGGACAAATGGGCAGTGGTGGGAGCAGCCAGGGAGGAATGGTCGACCCAAATAGCGTTTCCAGAAACTTCCCACCTGCCCATGGGGGTCCCAGCCCATTCCCACAGGAGTTTTGGAAGCTGGTAGGTTGGCAGCTGGCTTGTCAGGCAGAGATGAGGGTCACAGAGCAAGAGCCTTTAAGGGGATGAGCGGGACCCAGGCATGCTAGGAATAAGCTCCTGGGGACACTGCTCACAGCTGGACAGGCTGGGAGTGACTGTGACCACAGAGCACGCGGAAAGCAGCTGTGGCTACACTAGGAGCAAAGTGTCCTCCTAAGGGGACACTAATCAGAGAAGGTCATGCTGGAGTGACCACAGCTCAGAGAGAGGCAGGGGACAATAGCCGCTCTTGCTCTAAGGCAGCCACCAGCTCCGTACGAGTGCTGAGTACGAGACGTGTGGCTAAGAGGGGCCAAATATACGCTAGACTTCTTGGATGGCATGAAAAAGAAATATAGACTATGTCATTGATGATTTTTTTTATATTGATTACATGGTAAACTGAAAACAGTTTACATATATTTGGTGGAAGGTGATTCACTAAAAACACTTATTTAGAAAAGAAAAATCTCAAGCAAAACCGACAAAGAAAAAAAAAGATGACACAAATTATCAATATCAGAAATAAAGAAAGAAATCACCACACACCTAGTAGATATTAAAAGGATAATAAGAAAATTCCCACTGGGCGTGGTGGCACATGCCTGCAATCCCAGCACTGGGGAGGCTGAGGCAGGAGGACTGTTGTTTGAGACCAGCCTGAGCTACACAGAGCTCAAGGCCAGGCTGAGCTGCATAGCGAGAGCTTGTCTCAAAGACCAAAAAAAAAAAAAAGGAAGAAAATTCCACAGACAACCACATACACAAATTTGACAACTTAGATGAGATGGGCCGATTCTCTGAAAGTCACAAACTACCCAAACTAAAAGAAGTCATCTGAATATTCTGTAACTATTAAGGACATTGGAAGCTGGGCATGGTGGCACACACCTGTAACCTCAGCATTCAGGAGGCTGAGGCCGGAGGATTGCAGAGAGTGTGAGGTCAGCCTGGGCTACATAGCAAGACCCTGTCTCGAAAAGCAAAAAGATGAAAACAAGAAAGAAACTACATTCATAGCTTAAAAACTTTCTGGGGACTGAGAGCATACCTTACCATGCTTGAGGCCTTGAATTTAATCCTCAACACCAAAAATACAAAACAAAACCTTCTCTCAAAAACAACTCTCTCCTGGGCCTGCCGTGCCAGCCCTACCCCTGGCGTGCACTGAGCTGGCAATTGAGACTAGGTGTGGTGGCGCGTGCCTGTAATCCCAGCTCTTGGGAGGCTGTAAACAGGCGGATCACTACGATTC
>NW_004524714.1:2291371-2293025 GCF_000260255.1 Octodon degus | reverse complement strand
GGAGGAAACTGAGGTGGAGATGAGGCCATGCAGAGCATGCAGGAGATGACCATGTCAACCAACAGCAGGCCTGGGGAACCCTCCTAGGAAACCTGCCCAGAGGGTGGCAAGAACCACACTCCCGGAGTAGCGCATGCTGGGAGCAACAGGCCCCGGGGGCGGGCCCTGCAGGGTGCGCAGGCGGGAGGCTGGTACCTGTCCTTGCCCGTCTCACCCCGGAAGAGGTCGTCGAACTGCTGCATGCGGGCGGGAGAGACGGCGTAGGCCTCCACGTTGGGGAATGCGAGGCCGGCCCGCTGGATGACGCGCACCAGGCTGCCCTGCGGCTTCTGCATCTTCTTTGGGGGGCCCCAGAAGATGAACACGGTTTCGGGGGTCCGGTTGACAAACTCCTGGGGCCTCCGCAGCACCCGGAACACGCTGGAGTGGGCCACCACGCGGAAGGTGGTTTTGTTGCCTACATCGGCAGAGTAGCCCGTGGTGGGTGCGTCGTTCATGCGGATGGTGCACTCAGCCCGCTCGATATCCGGGCCCAGTTTAGTCCCCAGCAAGTGGCTGGAGCTGGTGACAATCACACACTGGTGGCACCTGGAGGGCAGCGTCTGGGGGGGAGGGGGTGGAGGACAAGTCAGTACTATCCACAGCCACGTTTCGCAGCATCCTATGCTCTGCACACCAGGCCTCCGGGAGCCACAGGTCAGTATGCCCATTGTAAAGACAGAGAAACCATGGCTCTTCTTCCTCCCTTCCGCACATACTTATAATAAGCTGTAATGGCCAAATTCTGGAGGCAGAAAAATGAGCAAGGGACCCCCAGCTTCTGCCCTCAAAAATATAGGTGTGCTAGGCACAGTGGTGTGCACCTGTAATCTGAGCTCCCAGGAGGCTGAGGCAGGAGAATCACCAGGAATTCCAGGCTGGGCTGGGCTACATAGTGGTTCAAGGCCAGCCTGAAACTCATAGTGAGACTGTGCCTCAAAAAACTGAAAAAATTATCTCAGCATTCTGGAAGGCTGAGGCAGGAAGACCGAGCAGCCTGGGCAACTTCGTGAGACCCTATCTCAAGATAAAAAATAAAATAGGGCCGGGGATGTAGCTCAATGCAAAGATCTTTGATTCAATGCACGAGGGCCAGGGAAATAGCTCAGGGGCATAAGCGCCTGACTGGCAAACCCAAGGTCTCAAGTTCGATCTCTGGCACCAAAAACATAAGTAAATAAATAAATAGTCAATCCATGGTACTATTGAAAAAAGAAGTAGAGGGCTGAGGAGATGGCTCAGTAGAATAAGCACTTGCCTGGCAAGTGCAAGGGCCTGAGTTCAATTTCTGGTTCTGCCAAAAAAATTAAAAAATTAAAAAATAAAAAAGAAGTAGAATCTTCAGGAGGGGAGCCAGACAGTGAACATAAGTAACGCATGCTAGGAAAAAAAAAAAAACAACAACAGCGGGCCTGGCTCTAGCTCAGTTCTTTAAGTGGCTGCTTCCGCAAAGCTGTCCGCCTCAGCTTATTCTAGTTCGATCCCCACAACCCTCCAGCCAGCCAAAAGTGCCCTGAAGGCATTCGAGGAGAAAAAAAAAATCCTTATAAGTCCAAAAATCTCACCATATACAACCTTGAAGCAGGACAGTCCCAGAATATTCCTTCTCCTGTCT
>NW_004524714.1:2281059-2291211 GCF_000260255.1 Octodon degus | reverse complement strand
AAAAAAAGTATGTAAATTATATCTCAATAAAGTTTAAAAAAAAAAAAACAACAACAGTGTCGAGGGATCCAAAACAACTAAACAGGACCACAGGCCTCTCTAGAAAGCTCATCAGAGAGGCCTCTCTGAGTGGACACAGGGAGGATGAGAAGCAGCCACAGCCAGAAGAGGAAAGGAGGAACCGGAAGCACAAAGACTGCGACGGTGACGGTGGAGTTGAGCGGCCCGCGGTGTGATGGGGTAGTTAACAATAGGAAAAACAAGCCGGGAGTGGTGGTGTACGCCTGTGGCCCCAGCACTTGGGAGGCCGAGGCAAGAGAACTGCCAAGAGTTCAAGGCCAGCTACATAGTTTATAGTGAGTTCAGGACAAGCCTAAACTAGGTAGTGAGACTCTGTCTCAAGGAACTGAAAGAAACAAACAAAAAACACCACAACAATAGGAAGAACAGAGCCAGGGCTCTCGCCGGATGTGCAAAGGCCCTGGGAAATTTGAAGGAGGATTCAAGGAAGGAGTGAGGCGCCGCAGGATGAAAGCCAGAAATAGGGCCCTTGGGGCCGAGGAGATGGCTCAGTAGAATAAGCGCTTCCCTGGCAAGCAAAAGGGCCTGAGTTCAATCTCCGGTTCTGCAAAAAATAACAAAAAAAAAAAAAAAAAACACCCCAGAAATATAGCCCAATGTCAGGACTTAAATAAGCCAACAGAGGACCCCAGGAACAACCTGCCCAGAAAGTGAACTGTCAGGGAGCCACAGATGTTTTTTTTTTAAATTTTATTTATGTGTGTGTGTGTGTGTGTGTGTGTGTGGCCAGCTCAGCCCACTAGGGGGCGGGGCTGGCTGGCATGTGGTGCTGGGGGACTGAACCGCGATCCCTGTGGTTTGCTAAGCTTGTTCTAAGTAGGTGCTTTAGACCACTGAGCCATCTCACCAGCCCCATAGATGACTTTTGAGCAAGCTACCCCTTGGCAGGCGTTGGGAGGTCCTCTGGCTCTTCCTCTCCAGTCCCGTGTGCCTTGGATGAACGGCTGCCCCTCTCTGAGCGTCGGTTACCCCACGTCTTCACAGGAGGTGATAATGCTGGTCTTACAGGATTTGCACGAGGATTACTGGTGACCAGCAGGGAGCAGGCACCCGCTCCAGGGCAGCCAGCATCACTGCTTTGGAGTTGTCTGTCACCTTAGTGTCCTATTCCCAAGCCCCATGGATTCCCTAGAGATTTGTGGAGGTCAGGGACACATGTCCAGAGGCGTTCTGACTCCAGAGAGAGTATAACGTTAGTACTGAGGGTAGAACTTGGAAAGGTCTAGGACCAGATGAGCAGGGTGCTTATCCAAGGTCACTCAAGCAAGAGGCTGAGGCCACTGGAGGCTGTGACTCCTGGGGTTCACTCTGCTTGTTTTGCTTTGTGTGAGACAGCGTCTTGCTATATAGTGCAGGCTGGTCTTGAACTCATTATGGAGCCCAAGCTGGCCTTGGAACTCATGGCAGTCCTCCTGCCTCGGCTTCCTCAGTGCTGGGATTACAGGTGTAATCCCTTTCCTTTTGGAAGGAGGGTGTAGAGGAAAGAGGAGGAGGAAGCAGTACTGGTGGGCAATGGGAGGATCAGCCACCAGCGGCCCCCAGAAGCCCCCAGGGTCTATCCTACCTTATTGCCCAGAATGGGGGTGAAGCCGTCTGAGAGGCTCCACTTCTTGAGGTTGGGCCGGCGCGTACGGCCTCGCAGGGAGCCGTAATGGAAGACCTCATTGGCGCTGTTGGAGCTGTAGAGGATGAGGATGGTGATGAGGGCGAGGAGGATCACGAAGACTGCTGACCGCTGCTCCTGCAGAGAGGAGAGGCTGTGAGGGTCCCGCACCCACCGGGCTTGGTGCCCCACCCACAATTGTCCACCATGCCAAAGATCTGCTCCCCACTCCGTGCCAGGCCCCCTCCCCATCTGCAGCAGCAGCTCTGAGGACTGACCCCGAGTCAGCCTTGCACCCCAGATCCCAGGGGTGCTCATGCCTATAATCCCAGTCTTCAGGAGGCCGACGCAGGAGGATCGATGCAAGTTTGAGACCAGCCTGGACTATGCAGTGAATTCAAGACCAGCTTTTATATTATAGTGAAACCCTGTCTCAGGAAGCCAAAACCCAGAAAACTACAACAACAGCAAAGACATATCTAGGGAGGGACTGCCCAACTGGGTTGGATGCGTGTGTCAGGATTTCCTGCAGCCACAGCTAAAAACATGCCCAGAGACACTCGAGACATTTAGCTAAGAGGCCAGGCATTCCCCAAGCAGCAACTCTTGGTAAGATGTCAACATACAGTTGATTCTCTGTCCCTGCCAGTTTTTTTTTTCCTTCACTTTTGGCAATGCTAAGGATTGAACCCAGAGCCTTCCCACTGAGCTACATCTCCATCAATTTTTATTTATTTATTTATTTTTTATTTTGAGACAGGGTCTCACTAAGTTTCTTAGGTTGAGCTTGAACTTGCAATCCTCCTGCCTCGGCCTCCTAGAGTGCTGCGATTACAGGCCCTATCTACAGATTCTGTGCACACGGTTCACACAACCATGGGGCGGTGCGGTAGGCACAACCCACAAGGGTTGTTCTGCTGAACATGCAAAGGCTCCATCGTTATCCTCTAGATAACCCAGTGCACAGCGACTTGCATAGTTCTACCTTGAATTAGGTATATAAGTAACCTCGAAGCTGGGTGGCGTGGCGCAGGCCTGTGAAGGTTTCAAGTCTGGGCTCACCCTGGGCAATTTAGTCTGGAGATTAAAAATAAAAAGAGCTGGGGATGTAGCTCAGGGGCAGAGCGCTTGCCTGGTGTGTACCTGAACCTTGGTTCATCCCAGTATCACACAAAAGAAAGGAAAAGAGAAGAAAGTGGTTTTTTGAAAAAAAGAGGAGGGGGCTGGGGAGATGGCTTAGTAGAATAAACACTTGCCTGGCAAGTGCAAGGACCTGAGTTCAATCCCTGGTTCTAGAAAAAAAAAAAAAAAAAAAAAATTAAAAAAAAAAAAAAAAAAATTAAATAAACAAAATAAAAGGAGAAAAGTAAGCTGGAGGTGACAGCCCCTGCAGACACCATGGGAGGACTGCACTGTCTCTCAGCTCTAAATTCATCTGTTTTGCCTGCTCTGTGAAAGTTAATCTGGGGGCCGGAGAGATGGCTCAGTGGAATAAGCGCTTCCCTGGCAAGCGCAATCCCCGGTTCCGCCAAAAAAAAAAAAAAAAAAGGAAGTTAATCTGGGTAATCGGGGCCCTTTAAATATTTGCCCTCGCCAGCCAGCTGCACTCAGATTTGTTGGTTGAGGGCACAGGAGGAGTAAGCCCTCAGGGTCTGAGTTACAGCAGTGGCCTGGAGGCCCCACGCGGTGCCCAGGGCTTCTCCAGCACTGACCAGCAGCTCACAGCCTCCAGCTCCTGCTGCCATCTGTAGCAGCCCGCACTCCCACTGCTACAGCACTCAATGGCTGAATGGGTACAAAAATCAATGGAGTCTGACCTAGGCCTAGTGACTCGTGGTGAGACCCCAGGCTGACTCAGGGACAGATAAATCTCTATGCCAAGGACCAGGGCCAAGGCTAGGAAGCAGTTTGTGAAGGCCTAGTTCCTCAGCACAAGGTAACATGGCAGCTGAGGACATCGCTGCAAAGGCCATCTACTGCAGCTGCCAGTTAGCGGAACATCAGGTTACTAGTTAACCCTGATCTATTCCTCTGCTCTTCCAAAAATGCTCTGGCCAGTTCTTGAACCTCTGACCATCCTGGTGCCCCTGTAACTATAGAGCATCTATTCTGTCTGTGTTTCATCCTGTCGTGCCTCTGAGCAGGAGATCGGTGGTCCAAGGCCAGAGCCCGGATACTCAACTGCCTGTTGCACCCAGAGGCCAGCAGCTGCCGCTCCCCTTGACATGGGGGCCAGCAGGCTGTCACCATGCCCTGGGGGGGGCACTCCCTCTACCTGCTGTCCTATAGGAGAGTCAGCTTCTTGACTCACAATCTGGCTACACCTGAGACAGCCCACATGGAGAATGTGCTCCATACGCCTAGCTGCCCAAGCCTCCTTGCTTAGCAGCGGGTGGTTTCCTCCATGATCATGGGGGACTGCGGCCACTGGCACCGCAGCCAGCTGCACACTGCCCAAGACCCAGCTGCAGACAGAGAGTACGGTCCTACTGCGAGTCACTTTTCACCATCACAGCCCTGCACGGATTGGTGCACACCTGGAATCCAGCACTGTGGGGGCCGAAGCCCGAGTCCCGCCTGGAAAACCTAGTGACTTAGTGAGATCCTGTCTCAAGATGAAAAGAAAAATAAAATAAAAAGGGCTGGAAATATATCTAGCTCACTGCAAACCCTCTGGGTTCAATCTCCAGTAGCACAAAATAATAGTAATGATAATATTAATAAAAGAAAACTGAAAGTCCTAAGTCAAATGATCAAGTCGGGGGCCATCTATATTTCAAGTTCCGAGGCCCAGTTTCTGTTGAGAATTTTCGGCATAAAACTTTTCCTCTTTAATGTACTGCACAGTCTTTGTCTTCTGGACTCAGACTAATACTGAAAACTGTTCAAGGAAAAAATGGGGATAAACTGTTCAAGGAAAAAATGTTCTTTTTAAAAGGAAAGGGTGGGGGCTGGGGAGATGGCTCAGTGGAATAAGTGCTTCCCTGGCAAGCGCAAAGGACTGAGTTCAATCCCCGGTTCCACCAAAAAAAAAAAAAAGGAAAGGGTGAGGGGCTTGCGGGTTAGCTCAGTTGTTTAAAGTGCCTGCTTGGGCAAACCCAGTCAGGCACAGCGATGAAAAAGGAAAGCGGAACTCAATCAATTAGCAGAGGCCACTGACCAGGAATGCCTAGATTTGTGTGACCCGATGTCATTGTTACAGGAGGAAGCAGACTAGCTAAAGTAGTCCTCCAAACTAGCAGAGGTTTAGATTCAGTCTTCCTACAATAAGGAGGGGTTTGTAATGCCCTAGGAAGGAAACTGCTGTTTCTATGCTAATAAAATTGGAATAGTCGAAGAAGGTCTGCAAGTGTGATATTGCAAGAGAGACAGCAACATCAGAAGCAAGGATGGGTCCAAGGAGTCAGACCATGGCTAGGGCCCCTTTTAGAGCCCCTGACAGCCTTTATCTCAGTTCTCCTGATTGGGCCCTGCCTGATTAATTTTGGATTACTTGGGGCCGAGGAGATGGCTCAGTAGAAGTAAGTGTTTCCCGGGCAAGCACAAGGGCCTGAGTTCAATCCCCGGTTCTGCAAAAAAAAAAGAAAGAAAGAAAGAAAAATTTTTTTTTGGATTACTTGCTTGGTTTCAGAACAGATCAACAGCAATAAAGTGCCAAATTGGCCCTCAGAGCTTCTCCTGCTTACACAGCTTTAGAAAGAAGTGACACTGAAAAAGATTTTTCTGAGTAACAAGAGGAAGAAACGAAGGGAAAAACCATACAAAGAAAAACTGTCTAAAAACTTTGTTCTTGGGCCGTGGAGATGGCTCAGTAGAACAAGCACTTGCCTGGCAAGCACAAGGGGCCTGAGTTCAATCCCTGGTTCCGCCAAAAAACGAACAAAACAAAAAAAACCTTTTGTTCTTTTTGAAGCTGCCTGGCTCTGTGATTGCTTCCTTGAACCCTGCAACCACGAGGGTCTCACTGGACATACAGGATGCCTGACTGTAGCCAACAGTCATTCATCCAGATTCCTGGAACCAATGATTTCACCCTGCTAGCCAATCACAAGAACTGCGGGGCTGCCCTGCCCCGCCCCGTCTTTGTGACCCCTGCCTATGCCTCACATCAAAATGCTGGCTCATGGACACTGCCCGCCTGGCTTTTGCTGCAAGGTGTTCCAGCCAGGACCGTTGGTGTAATCTAAAGCTGTTCATTGCCCGACTTCCTTGGGAGGCTTTCTCTTCCGGGACTCAGTTTTGCAGCAATAATCCAACCCCTCCCTCACTCCCAGACCTCACAGTAGGCCAAGGCTGTGAGGGATCCCGGGGAAGGGGTGGGCGGGGCCAGGCACATCAGAGGTGCTCAGGAAAGCGTGATGAGTGACTGAAGGTTGCGGAGGCTCCTGACTTCCTGGGGTGACCTGCACGCTGCGTCACTTTTGATTCCGACCACCCCAGCCCTGCACACGCTACAGCTAAGCCTAGGGTGACAGAGGACACCGTGGGCTCAGAGAGAGAGATGGGATCTGCTCAGTGGCCAAACTTGGGCCTTGGCTGCTCCTCAGGGCAAACAGAAGCACAGTGGCCAGGCCACATGCAAGGGGCCCATTTCCCAGGGGGAATAAGAAAGGCGGGGCACTTACTTTGCTGCTACTCATCTCTCGCCGGCGTCTGCTGAGGGGGAGGGGCCAGCGTCCTGCAGGTGGTGCAGGGGGCAAGGGTGCTGGGTCACACCTGCAAGCCACCAGAAAGGGTTATGACCTGGTGCCTTCCTGTGGGTCCAGTGAGTCAAAGGCTCCCAATCTGTACCCTGTCATCTCTTCCGCCCATCCAGAAGCTTAAGGTTCGTTATTATATCCACTTTACAGATAAGAGACCTGGAAGCCCAGAGAGGGAAGGAGCCTGCCTGAGGTCATACAGCCAGATAAGGGCAAGTGATGGGACCCACCCAGCTGAGTCCCCACACACGGCCTGCTGTAAACTTTTGGCTCTGTGGCCACAGGATCAAGCAACATTCATCAAAGATCCCCAAACTCCTTTGTTGTCCTCTCTGTCCAGGTTACAGCCTTCTATCTGGAATGCCTTCCCTCTAGCACCTGCCTGAGCCTGGGGTGGGCCAGAAACTTCTGGGGTCTTTCCCTCGGGCCACAGCCCTCTATGGGCAGCACCCCTTACTGACCCTCCCCTGGGTCCCCGAATCCATCCCTTAGCAAGTAAGATCTCAGAGTCCAGGGAATGGCCCAGCGTTTGAGAGAGGCAGCCCTGTCTCCTAGCTCCCCTTCTCCACACATTGTCCCCACCTCTAAGGACCCAGCCCTTTCTGATTTTGTCCCACCTGTAACCAGGCGAGGGCTCTCGAGTCCAGCCCACTTCTGACAGGCACAGGTCAGAGGGCAGCGTGGTATGGCGTACACACGGAGAACCTGGGGTGGGGGCCGCCTCTTGGCTTTGGCCACTGTGTCTCTCCCCTGACCCAGCGGCTGTTTACTGCTACACTGACACCAGGAATAGGAAGAACCTCAGGATAGACACACACGCACACCGCCCCTGATTGGCCAGGCCTGGCCCCGCCCGCCCCCTCCCACTCCCGCAGGCGCCCCCTTCTTCATCTCCAGGCTTCAGGTTTCCCCAGGGCCGGCCCCTCACAACCAATCAGGGAGTCGCCGGGTTCCCACCCGTCCCCGCTGCACAGGGGAAACTGAGGCTCATCCGAACCCGGGAGTGGCTAGTCCTGGCACTCACAGACTGTTGAAGCATAGACAGAGTGCCGAGTCCTGGTGGCCTCGCTTCAGATACTTACAGTCGGGGTCCCAGGCCCGCCCCCCACTTTCCCACCTGCGCCTGAGCCGCGCCCTCGCTGGGCCAAACGTCCCGGGTCACAATCCTGCTCTGGGGAAGCCATGGTCAGTACAGCACATCAGTTCCCACTGCGAACCCCGGCTCCACCACTTACTGGCTGGGGGACCTTGAGCAAGCCATGTGACCTCTCTGAGCCTCAGTTTCCTCATCTGCGAAACGGGAACAATAAGAGGCGGTAACTCTGGGGTTCGTGGAAGGGTTCAAGCAGATATGACCGACGGTGCCCGGCTGGACACCCCCTGCCCCACAGGCCGGCAGTGCCCCTTCCTGTGGTTACTCCGGCCAGACCCAGCGCCTCCTCGATTATGAACCCCAAGCCTGTGGCCTCCCCTACTCTGGACCCCAAGCCTGCGGCTCCTTCCTGACTAGGGGAAGCGGTCAAGCCTCGCCAAGCGTCGCCCGCGGCCGCCCTGACCCTCATCGCACAGAGCAGGAGGCTGAGGTTGGGGACCCGCGCCTGGTGGGTGGGGGAGCCCGTGACGTGCTCGCTGGGGGCGCGGCTCGCGGGCCCGCTCGGGGGCCCCCTCCATCCCTCCAGCGGGCTGGGCAAGGGCCCCGGGGATGGCTGCAGGGGGAGGCAGCTTAGGCCGGGAGCCCAGACCGGGTGGCCGCGCCGGGGGCTGGGGTGGGAAGAGGCTGGGGCTCGGGCAGCGGGTCGGCTCCCAGCGGGGGGTGTCGGACCCCACCTGCGCCCTCCGCGCAGAACCTCACCTCCGGGGCTCCAGCGCCCGAACCCAGCGGGATGGAGACGCTGCGCCGCGGCGGGTCGCAGCCCTTGTAGGGTCGGTGATGGGGACCCAGGTGACCTGAGATCGGCAGAGGCGCGCCGGGCTCCGGGGTGCAAGCGCCAGGGCTGGGTCTCGGGGAGCCCCAGGCCCTCCGCTCCCCTCCCCAGCTGTCTGCGGCCTCCCCCTACCCGTGTAGCGCCGCCCCCGCCCACCCGGTCAGCGCCCCTCACCTCCGCCGGGGAGCCCCGGGCCCCCCGCGACCCCCGGCCCCTCACATGGCGCCGGGACCCGAGGCCGGGTAGCGACGCTCGGCCCAGGCCGCCGCAGCCCCGCCGCCGGGTCCTAGCGCCGCTGCTCCAAGCCCGGCCTAGGCCTGCGAGGAGGGCGGAGCCTCGGGCGAGGGTGGCTCCGCCCAGGGTGAAAGACCCGAAGGGGCGGGTGGTGGGCGATCCCGGGTCCGAACCGCTGGAGCACACCCCCAGGCCCTCTGGACAGCCCGAGGCGACGAGCGAGCGGACCCCGGTGTGAATGCGGTTCAAATTTATCTCCTTAGTGGCACCGCGACCCCAGACAGGGAAACTGAATCCGGGAGCGGGCTGCGCTTGGACGCTGTTGAGTCAGTTTCTCCCTGGCCCCTGAGCTAGGTAGGCCTTCGAGTTATAATAATAACTGCATATATTATGCCTGAGAAGTATCAGAGTTCAAGACTGCTTTGCCATCTACAACTGCACAAGCTCCCTCCTCCTGTTCTGGGATTGATGATCCCAGATCCTTTGAGCTGAGCTACATTCCCAACCCATTTTGTTTTTTTTATTAAATATTTTCTTTGTTTGTTTGCTATGCAGCCTGGACTCCCCAGCACTGAGACTGCAGATGTGCTCCACCACCCCTGGTTTCAGGGCTTTCAGCATGCGGTACCTGGGGTTGAATTTGGGTACTTGAGTTTTATCAGACAGGCGCTTAGACCAAAGAATGAACTATCTCCCCCGCCCCCGCCCCCTTTTATTAAATTTTGAAATAGGGTCTCACTAAGTCACCCAGGCTGGGCTTGAATTTGAGATCTCCCTGACTTTGCTCCCACAGTGTTGGGATTATTGGCACGCCATCACCCCTGACTGACTGCAACCCTAATCACGTTACTTCCTTTCCGTTGCTTCTAGTATATATGGACGATGGGGACTTAACATTTTAATTACCAGGGTGTTCATTACATCATTTTACGTGGCTATGAAAAATAACAACTTAAATAGCCATTGTGAGGAGAAGGAAGCCCAAACCAGGCCGTTAAAAATGAAGTGGGCAGGTCGATGTGCGAGGCAGGCCATCCTCTAAGCGAGGATGCTTAGAAAAGGGAAGCAAGTTTAAAAAATTGCATCTTGTGTAACCACCCTGGAAAAGCAAATTGTAAAAATTTCCATTCAGGATGTGGGTACATATACCCTGGGTAAATCCTTGTAAATATACAGAACCAAGTTCATATCAGCCCTGCTTGAAATAACTCAGAAGAGGAAATGAACTAAACAGCTCTTGACAGAAGAAAAAAAATTTTAACATGACGGCCCATTCGCACTAGGGAAAATGTGAAGTAAGGGCAATGAATGAAGCAGATCGTGCTCTCACACAATGGATCTTAAGGATTCGAGGGGGGCCAAGGCATCGTGGGCAGGCGAATGAAGCGATACAGTACACAGCGCAGCGCAGGAAGTAGCCCGCTTCTCAAAAGAGATAGCTTTTGTCTGTCACAGTGCTTAAAGTATTAAACTGGGCCTTGTGGCACCAGCCTGCAATCCCAGCACTCAGGAGGCTGAGGCAGGTGGGTCACCGTGAGTTCTAGGACAACCTGGGCTACATGATAAGTTCCAGCCCAGTCTGAACATAGTGAGACCACATCTCAAAAAC
>NW_004524714.1:2273317-2279382 GCF_000260255.1 Octodon degus | reverse complement strand
CCTCCCTTCCTCCCTTCCTCCCTCCCTTCCTTCCTTCCTTCTTGCCTTTTCTTCTTTCTTCTACACAGTGTCTCGTTGTGTAGTTCAGGTTGGCCTTAAGCTCACTTGGTAGCCCAAGATGCTCTCAAACTCTCAATGATCCTCCTGCTTCAGCCTCCTGAGTGCCGGGATTACAAACTGAGATTACAGGCCTGTGTCACCATGTCTGGATGGGATTTTTGTTGTTGTTTCTTTTCTTTTGCTTTGTTTTTTGAGACAGGGTCTCACTATGAAGCCTCAAACTCACAGTGATCCTCCTGTCTCAGCCTCCCAAGTTCTGAGATTATAGGTGTGCTTGATTTTTTAAAAATGCAGTCACCTTTGCACATCAGGTACCTGAAAGTGTAAATGCACTTTGTAGGTGTGAGGAGGAAGCCACAGGGACTGCTGGGCTAGGTATCCTTATGGGAGGGGACAAGAAAGCTGAAGCTGCCTTCACTTTATAGACTTTTAAAAGCTTTATAAACTTCTAGGATGTTTGCCTTGTACTGATTTGGTAAGTTAGTAACAATCTGTTTTTAATTAAAAATGAAGAGGTGGGGGGCAAGGTCCACCCAGCATCAGGAAGAGAAATGCGCCTACCGCAGGAGTGGATTTGCAGCTTCCTGCCCACCCAGTGTCCCAAGTCATTCTTCCTAGCCTCAGCCCCATCCTCTCCCTGGTGCTTCCCACCATGCTGGCCATCCTTACCCTGCCCTGCCACACAGAACAGAAAACCAGAGGTGGCAGGGGAATAACAGACATCAGGGTCCCCAATGGCCTTGGCCACCGGGTGCAGGTCAGAGGCTGCACCAAAGGCAGGAGCATCCTGTTCCCAGCCCTTCTCCCCAGCCCAAGCCCTGGGACCCCAGAAGTGAGAGGGCGCCTCAGCCCAGCCTCCAGATCACAGTGGGGCCTTACTTGTTCTCCTCAGGCTTGTGACATTCCTGCCCAGGTCCTGTAGGAGGCTTGGCCTCAGGGCTGGCGTCCCTTGGCAGGGTTGGGAAACGGGATCCTGAGCCCCAGTAGCTAGGACAGGGTGAGCTTTTGCACAGATACCTTGAAACACACCCCCACAGACCCCCTGAAATAACCCCTGGAAAGCCAATGGTACCACTGTTACCTTGGCTTTCCAGAGGAAACAGGCTCAGAGAACACATGGATGGCAGGGCTAGGATGGATGCCCCAAGCCTGAGAGAGCTGCACCAGCCCCCACAGGGCCACTGGTGGATGGGGGCTGTGGCCAGCCCCAGTGGCCCTTGCTGACCTGTCTGGCAATGGTCTTCGTCTGCAGGCCCCACTCCATGCTCTGGGGGAACAGGGTTGCCTGTGCCCAGAGGAAGTGGCTGGCGAGTCCCAGAGCAGGAGCCTGCTGCCCTTCCTGCCCTGGAAGCAGGGGTGCTACGTGTGTGCCACACTACACTTCTTGCCCCTTAGCAGGCCTGTGTCTCTTGCAATAGGGCCACTGTGGCTGGAACCCAGGGCCCTATGCATGCTAGGCAAGGGCTCTACCATGGGGCCACACCCTGGCCCCTTTGCAAACTTTCTTGTGCTCTTGATGATTTTTCCCCTTCCATGGTGCTCTGGAAAGAGCCCTAGGAGACCTCACCCAGCTAGGAGACCTCACCTGCCACCCAGCTCACAATCTGAGGCCAAAGCCAAGACTGAGCGAGAGCACAGTGTGCCCAAGGACCTTCCTGGGGTGTCAGCCTGGCTAGAAGCCCTGAGTGGGTCCTCTGGGGTCCAGAGGCAGTCTGCAGGAGGGGCCTCTGGGAGAGACAGGTAGGAGTCAGGTCTCCAAACCAGCCCCATGAATGCTGCTCCCAAACCTCAGTGGTTCTTTGCCAACATGGGCAGTGAGATCCACAGCGGTGGCCCCAGGCAGAGCTGACCGTACCCAGGGTGCCTGGTGTCCTGACCCTGTCCACATCAGTGAGGCTGCCGCTGTGTGAAATGACTCTGGGTCTCTCTGGGCTCCACAGGCCAAGAACGGGGTATGGGCAAGGCATCCCACTCCTCCTTGATATGTGGGACCCATTGTTTTAAGTAGGGATTAGGGGGTATCTTCTGCCCACCGCTTACCTTACGACAGCTGCCCAGTGGGGAGGGGATCCTCAGCTTCACCACCGGAGCCCTAAGCAGACCTTAACCAGCTGCCAGACTTGTGAGGAGGCATTTTTGCGCACCCAGAGGGAGTGGCTAGCGAGTCTCAAGACAACTGTCTGAGCCACCTCAGCAGCAAATACCACACCTCAGGGCTGGGCCAGCATGTGCTGGAGGATGAACGAGGAAGTGGCCACCTCCGGGAAGGGGGATGAATCCTCTCAGGGCCACAGTTTCCCAGACCCTTGGACACACCTACTGTGCAGGTGCAGGGTGCTGTGAGCAGGGAGGGGCAGAGCAGGAGCCTGCTGCCCACCACGGGACAATGCCAGGATGCCAGCTAAAGAGGACATCACCGTTTAAAACAATGGATCCCACATATCAAGTGCCAGCCATGCAGTGGGCATAGTCTATAATCTCAACACTCAGGAGGGTGAGGCCCAGGCATCTCAAAGTTCAAGGCCAGCCTGGGTTCAGCCCTCACCCTGCTCCCCCCACTCAGGGTTCTCCTACCTCTCCTCACTTGGGCAAACCTCCAGGGCCTGCCTGGCACTGGGTAGGGGACATGTGCAGTGCTGCTGCGGGCCAGCCCCTGGCCTCTCCTGAGCAGGTAGGGGTAGGAGGACCTGTGCCCCAGTCACCCAAAGCCCTCAGCAGGACTGCCTACATTGTTTGGGGCGCCTTGCAGCCTTTGTGGTGGGAGAACAGAAGCACATGAAGTTGGTGAGAGTGGAGCAGGAAGCTAAACCCAAGGCTTCCGTCCACATGAATGTGCTCTTGAGAC
Source organism: Octodon degus (assembly GCF_000260255.1). Lineage (NCBI taxonomy): Eukaryota > Metazoa > Chordata > Mammalia > Rodentia > Octodontidae > Octodon > Octodon degus. The sequence goes on along the minus strand of NW_004524714.1, from coordinate 2,276,477 downwards.
CAGAGACCCAGAAGCCCAGGACTGTGACCTCAGCCTCTCCACAAGGGAGAAAGGGCTGGGTTCCTCCTGGGCGCTCTTCTCCCTTGGTGCAGGCCAGGTCCTCAGGCACAGCTCAGGTCTGATTCTCCCTGACTCAGTCTCCCATGGATGGGGCTACCCTCGTGGCCCGACGGTGGGTCTGTTCCTCCCATTTCACAGGTAAGCAAGATGAAGCTGTGACTGAAGGGCTCCGGCCACAGCCAGGGACAGTGCAGGACTCACTTCTATGTCTCCAGTGGGCCACCCTTTGCCCTCCTTTCTGTAAAGTGATCAACTCCAAGGCTAATAGGTAATTTAACTGCCAAATGCTTTGGAATTTGACCCCTGGACTAGGAAGATGAGGCGGGATAGAGGAATCCCTTGCCCATCCTACCAGGTCCATTCCTGCAGGGTGCAGGGCAGGAGCTCCTGAGAAGTATCTGACTCAGCCCCATCTCCTGGGGGAGCACAGCTGTAGCACACAGTAGGGTGGCCTTGGTGTAGAGGGGCACATGCACCGGGGGCTTGGCCTGGGAGGAACCGCAGCCAGCCCTCTGGCCACCATGTTATGGGCCGTGTCCACGAAGGAAGCCATAGTCCCAACCCTGGACGCATGACCACTCCAGACAGTGTCCAGAAAACGCATTTACCCGTACACTCCGGAGACGGCTCTGGTAGTTATGCTCAGAGGCCCCTGTGCCCCACAAACCCGAGGCTCCTGGCTCCCCTGACCGGAGCCCCAGTCTGAGAAGGTGGCACCAGAGGTGGCTGGGGTGGACCGGCTCAGGTCATGCTGCTGGTGAGTGGGGCCACTAACCCCAGGGCAAAGGCCACTTGAGAGACCTGGTGGTGGGCTGAACCCCAAAATCAAGATGTGATTCCTTGGGAAGTGGGAGTGGGGAAGGTGCCCCTTCAACCTCCCTCAAGGCATAGCGCTCCGGGTGTCCCCAGATTAGGGCAGGAAAGAGCCCTAGGTTGACCCGGCATGTGGCAGGAGGCAAGAGGCATAAATTAAATGTTCGAGGAGTCATGTGGTGGCCCAGGATGGGATGAGGGCCTGGCGGAAGTGAGGCGGCTAGCTGCCCACAGCAGCTACTAGGCCCTCCAGGATGGGTGGGTGAACACAATCGGCCTCTTCTTGGCCCAGCGCGAGAACACGGCCTTCTCGGTGATGAAGCGATGGGCACTCCGCGGCGCGCGTTCGTGAGCCAGGTACATCTGGCATTCATCCAGCCGGCCCTTCTCAAAGTAGTGGTAAGGCACCGAGGGGGGGCTCTGCTCCCTGTAGGGTGGGACACGGCCAGTGGGGACACTGTCATCTCCCCTGCACCAACCCTGGGAGACCCAGGCTTGGTCCTCGGTAGCGGGCCCCTCTTTCCCCCCACACAGAGGCAGCCAGCCCTGTGCCCTGCGGCCTAGGGACCCTCAGCAGGCCACAGCCCACCAATCAGGCCAGGGCTGGATGCTTTGAAACAAGTTCCAAAGTGAACACAGGTGTGAACACTTGTGAACTGTTTACAGTAACACTTGTCAACACTGAGGTATAATAATGTGACAAGGTTGCAAAATACCCTCTCTGGAGCTGAACTGGATGTTAGAAAGCTTCGACAGTAACAAAAGTAAAATTTTATCTGTAATCTACCAGAGATACATGTTCGATAGCTACACATCCCCTGTTTTTAGAAGGCACTTCTTAGATATGCCCTCTAAATGGTTAAACAATCTTCTCAGAAAGATTGTAATTTTTTTCCCCAGTGCTGAGGATGGAAACTAGGAACTATGGCCTCAAGCATGCTTAGCGAACGCTTTACCATTAGCTATACCTCTAGCCCAGAAAGTTTAGAGTGTGTGTGTGTGTGTGTGTGTGTGTGTGTGTGTTACCGAGGCTTGAACCCATGGCTTTCACACTGAGCTAACTCCCAGCTCTTTTTGAGACAGGCTCTTGCTAAGTTTCTCAGGCATGACTCAAACTTGAGATCTTTTTGCCTCAGTGCCCTGAGTGCTGGGATTATGAGCCTGTGCCACACAGCCCAGCTTAGAAAGCTCAATTCTTTCCTCTATTTTATACCCAAAGAGGCACAGGCTCCAGGAGGAGGCAGGCAGCCCGGGCTACCCCAGCAGTGGTGGGGTCTGGAAAGGAGCCTTTTCCGGGAACTGAGCACTTTTCCTGAGGTCTGGTGCCCACAGGTTTCTGTACCTCTGCCACGCAACCCCCACAGCTCCCGGATCCCCTGGTAGGGGTTGGGTGCCCACACTTCCCTCCTGTGGGCGGCATCTCACCTGCAGTAGCTGTCGCTGACCATCCCATAGACCACGATCTCCTCACACAGCTCTAGAGCCAGGATCATGGTGAACCAGCCAGTGCTGAGAAATGACCCCGACTGCCTCCTGGGGGACACAGGGAACTGTCACGGAGACTGCTGATACCCCAAGCTCATGAGGCCTCAGCATGGTGCCCCGCCATGCATGGGGGTCCTGGGGAAGCCCAAGGCCACTGGCAGACAAGAGGAAGAGCCGGCTGCAGAGCTGGCTGCACCCCCTCCCCATCCAACAGAGCTAGACCAAGTCCAGCTCTGCACCCAGTATGTTGGGTGTGGATTCTGGGCGGATCTTTCCTTATCTAGGAGGCCAGGTTGGGGGAGACAGGTAGTGGCCAAAGAGCATGTGGTTAAAGGTGGTGGAATAGATGAGCATGATAGCACATGCCTGTGATCCAAGCTGTTCAGGTGATTGAGGCAGGAAGGATCCTAAGTTCATCGACAGCCTGGGCGGCCAGAGAGATAGCTCAGAAATCTAAGCACCTGCCTGGCAAGTACAAGGACCTGGGTTCAATCCCTGGCACTGCATGCCATGCCAGCCCCGCCTTGGGCATGCATTGCCAGCCACTGAGAACGGGCATGATGGCACACGCCTGCAATCCCAACTCTGGGGAGGCTGAAACAGGAGGATCACTATGAGTTTGAGCTGTGTAGCAAGACCTTGTACCAAATACATAAAATTAGGGGGCCTGCCCCTTAGCTCAGTTCTTTAAGTGGCTGCTTCAACAAAGAAGTCAGGCTCAGGTTCGATCCCCACAACTCAAGCCAGCCAAACCTGCCCTGAAGGCATTCGGAGCAAATACATAAAATTAAAAAAAAAAAAA
>NW_004524714.1:2271206-2272672 GCF_000260255.1 Octodon degus | reverse complement strand
CCCAGCACCACATGCCAGCCAGCCCGCCCCCTGGTGGGCTGAGCTGCCCCCCCCCCACGCACACACACATAAATAAATAAAAATTTAAGAATGACAGTGTTGGGGAGGCTGAAACAGGAGGATGGCTGAGAGTTCCAGGTCAGTCCTGACTACATAGTGAGTTTAAGACCTTCTGAGTTGAAGGAGGAATAGGGGCAACAGCAGGGAGGGCATCGAGGTATGGGAAAGGACTGTGGATTGAGCCAAGGCAGTTCCCATGGGCACAGAAGATGTCAGGGCCAAGTGCATGTGACAGGGGATGGCACAAGGGTGGTCAGGGGCAAAGCCCAAATTTTGGTTTTTAACTTTGAGTCAGAGGTCTCATTAAGTTGCCTGAGCTGGGCTTGAGCTTAGAATCCTCATACCTCAGTCTGCCAGAGCACTGGGGCCACAGGCATAAACCACCATACCTGACTCTATAAGCTCAAGTTTTTGGCTGAACCACTAGAAACTCTTTCAGTGAAAACAGGATTTGAGACACAGAGCGTTTGCCCCAGTGCCTGGTGTGGGCAAACAGCTGTCAGTACCCTAACCACCGCCTCTCCTGTTATCAGCACAGATGCCTATCTGGTGGGGTCTACACCCAGCCTGCAGTCACAGGGCCCCTCCCACCACCCAGCACAAACCCCAGCCCATCAGGAAGCTTGTGGTGGAGGTGGCCCCAGCTCACCGGTTCTTGCCCGTCTCATCCTGAAAGATCTGGTCGCAGTGGGCCATCATGCGCTCTGTGAAGGTGTAGACCTGCAGCCCCGGGTACATCTGCGTGAGCTGCAGCAGCGTGCGGTAGGTGCGGCCGCCCAGCGCGCGGTCCATGTGCCGGCCCTGGCCCCACACCACGTAGAGCGTGTCCCGGGCCTGCTGGAAGTAGTGCGAGTAGTTGCGCAGAAGCAATGGCACGCTCGTGTGCGAGATCACGCGCAGGGTGCTGCGCCGGCCCACGTCCGCCTCGAAGCCCACGGTGGGTGCCTGGTTCATGCGCAGCACGCAGTCGGCACCATCGATCTGGGCGCCCAGGCCAGAACCGAGCATCTGGCCGGAGCTGGACACCACAGCACAGCTGTGGCATGGTTCCCGGACCAGTGGCTGCAGGGCGAGGTATTAAGGGGGAGTTGGGATGTAGTGTCACAGCTCCTGTCCCCGCCACCCCATCACACCCGCTGTGCTTCTTTCTCCATACCTGACATTTGAGCTCCAAGGACTGACCCACTTCACCTCAGGCTGGCCGAGAGGTGACACCCGACAGAGCTCTGACCCCACATTCATACCCAAGGCCCCCTTGTGAGCCACACTCCCTGGGGCTGCTGCTGAACCCTGAAGTCCCTACATCTTGGGCATTCCGCTAGGGTTACAGAAGCAAACACTTTAACTAGGTGTGATGGTTCATGTCCTAGAACTCAGGAGGCTGAGGCAGGAGGATTGTTACAAGT
>NW_004524714.1:2216564-2271001 GCF_000260255.1 Octodon degus | reverse complement strand
AAGCACAGAGTCCTGGTTTGAAACTTAGTATCCCCAAAAAGTTATGACTTATATTTAGAAGTCCCTGCAAATACTCAAGTGGCCATAGGTGGGGCTTTTTTGGGAATGGCCAGACATAAAGTATGTTATGCTAGGACTGATCCACAGTACAATGCTAGGATTAGGAGTGTAGCCCAGATAAAATGTAAGGGACAGACCACAGCTTGCTCCTTGCTTGTTTTTGCTGTCCACTGCTGCCATGAACTTTTTCTCCTCTGGGATGCCACCCTGCTTCAGAGCCGGGTGACTACAGACTGAAGCCTCTAAGAACTGTAAACCAAATAGAGCTTTCCTCCTTTAACTTGCGGGTGTTGGGTATTTTTGTCTCTGCAACAAGCTAAGTCACTAACTGCCCAGGGAGTGGGTGGCACAGACCTTGGGCACAGCCAGGTCCTCAAGCCATCTCATTACTTCCCCCCACCCTGGGGCAATGAAGCCAATGAGCCACAGCTGTGCAGGAAATGACCCAGACCTCTGTGCCTTCAGGAAATGACCTAGACCTCTGTGCCTTCAGGAACTTGGGTTTGCCAAAGAGTGTCCAAGACGTAGGACACAGATTGCAGTTCAGAAAGGACAGTGTTGCACCCCACTTGCAGGCATTTCATACTTGCCTAAATGTTGATTTAAGGACACACAGGCCCATTTGTCCACACCCCAGTGATAAAGAATGACTTCCTTATCTTGTTTGGACTGTGCTGACAAGCAGGGGTCTGTTCTGCGTAGGTCACCTAGGGCCTCAAGAGGTGTCATGTGCATCTTCACGAGGTCTTTATAGTTTCTCACTGACCCCTAACATATCAAGTTGGCCCTTCTGGCCAAGCACAGTGATGCATGCCTGTAAGGCCAACAGTTCAGGAGGCTGCGGCAGAAAGACTGCTGTTCAAGCCTACCTTGGACAACTGAGTGACACCGTGTCTAAAATAAAAATTAAAAAAGGACTGAGGATGTAGCTCAGGTGGCCCAGCAGGGGCCAAGCAGGTCCAGCAGCCCTGGAAGATGTAGAAACCCCTAAATTTTTTGTCTCTTTGGACAAGAACTCACTATGTAGTTCAGGTTGGCCTTGAACTTACTGCAATCTTCCTACCTCAGCCTCGGAAATCTCCAGTATAGGAAGAAAAAAAAAAACTTTTGATATTCAAATTCTTTTTTGGGGGGCTACCTGAAATCAAACTCAAAACCTCACTCTTGCCAGGTAGGCGCTGGCTCGAATTCGGGATTTCCCACTTCTCTGAAGAAAAATAAGCTGGGCTGGTAGTGCAAGCTGTAATCCCAGCTCTAGGGAGGTTGAGGCAGGAGGATCACTATAGTTTCGAGGCCAGCCTGTGCTACATAGTGAGTTCAAACCCAGTCTGAACTGCAGAGTGAGACCTGTCTTAAAGCAGAAAACAAGAAAAACAAAAAAGCCACCATCAGCACAAAATCACATACACTGTGGGTGTCAGGTGTGTACTTCCGGGACAGGTAGGTCTAAAGATGCAGAGAATGCACACACCTGTGTGCCATGGAGAAGTCTGTCTCTCCCACCTGGCAGCAGCCACCCTGTCCCAAGAACCTCTAGCTCCCCAGGACCCAGCTGGGAGCAGCCAGCAATCTACGGGCTCAGAGCAGTAAAGTGAGTGGCCAAGGCCACACAACTGGGAAACCCCGGCAGCACGCTGCCTGGTGACCCACCTTCCCATCGGGCACACTGCTGTACCCACTGAAGTGCAAGGGCCCTGGTGCGGTGCGGCTGAAGTCCACAGGGAGGGGTCGGTCCAGGCAGGTGGCCCGGCAAGGGGGCAAGCAGGTCCAGCAGCACAGGAGGATGTAGACGGCAGAGAAGACCAAGGAGCACAGGGCAATGAGCAGGAGGCGACCCTGAGAAGACAGTGGAGGGGAAAACGTCTAGATGCCCCTGCAGCAGCAGCTCCTAGAACCCACAGTCTGCTTTCACCAGGCCCTGGGTCCCCCCCACCATAGCCCCACCTCTGTCCCCACCCCCTGCTGACTCTGGCTGTCTGCTTGCTGAGGATCAGGATGTAGGCCAGCAGTCCAGGTGGTACAAGGGCTCAAGGGACACATCTTTCCAGCCAGTTTCCATAATTGGAAAGCTGCTGTCGGGGGATTTCTACCTCTGGAAACCACAGCTCAAAGGCCACAAGTCCCGGGCACTCCTTCCGGCGTTCTCAAATGTGGGCTCCGCCTGGGGCCAGTCCAACTGACAGTCTCAGTGGCAGCCCCCTCCAGCCCTTCCAGGACCTTGCCACCTGGTGGGTGGGACCTCAGTCTTTCTGTGTGTCGGGCCATGGCGGTTGGTCGACAGCTGTGTTTTGGGTTCTGGGACCAGCAGCTGTTGCTCTCTGAAGACCAGAGGCAGGAAAACAGGTCCACCCCAGCTCCCGGGGGTGCGCTGCCCAAGGTCCCCTTGCTTTCCTGCCCACAAGCCACAGAAGCATTAAAAAAAGTCTCCTTGTGGCCAGCTTTTCCAGCTCTGCCCGGGAGGGGCCAAACCCTGAGACCTCGCCAAGGGCAGCAGAGGTAAACCCCGCCCCCGGCATCCAGGTCTCTCCCCACGCAGGCCTCAGCTTCCTGACCTGCTGATGCTGTTCCCTCCGTGTCACTGGTGAGGGCAAGGAACCGAAACCAAGACACAGGCGCCGCTGGCCTGGGGTTGCACAAAGCAGGGCTGACCCCGCGAAGGACAGCTGTCCTTCTTGAGTGCAGGGAGGGCAGACGCGACCATGGGCTGGGGTGCAGCTCAGGCGATAGCACATGCTCACTAAGCACAAGGCCCAGGGTTTGAAACCCCCTCACGAGAAAAACAAACAAAAAACCCCCACAAAGAGCGTGACTGTGGGTTCCAGCGTGGGAAGGCGATTGAGGTTACTCTGCCACAACGCAAAGCTCCCCTGGGCCTTTGCTCTGTGCCACCTACCTGGGCCTTCATGCTGTCGCAGGCCCTCAGCAGTCCTGGAGCTGCTGTCCCCAGGAGTCAGGAGCTGGGCACCTGCCAAGACTCGAACATTAGAGCTGGGAAGGAACACGACGGGGGAGGGCGTCCCCGGGTCCGGAGGAAACTGAGGCAGGAGGTGCAGGTTGGGATGGGAAATGGGCCTGGGGGGCCAGAGCTCCACCCTCGGTGGAAGTATGGCATCGTAAGGGAGCTGCAACAGGCGACCTTCGGAGCCGCCGCGGCAGAAGGGCAGAGGGATGCGCTCCAGTCTCAAGGTCACCCACTGGTCCGAAGCCGGGATCGCGACCTCTTCCATCCTCCCACCCCGCGGGGCAGCGTGAGGCCCTGGACCCACACCACTTGGGCTTTCTCCGCGCCTAGCGACTCCGGCGCCCCCTCCCAGGTCGGGCCCTCACCAGGCGGGAAGATGGGAGAGCGCCCGAGCTTCTCCATCCACCGCGCGGAGCTCCATGTCCGGCGGGCCGGGCGAGCCGGGCTGCAAGCCGGGGCCCCGGGGAGGAGGCGGCGCCTCGGCCGCAGCTTCTGCCGGGTGAAGCTGAACGCTCGCGGCAGGCAGAGGCGGGGCCTGGTACGCAGGGGGCGAGGCCTGCGCGCCGGTGGGGGGGGCTACGAGCGCGACCCCAGACGGGACGTGCGTGCCTAGCGACATCGCCTCGGGGGTGGGGGCGGGACCTCGGCACGGGGGGCGGGGTCTGAGCTGAGCATCTCCGTTATTTGTTCCTCTTGCATTTCTACCGGGTTCCTGCCTGGGGACCGGATGGCAGAGCTAGAGGTTGTTGAGCCATCGGGCCGTGGCTGCCGGGCCACTCAGATTTCAGTCTCTGTTTCTGAACTGGCAGGCTTGGTGACACACTCCTATAATTCCAGCACTCAGGAGGCTGAGGCAGGAAGATTGTGAGTTCAAGGCCAGCCTAAGCTGTATAGGGAGACCCTGTTTTAAAAAATAAAAAGCAAAGGAAAAGAAAGAAAAGAATCTATTTCTGAAATAGGGGTGGGACCTGAGAAAGTCATCTGGGGCTTTGGGCGGGGTTTCAGGCTGGTAGTCACTAGATTTAGCGATTGAAAAACAACACACCCAATTAAAATGGATTTCAAAGGTCGGGGAGATGGCTCAGAGAAATAAGCACTTCTCTGGCAAGTGCAAGGGCCTGAGTTCAATCCCCAGTTCCGCAAAAAAAAAAAATAAATAAATAAAGTAAATAAATAGATAAAATGGATTTCAGATAAACAAGGAAGAAACGAGCTGGGTTTGTTTTGTTTTGTTTTGGGTTTTTTTTGTTACTGTTGTTTTTGTGGAACCAGGGATTGAACTCAGGCTCTTGCGCTTGCCAAGCAAGCGCTTATTCTGCTGAGCTATCTCCCTGGCGAGCTGTTTTTATTTTTTGAGCTGTTTTTAATAGGATTGATTTATATTTCGGCATTGAGGGTTGAAGCCAGGACCCAGCATGTGCTCTGCAGCTGAGTTACATCCACAACCTTTTTCATTCAGTTCTGAGACAGAGTCTCACTCAGTTGCCCAGACTGCATCAGCATCCAGAGTAGCTGGGACTACTGGTGCATGTCACCCAGACCAGCTAGTGCTGTAGTTTAATGATGTTCACATGACCTTCGTTTGAGCCCCAGTCTCTCCCCTGTAAAGTAGGAGGATTCAGGAGTTGCCTGTGGCAGAGTCAGGCTTGAGTCGGGGCAGCTTCTCTCTAGAGCCCAGGCTCTGACACCCCCTGAGCTTCCCTGTCTGACCCTGGCAGATGTTCAAATATGGGACTGAAGCAAATGTCTCACCTGCAAATGTCTTCAAGGACTGGGGTGTGCGTCCTCGGCTCAGCAGCCTTCCGAGAGACAGCCCTGTCCTGGGTCCCCTTGAGCTTGGTGTCCTCGATTCCTGATCCCCATGCTTCCCCTGTCCTATTCAGCACCCAAGCAGCCCTGCCCTTTTCCAGGCTTATTTTTCAAATAAGCACTTCTTGTCCCTCCCACAAAAGGGGTCTCCGATGGGATGAGCTTTCTGGATTCCCCAGGTCTTTTTCCTTCACATTTCTCCTCAGATAGCAAGACTCTGCCCCCAAAAGCACTCTTCCCCTTCAAGCTGGCATGGTGACACACTCAGGAGACCGAGGCAGGAGGTTCCCTTCAAATTCAAAGCCAGCCTGAGGTACATAGCAAGACCCTGTCTCAAAAAAATGAAAGGAAAGGAAGGAAGGAAGGAAAGAAGGAAAGAAGGAAGGAAGGAAGGAAGGAAGGAAGGAAGGAAGGAAGGAAGAAAACCACTGTTCTTACCCCTGTCTTCAAAATCCTGCTGCATGATATGGACCCCTGCCATAGTCACCCTCCCTCAGGACCTTAATATTCATTGTTTCTCTACCTCTCCTGCTCTCATCATGTGGCTTTCTTGTCATTCAGCTCAAGCACGGTCTCCTCAAAAAAGTCCTTGCCATGGCCAGGGAGATAGCTCAGTGGCTTAAGCACCTGCTTGGCAAGCACAAGGTTCTGAGTTCAATCCCTGGTACCAAAAGGGGGCGGGGGGCAGGGAGATAGCTCATTAGAATAAATGCTTGCCTGGCAAGCACAGGGTCCTGAGTTTAATCCCCAGTATTGCCAAAAAGAAAAAAAGGAAAAAAAAAGTCCTTGCCAAATACCCTATCTGATGTTGCAACCTGGCTCCTCTTGTCTCACCTGATTTGTTTCACTCATTTTCCCAGGACTAGGGATTTAACCCAGGGCCTTCACATTGAACTATACCTCTAGCCCATTTTTATTTTAGTTTTTAAACTTAGAGACAGGGTCTCTGTACGTTATTGCTAAGTTGCCCAGGCTGGGCTGCAAACTTTCAAAACATCCTCCTGCCTCAGCCTCCCCTATAAGTGCTGAGCTTATAGACACACACAGCTGGTTTATTTTCTTTATGGCATTTGTCACAGCTTGAAATCACCCTGGTATTGGTGTATTGGCGATGTCCTTGTTTATGGTCCGTGTGGCCACTGGCAGATGAGTCCTGTTCTGAGGGACACCACCAGCACTGCCTGGTCCTGGGCACCCAGTAGGAGCTGGTTAACAAGTTAGCAGGGCCGGGAGCCTCAGATCCCTGAGGTCTTTCTTGAACAAATCATCACCTCTCTTTGGCCTCAGGCCCTGCCGGGAAACCACGGAAGAAGGCTGAGTCACCCCAAGTATGAGGGTGGGACTCTAAGCTCCCTGCATTCCAGCTCCTGCCACCCCTGCCTGACTGTCCCAATCCATCCCCTCCCAAGTGACCACCAGAGCCTAACTGCCACGTTTTTTTGTTTGTTTGTTTGTTTGTTTTGTGGAACCAGGGATTGAGCTCAGGCCCTTGCACTTGCCAGGGAAGTGCTTATTCTACTGAGCAATCTCCCCGGCCTCTATGGGTAGTTCTTTTTTCTTTTTCCTCCACATTTCAATTCCTTGCCAAGTAACAAGAAATCCTTGTAGCTCTTGAAGGCTCAGAGAGGGTGCATCATTGCCCAAGATGTCCCAGACAACTAGTAGTGGCGTGGCTCTTCCGGAACCTCGTTGTTGCCCTGCAGCCTGGCATAGTGTCCCCTCCTCCTGCTCCTGACAGCCACCTGTTCTTGGCTGTACCTGAGGGTGGCCAGGGGCTTTCCTGGCCCTGAGTGGCCACACAGGCCCAGCCCCACTACGCTAGGCCCCCCTGTCCACCAGGAGACTATTTTTTCTAAGAGATCTGGTCTCTCTCTGCCCAGGCTTTGCTGTGATGGGGGGTCTGGGCCCCTGAGAGCTCTGACTCCTTTTTCTCTACTTGGGGGTTAAGCCCAGACTGACCACTTCCACGTTGAGACTGCATCCTGGCTCTGTGGCCCCAGCTTCCCTAAGAGGTTTGGTTACACCTGGTCCCTGTTATCACCCAGTCCCTGAGCTCCAGAAAGGTTTTTTTTTGTTTTGTTTTGTTTTGGTTTTTTTTTTGGTATCTTGCTCTGTCCCCAGGTTCCCCTCATCCAGCAGAGAGCCACATGGCCGGTGCTCAGTAAATTTTTAATGCGTTGCTGAGGTCTGTTTTCATCCTTTCCATTGTGCACACAAGACTGCTGAGGCACAGAGGGGTTTAGCACCTTGTGCTGGTCACACAGCCAGGCCCTAGGGCAGCTCTGAAGTCGAGGCCTCGGCCAGCACGGTTCCATTGGGGTCGGAGACCAGGCTGGGGTTTCCTGGTGGAGGGAGAAGGGATGATGAGAGGCGACAGGGGCTCCCTGGGGTCTCTGCAGCCAACCACTGACCCTGCCCCCCTTTCTTTTGCTTGTTTGAGACGGGGTCTCACTATGTAGCCCAGAATGGCCTCAAACTCTTGGTGATCTCCCTGCCTCAGCCTCACCAGTGCTGGGATTACAAGCATGTGCCAACTCGCCCAGAAAGTGACTCTCAGAGGCCAGAGGACTCCTCAGAGCCTCCCAGAGCACCAGGAAGCCCTCCCACTGCCCACCCTCTCCCACCCACACTGGGGGGGGGGGCGGGGCGGCACATCCAGACGGAGACCCTGGGGCCCTGCGAGCCCGGAGGCTTGAGTTCTCCGGGCCTTGCCACTTACCCGAGCATAAGCCCCTCAGAGTCTCCTGGCCTCAGTTTCCCCATCTGGACGACTAGCGTTGGAGCCATCCATCATCCTGGCCTACCCAGAGCGTGAGGAGCCAGGGGCTTAAGAACACACACTTTTGGGGCCACCAGGTAAGGTGGAGCCTGATCCAGCATCCGGGCTGCATGATGATGCTCAGTTTCCTCACCCCCCGAGCCTCCACTTCATGGTCTGTAAAAAGAGAATAATAGCATTTCGAAGATTAAATGTGCTAATGCGGGGCATCCTCCAGTCGGCGCAGGGCACTGCTCCTCCACCACACCGGGCAGCGGTAGCATCGTCACAGCATTGATTAGAGGACGCTGTCCTCTGGTGGCCGCGGGTAGGAACAGCAGGCGAGTTGTCCGGACGCTGAGGGCAAGGGAGTTCCTGAAAAGCGCCCATTGTCCAGATGGGGAGACAGAGGCCAGGCGCCGCTCACTCGGTGTGCGCCTCGACCCACTGGCAGAGGCGCCGGGAGTAGCGGGCCGGGCTAACAGTGGAGAAGGTCCGACCCGGGTAACGCAGCGTCTTCCATAAATGCTCCAGCCGCTTGCGAAGCCCGTAGACCGTGGCAAGGTCCACGAGGCCCAGGAAGTAGCGGTGCTCCGGCCCATCCAGGACGTGCAATGCGTTGGGGCCGTCGGGCAGCAGCCGGCGGTTCTGGGAGTCCGGCTCCTCTGGGATCTGCGCCCCGTGCACAGACCTGGGTGGGAGCCACAGTAGAGTGAGTCTACTGCCTGCTCTAGGGAGCCCCAGCCATCCCCACCCCTGCCCAGATGACCTGGGAGGCAGAGGAAACAGTTGCTAATGTCTAGGGCTGCGCTGACCCCATCCCAGGCACCCGCCACAGGTGCACCAGAGGGGAAAATATACACTGATTTTCAAAAACACTGTAAATGAAAGAATGTTGATGAGCTCATCAATTCTCATGCTGCTTAAGTGAAATGAGCAGGTTTTGCGTGTGTTGAGTAACTTATTGTAATTATTTTCCTCTGTTTTTTTAATATTAGGGTGGTTTGTTTTGTTTTGTTTTCTGGTACCAGGGATTGAACTCAGGGCCTTGTGCTTGCCAGGCAAGTCATTTCTTGTTTTTGGAAAGTGTCTCGCAATTGTAGCTCAGGCTGACCTAAATTTGCCACCCTCCTACCTCAGCCTCCAGACTACTGGGATTATAGGCTCATGCCATTGTGCTTGCCTCTGTCCTACTTTTAAAATGAGGCTATTGGGCTGGGGAGAGGGCTCAGTGGAATAAACGCTTCCCTGGCAAGCGCAAGGGCCTGAGTTCAATCCCCGGTTCCGCCAAAAAATAATAAAATAAAATAAAATGAGGCTATTAGAGAGGCAAAGAGGAGGAGGCAGGAGGGTCACTGGGAGCTCAAGGCCAGCCTGAACAACAGCAAGAGCCAGTCTCAAAAGAAAACAAACCATAGGGCTGGTGAGATGGCTCAGTGGTCTAAAGCACCTACTTAGAACAAGCTTAGCAAAGCACAGGGACCGCGGTTCAGTCCCCCAGCACCACATGCCAGCCAGCCCCGCCCCCTGGTGGGCTGAGCTGCCCCCCCCCACAAATAAATAAATAAAATTAAAAAAACAAAAACAAACAAACCATAAAATAAAGTAGGGCCAAGCCTAAGGTCTCAGAGAGGCTCATGGGCAGCAGGCAAGGACCAACAGTTTCTCTACAAAGTGAGGACAGGACAGTGGCACGAGCAATGATGACCTCCTGGTCTTGGGCATGGAGGACGAGAATTTAGATATCTTGCTCTTTTCTCTGCTCCTGAACCTCCAGGCGCCACGCTGCTGCTGAGAAATCGCCAGGCTCTTCAGTTCAGCCGTGAGGCCCTCGACCAGCTGGACCAGGCAGTTGTGTGTCCAGCTGGGGTCTGCCCGTGTCCTGTGCCTTTCACTGCCAGCTTTTCTAGCCCTCTATTCTGTACACACACATGTGCACAAACACACACACTCCATGCTTTGTGGTCTTTGTACACTGCTGCCCCTCACCTGCCTGTCCATGCCACACGTGCTCACCTGGCCACGCGGAAGATCACGCTGCCACCCTGGCCCTGCTCGTCCTCATGGAGACGCTGGAAGGCCAGGAGGAGGCTGTAGTCCAGCACTCGCAGCTCCCGGAGGAAGGTGGTGTCCAGTTCCATCTGACGGAGGAGCCAGCTCCGCTGCGGCCCTGCCGAGCATCAGAGGCCTGCCTGAGCCTCACTGGGCCAGCCACAGTCCCTTTGTTCTCCTCCCAGGAGGGCAGGTGTCACCACTGTCCCCAGTAGACAAGGAAGGAAACCTATCTATACTTTGTCTTGTTCACCCACTTTTCAAGTCTTGGAGCCAGGACTTGGACGTTGCTTTCCTTGGCTCCAGAATCTAAGGTTGGTGTTTTTTGTTTTTGTTTTTGAGACAGGGTCTTGCTATGTGGTTTACACTGGCTTTGAACACACTATGTGGCTTGCCTCAAACTCATGGCCATCCTCCTGCCTCAGCCTCCTGAGTGCTGGGATTCTAGGCATTCACCACCATATCCAACCTTGTTTGTGTTTTGAACCAGGGTCTTACTGTATATTCCAGGCTGGCTTTGAACTAAGTACACCAGGCTGGCCTTGAATTCTCAATGATCCTTCTGCTTTGTCCTCTCAGAGCACTGGGATTACATGCATGCACTCAATCTAAGTTTTTAAGGACTTGGGCTTGGAGCCATGTGGGACCCTGCCAGAGCTTCAACCTGAATGGAGGAAGGCTGCCACTGTGCCCACAGCTCACCCAGGTTCACGGTCTTGCCCTGGAAATTGAGGTCCTTCAGCACAAGGACAAGGGGCCCACCCTCAGGGGCTGGCTCCACCCAGCGGCTCACCTCACAGCCCTTGATGTCATACCTGGGAGAGAGGGGGACAGGTTCAGCTTTACACAGATGAGGCACACAGGAACTGTCACGAGGCAATAATCTGAGGCAAGAGTCCCACTGGGTGACTATTCTCTAGTGCACCCAACTCATTCAGCACAGCACCTGGAAACCTCAGCACAACCCAGGTCTTGCAGGGTCCCCATGCTAGAAATGAGGCCAAGGCTCAGAGAGTTCCGGGATTCACCAAGAACAGCACACATGGAGTGGAATAGAGGTGCAGGCCCAGGCCTTGGGAAACCTAGCTGGCCAGGCTCTGGGAGCGGCCTGTGCACCCTGCTTGGCTCTTTGTCATTGCCAAGAGTGTCCCAGACACAGGGATGGGGAGCTGGTGCTCATGGGGGGAATCACACGAGGGAGCCTACTGGCATGGGGCTCTGGGCAGAGGCCAGGTTTTGTTTGCTCTACTGGGGATTGAAATCAGGACTTTCACCCCAAGCTTCATTCCCAGGCTTTTTCTTTTCTTTTCTTTTTTTTTGGACAAGGTCTTGCTAAATTGCTAAATTGTCCAGAGTGGGCTTAAACTTTTGATCCTTGTGTCTCAGCCTCCCAGCGTGCTGGGATCACAGGCGTGCCCACCCTGCGCAGCTGAGAGGCTGAGTGTGAAACGCTTCTCGCTTCTCCACGCTGGCTGCGTGGCCTGGCTCCTCCCCAGGCCCTCAGCGGTGCACTGAGGCTGAGGGCCACACATGGCCCCTGGGAGTAGAGACCAGGCGAGCCCGCGCCCCGACAGCGCCCCAGACACACTGAGCGCTGAGAAGCGGGAGGTGGACACCACCGCCTTCCGTCCTCTGGGTCTTGGCCTCGTCCTCTGCCCTCTCCGGGCTCCTCGTGGCGTCTGCCTACTGGGCGTCCGGTGGGGTCGGCCCCGTGCCTGCTCCTGGCCCTCTCACCTCTCCGAGATGCGGCCGGCGGGGTAGAAGACGCTCTGCATGATGATGAAGTACTTCTAGGGACGAGGGTGGTGAGTGAGGGGAGCCCGGATCTCACCTTCCAGATCTCACCAGCTCTGCCCAGCCGCCTCGCCCCGGCTTCACCCACCTTCTTTCCCTGGGCCACCCGCAGACTGTGCACTCCTGGGAGGGGGAGGGCGCCAGGTGAGGGTCCCAAGCTCCGTGACCGAGGTCGGGGGTGGGGGGCCTGGGCCTGGCCCCAATCCAGGCCACGCCTCCTGAGCCCGCCCCTCCAGGGCCCGCCCCCGAAACGCCCAGTCCCGAGCCTGCCCCTCTAGGACCCGCCCTCGGCCCCGCCCCCAGCCCGCATACCCAGCAACCGCGCGAGCAGCGAGTGCGGGTGTCGCTGCAGGTGCTGCACGTAGCGGGGCAGGTGGGCGAGCAGCACCCGCACCTCCCGGCGCCGCTGGGTCTTGAGGAAGAAGCGCTGGTCATGGCTGCGGGGTGGCAGGAAGAGGTCACTGTCCGCACCTGGCTGGGGCGGCTCCCATTGGGCCCTCTGCCTCAGCCTGGGCACCAAGATCTCTCTCCGACCCAGCTCGCAGCCGCCTCCCCCACCCCATGTCTCCAGCCAGCACCCCTGGTCTCCCCAAGGGGATCTCCCTTTGCCCAGAGCCCCATCCCTGCAGCAAGCTCACGACAGGAAGAAGCTGGCCTTGCTTTTGGAGGTGCTGAGGAACTGCAGGTAGGGGCCACCAGGGCCCAGTGCGGCCTGATAGTCCTCCTCTGCCAGGCCCAGGGAGCGACGCAGCCGGGCAAAGGCCGGGCCAGCTAGGGTGCCCAGCTCAAAGCCCTGTGGAGGAGAAAGAGCAGTCCCAAGAATGTCCATTGTTTCCAGGGGATTGCTGGCCCTGCTGTAGGAGTCAGGAAGACCAGGGCCTTTGTGCAAGGGCTGTAGGGACAAGCCAGAACCTACTCTGCATGGGTGGGGAAACTGAGGACAAGAAAGAGCAAAGACCCCTGCAGTGTCCCCCAAGAGTTTTAGCCTCCTACCTCATGAACCTGGGTCAGGACCTCGGAAAAATCTTCCTGAGTGGGCAGCCCCTGCAGGGATGGGTGAGATCTCAGGCAAGATCAAGATTCCCCACTATCCACCCTACAGTCCCCCATTTGGCTTTGACCCCTGTCCCCAACTTGCTTCTTTCCACACACAGGGTCCTGTGGTGTCCCTGAGTGGGACAGATGTGCTGGTGAAGCTCTGGGACTGGAGGGAAGAAGACAGTGACATGACACAGGGTCACGGTTGGGTCATCAGCACCAAGGTCTGAGTTCAAGCTTGGCACATGCACTCAGCCATATATTGGCTAAGTGAAGCCAGGTTCTGTCCTAGTATAAGGAGATGGCCCTGAAGTTGGGTGACCTGGGAGACACAGTCTGGGAGTGAC
The DNA here is from genome assembly GCF_000260255.1 of Octodon degus. Taxonomy (NCBI): domain Eukaryota; kingdom Metazoa; phylum Chordata; class Mammalia; order Rodentia; family Octodontidae; genus Octodon; species Octodon degus. The sequence continues at coordinate 2,258,181 of NW_004524714.1, read as the reverse complement.
CGGTCAGAAAAGTCTTCCTGGGGGAGGTGACCTCTGAGCTGAAATCTGAGGGGTAACAGAAAGGGAAGTGCAAGGTGCTTAGGGCAAGACAAATAGCATTGGTCCTGGGCATGGTGGCACATGTTTGTAATCCTTGCACTCAGGAGGCTGAGACAGGAGGATCATTGCGAGTTGGAGACCAGCCTAGGCTGCAAAGTGAGCTCAAGGCCAGCCTGAACTGCACAGGGAGATCCTGTCTCAAAAAGACAAAATAATAATAATAATTTTAAAAAATGAAATGGCATTGGTGGCTGGTGACCAGCAAGGGAAGAGGCTGGGGTGTCTGTGCAAGTGAGAGAGGGTCAGAGGGTGGGTGGCGCTGGACACTTGCTCCTTGGCACCCACAGGATTGCAAAGGCATGCTGAGTCCTGGGGAGCTAAGAAGTTTTCATCAGGTGATGAGGTCAGGTTGTGGTTTAGAGGACACCCCGGGACCTACTTTCTTTGGACCTCTGGATCCCTGTGCCAGGTCTTGGTTGGTGGGCTGTAGTCTGACTGTACACATGTGTGCACACACACAAATGACACACATGCTCACTGGGGCCCGCCCAGCTGCTGTGCTTGCAGTTGGGTGACACTTTCTGCTGAACCAGCATGGCCTCAGCCCAGGCTCTAGGGAGGATGGGCTGGGCAGGCAGGTGGGGGTGGGGTCCCTTTTCAACTGTACCCACTGGTAGGGCTGGGAGGAGCTCAAAAAAAATAGGTATAATCCCCTCCACCCATTATACAGATGGGGGCACTGAGGCAGAGGAACCCCCAGAGTCACACTGTGAGCACATAGAGTGTTTCTCATGCTGTCAACTCCCTAAGCCTTCCAACTTCCATCTCAGAATGTCCCTGCCTCTGTGCACCTAGCCTCTGCCTTCCTCCTTTTGGGAGCCCTCTCTGATCCCTGACACAGCAGCACGAGCAGGACTGGCCACCAGCCTGAGCATGGGTGGGTGGGTACGGGGGGGGGGCAGCCGGGCCATTCACCGTGGGTGGGTGGTCTATGGAGACCTGGGTGGCAGCCCACAGCCCTGCCTGCATCATACTCGTCAGCCCATGGAGCTCATGCCTTGGACCAATCTCAAATAGCCCCATGCGAGTCTGCTTGTCCCGGAGGCGCCAAAGGAGGCCACGACGGCGGCTGGAGCTGGAGGTGGCTGCTCTTTGTCCCGCCTCCGGGGAGGGGGCCAACGCCTGCTGAGAAGGGGCACAGGAGGCAAAGAGAGGCATCTCAGAGGGGAAAGAACCAGGTTAAAATCCCACTTGGACTACTTGTGAGGCTTCCTCTCATCTCTCTGCCTCAGTTTCCTCAGCTGTAAATTAGGGATAACGTTCCCACCCCAGCGGTTGTGAGGAGCCACGCAGACCTGCGCTGCATCAGACAGCGTGCCACCCGTGCTGCTTGTCTCCAGGAGGCATAGGATATGGGCTCTGCAGTCAGACCTGGCTGAGACTGACCCTGTCACCAGCTCTGTGACCTTAGGTAAATCGGTGCCTCTTTTCCTCAGCTGCAACGAGAAACTAAGGTAACACCTTCGGGGCGGTATTGACGATGTCCTGGCCAGCGTGTGCTCCCCGCACAGGAAGCTGTGTGCAGGCCTGCTCACGGGAATCGTGACTGCCCGCGGTTCATTCAGATCTATCCCACCGTCACCGCTGGCTTCCCACAGGCCCGCGCCAAGGGTGAGCAGAGACTGAGATCACGCAGCTGACCCGTTACGCGTGGACACCCACCGTGTGCCCTGCCCTGGCTGAGAGCTCCTAACGACCCTATAAAGGAGGAGCTTTTGATACCATCTCCATTTCCTCGAGGAGGAAACTGAGGAAGCCCTCCCGGGACACCCGCCAGATTACCCCACTTCAAACCTGCGCCCTCTATGGGGCGTGTCCTGGTCCCCTTCCAGGGCAGGGGCCCTCCCTGGCTGGGATGGGGGCGTGTCCGTCCCCCGGGGGGAGGGTAGGGGAGACCCACCAAACGTTCTCTTCCCTGTCCTTTCTCAGGTCCGCACCTACCTCGCGGGGCCCGGGGCTCGGTGCGGCCATCGCCCCCGCAGCAGCTTCCCGGGCTTTGGCCGCGTCCCCTGTAGCCCCGCTGCAGGAACCAGGCTCCGCCCCTGCCTCGCAATCGACCAATCTCGCGGCGCCGGTCACAGCCGCGCCCAATCCGAGCGGGGGGCGCTAGCGATCGCCTGCGGGTCCCGCCCCCGGAGCTGCAGCATCTCTGAGCCTAGCGGTCCAGGCCGGGTGGGGCCGCCAGGGCGTGGGCTAGGGTCCGAGGAGGGAAGACTCCCCGTTTTCTCCTTGGAGTGGGGGACCCGGCTCTCCGGAGATGCCTGCAGAGGTGGTTACCCTAAATCCTAGGCCGTCCACGCATTCAGGCATGAAATTCCCATTGGCTGTCTTTCAAGGAAAGAAACTAAGGTCTGGAGAAAGAAGTGACCTCTTCCAGGTCACACAAGAAGTCGGGCCCTCCATTCATTCAACACGAGTATTTGAAACACCCACTTTGGCCCAGGAGCCAGGCTAGGCCTGGAGATTTGGTGGAAAGCGGGTGGGAGGGACACCGTTACCACAGAGATCTTTTAAAAGCCTGAGTTGGATGATGTCACTTTCATGCTTAAGGCCTCCAGTGGCTTCCCATGGTAGTGGAACAAAATTCAAACTCATTGCCGTAGCCCTGCCCGCTGCACGCCCCTTCCCAGCCAGTCTCCAACCCCGCACTCCTTCCTCTGCAAGCTACCCTCCAACCCCAAGCCTTAGCCTGGTGGCTGTTCCCTCTTATCATTCTTTCCCCAGACTGCACCTACCTTGTTCCTCTTGTCACCCTGCAGACTCGAAGTCCCACAACCCACATTCCTGAACACATTCCCTCCTCTGTTTTTTTTTTTGTTTTTGTTTTTGTTTTTGTTTTTTTTTGCTGGGGGGGGGACAGTTTCGCTGCACAGTACAGGCTGGCCTTGAGCTCACTTTGTAGCCTAGGTTGGCCTCCAACTCGCAGTGATCCCCCTGCCTCAGCCACGCAAGTGCTGGGATTACAGGCATGTGTCACCACTTGAACACATTCCCTTTATGTTTTTCATCATCCTTCACAGTGTCAGAGATTTTTTTTCTTTGTTTTCCTTTATTTGAGACAGGGTCTCACTGTGTATGCCAGACAGCCTTGACCTCACTATGCACCCCAGGCTGGTCTCTAACTCACTGTGATCCTCCTGTTGCAGCCTCTCAATTACTGGGATTACAGGCATGTGCCACCATGCTTTGTGTCACAAATTTCTTTTCTTTTCTTTTTTTTTTTTTTTAAATTTTATTTATTTATTTGTGTGTGTGTGGCCAGCTCAGCCCACCAGGGGGGCGGGCTGGCTGGCGTGTGGTGCTGGGGGATTGAACCGTGGTCCCTGGGCTTTGCTAAGCTTGTTCTAAGTCGGTGCTTTAGACCACTGAGCCATCTCACTAGCCCCCACAAATTTCTTATTCATTTATTGGTAGATTAATCTCTGTCCTAGAATGACTGTCACTACAGTGGGCAACACATGGGCCTTGTGTGCTAGCCCAGTGTCCAGTGCAAATTGGTGCTCTATGAGTGTATATCAGACCAATGTGAGTAGGGGGGACAAGGGGCCTCAGTGAGTCCCAGAAGTGAAAGCCCAGTGTGGCTGAGATGATTAGAAAGTCACTGAGCATGCAGGGCCTCACAGGCCACAGTGGGGGGAGGAGCTACGCAGCCTTCATCCCTGTCACCAAATAGCTGAGAAAAGCAACAGTACAGACAGTATAGACAGCGCAGACAGCGCAGACTGTGCAAACAATATGTGGGCTCATGGCTTTGGAGGGTGCACTCTATGTTCACTTGCCCTGTTGGTTCTACATCTGTACAGAAACCTCCTGGAAGGAGGGTGTGGCAGGAGAAAGCTGTCACCTTACAACAGCCAGGAACCAGGAGAAGAGACAGGAAGGGGCTGTACTCTCTTTAAAGGCACACCACAGTGACCATGACCTGTGTTCTCCAGTGAGCCACAGCTCCTAATAGCCCCTTCAGCTATATTTAAAGATTCAAACTCAGGACCTTGCGCTTGCCAGGCAGGCACTAAGCCACTGAGCTCTCTCTCTGGCCCTAGCCCCTTCAGCTAAGATCTCATCAAAGGATCGACGTACTGATGAAACCACACCCTCCTGACCCAGCCACCTCTCTGGGTTCCACCTAACATGGCTACGTGGGGACCAAGCCCTCAAAGAACGGGTCTTTGAGGGGGACACTTCACCCTGAAGCCACATCAGGGATACCCAGAGAGCGTTAGGGTGTGGGAAGGTGCTCTTATGGCTCTGAGCGCCCCTGTTGCAGATGGGAGGGCCCAGCTGGCAGGGCAGGGACTTGACCCCTTTTCTGCCTCAGGAAAGGCCAGTGGCTTTGCTCAGAAAGGTGACTAGAGAGGGAGGGAGAAGTCACAGAATCTGGGCTTCTGTGGATATGAATGGAGGAAGAGGCTGGGGTCAGCAGCATGGGACTTGGGGCAGTCTAGGGAGCTAAAGACAGGCTGAATTTAAGGCATCACCATGACAACCAGTGGGCACTGAGGCTCAAAGGAGAGAGCTGGCTGTACACACACTGTGAAGACAGAAAAAGAAGGCCTGAGACCCAGCCATGTCCTGGGAGCCTAGCATCTCACAGCCATGGAGGGGTGCAAGTGACAGACATGGAGCAGGACAATGGCCACCAAGACACCAACAGTGCTGGGTGTGGGGGGTGCATGCCCATAATCCAAGCACTTGGGAGGCTGAGGAAGGAGGATCATTGAGTTTGAGACTAGCCTGGGGGACAAAGTGAGCTCAAGGCCAGTCTGAACTGCATAACGAGATCCTGTCTCAAAAAAAAAAAAAAAAAAAAAGACACCAACAGTATCTGAGGGTAGACAGGCCAGATGGGCCACAAAGCCAGGGAAATGCCCTTTGTGGTGGCCTCTGTGGACACAGCCTTCCTGGAGTAATGGGCATGGAAGCTGAGTAAAGGGGCAGATGAAAGGGGCCCAGAGGGGATCACCAGGTGGGAGGTGAGGGGACCATCACTGACCAGAGACGCCCACTACAGCAGGAGGGAGGACCTAGGGCCCAGCAGGGAGCCCAGGAGTGGGGGGCAGCTGGAGGATGAGTGGGCATGCGAGACTCGAGGACCACAGCCTTCCCTAGGCACAGGAGCATGGACGGCTGCTACCAGGGCACAGTAAGCGCCGAGGGACTGTAGGCCAGGCTGGAGCCAGGCCAGCTGGGTTGATTCCCAACCCAGTGGAAGCCACCCTGCGGTCACTCAGTGGTACCCCTTATTGATCAGACCCATGCTAAGTTGAGATGGGTGCAAGAGATGGATGATAGGCTATGGTTGTGACCCGTGCAGTGTCCCCTCTCCACCCCTTCCCACAAGGACAAGAAGGAAACAAACACTCAATAATATTTATTGTTAATGTCTCCCAAACAGTAAGTTAGCCCTGGGCCCAGGAGTTGGGCCTCCCAGGAGAGTGTTTGGCTGGGCACCCAGTGTGGGTACACAACTGCACCCTAGTGGGCCTGGGGTCAGTCAGTCCTGCCCCAGGCTTTCCAGGTCCAGAGGTCTGAGTTGTGTCACACTCAGAAAAGCTGCCACTGTGGAGGGCAAGGTCATATGCCATTGGGGCCAGCTACAACCAATATCAGCACATGACAGGAGGAAAACTGAGCCAAGAGAGTGGTCCCCGGAGAAGAGGAACAAGGAGCCCACCAGGTCCTCCCCCGCTGGCTGGAGAAGGAAGAGGCGCAGGTCCATCAGGCATGAGTCCCAAGCAGTTTCATCTCCTGAGGGATGCAGGGGCCACTGGCCCGGACTGTCTTCAGGCTCTGAATTTTAGTCCCTGGCGAGGATGGAGAGGGGCCACAGCCCCATCCCTGCTGGGCCTTCACTGAGCCTTCTTAGTCACCTGTCGGTTCTTCAGCATCACGTAGGTGATGAATAAGCCTGCAATACACAGAGCAGAGAGGCTGGATAGGATCTGTGTTCAGGCCTGCTGGGAGGCCAGAGCAGGGCAGAATGACCCACAGGCAGGGCCATTCACCTACCCAGAAGCCTCTAGGGTAGCTGCTTATCTCCCTCATTCATCAAGTCAGATATCCACTCACATTCATTCAAAAATTTCAAAGTTAGAACTTAGCACACGCAACGTGCTGCACCCAAGTATTTCAGATTCCATGGGGAATAAGAGTCACCTGCTTGTGCCTTGACTCAGGCATCAGCCCCCCAACTGCCGCCCATCCTGCCCTACTGTCATCTGGTCATCTGACTGTCAATTTCCTGAGCACCAACTCAGTGTTGCAGCCTGTGCTGAAGCTGAGGATGCAGTCAGCAGGAGGACATGGCCCCCATCCTTAGGAACCCACAGGACACCAAGAGGCACAGGAACTAAGCAGGGGCGATGAGAGGTGACCGAGGTACAAGCAGTGATGATGGGCTGAGGGCACGAAAAAGGGACACAGGCCATTACAGTCCCAAGAACCTGAGGCATTAGAGAGAAGAAGGGTTGCAGACTTGCAGCACTGCATGCAAACAGAGAAACCCCAAGGAGAGCGGAAGGTAAGGAGATCTCAAAAGCAGATGCCCAGCAGCTGGCCAAAAGTGGAACCAAGCCGAGGCACCCGGGAGACCACGGTGACCTACCCACAAACAGCAGCAGCAGCAGGCCCACAGCCAGTGGGATGGCGACGGCGTAGGCTCGGGGCAGGAAGTATTTGTGGATGATATGCTCGCTGTCGATGAACGGCTGGCACAGAGGGCAGAGCTCGGGTAAGTACTGCGCACTCTGCCCAGCTCCCAAGCTCAAACATCCCCCCAAGCCCTCCGTCTAGGGCCCTCCGACACCATCAGAGCACTGGGAAAACGTTTACTTTTCTTTTTGAGACAGGGTCTCACTATGTAGTTCAAGCTCTCCTCGAACTCACTTGGTAGCCCAGGCTGGCCTCGAACTTGAGGTGCCCCTCCAATCTCAGCCACCCGAATGCTGGGTTTACAGGCGTGCACCAGCACACGGTAGCTGTTTACAAGGGGTAGGGGGAAGGCTTCAAGACCCAGAGCTGGGGGGAAGGTGAGGCTTGGGAGGGGGCGACATACCAAGAGAATCACCCAGACGGTGTAGTAGGTGAAGATGATCAGGCTAACGGCCAGGAGGCCGAGTCCCACCACCTGGTCTGTCCCCGTGGCCTAGAGAAAAGGGAAGGCTCGTCTGACTAAGTGATCACACTTAGTGCACCAAAGGGGCGTCGCAGGCAGTTGATGCCCTAACATTTCCCATTCATTCAACAGCTACGCAGTGGGCTGACTCGGCACCGATCCGTAGGCTGGGAGAGTGCAGGCCACGGCGTTTTCTCCCGTCTATGTTCCGGCAGGAGAGCAATCCAACTGGGACTGCCCAAGCCCCAGCTCCTGAGCAGAGCCCCCAGCCCCCTCCCCCGGAAATCTCTAACTCAGCGGCATTCAGTGGCAGCCTCACCATTTCCCCTGGGCACAGCCAACCGAGCAGTAGGCCACATCCGGTTCCGGATCCGGGCCCTCCTACTCCAGGCCGCGAGGCACGCCGGGAATCGTAGTGCGGAAACCGGTCCAAGACCCGCAGGCGCCGCCTCCCTTTGTGTGCTGGGAAATGTAGTTTTTTTTTCTTTTTTTTGGCGGAACCGGGAATTAAACTCAGATCCTTGCATTTGCCAGTCAAGCGCTTATCCTACTGAGCCATCTGCCCGGCCCCGAAATGTAGTTTCTCCAGGGCTCCGCGAGGTCGTTTCCAGAAATCTCCCTAGAGAATGAGATATACCCGGAACCCAGACTTGCCCGGCCTTCTTGGCCACAGTCCTGTCCCCTCTATCTTTCCCAAAAGTGCGAACTTCTCATAGTTCCAAAGTGAGAATAAGGTTTGGGGTCGTAAAGTCCCCTTTTTCCAATGGGACAAGTGAGGCACGGAGGTCACAGAGTCTGTGGTAAAGCAGACAGTGGACCCTGGTTGTCCTGTTTTCTAGTCCCAAAGTCCCAGTTTGCCTGTTGGGAGAAAAGTTACACAAACTGTTCACCGCCCCGGCTTGATGTGGGAGAAGGGGCTGGCCCAAGTCCCTAGGGATGGTGTGGATTTTGATTAACAGAGACGGGGCACCTTTCTATCATCACCAGGCTGTCCTGGAGACTTTTATGGGGGGAGGTCCCCCATCTCCCTCCATCGGCTGCCTCCTGGGTGTGAGGCTTCCCACTGGCCTTAAGGGCGGGTCTCCCCAGTCCTCAAGGCCCTGTCCCCTAAGAATGAGGAAAGGTTGGGCCAGGCTGCCCCGGACGCCCGGTACACTCCCACAGCGAGTGGGGCTGCCTGCTTCCACCCTGTGAGCTCTCACAGATGCCTCTCTGCCCCAGGACCTGCTCTCCAGGGAGTGATGGGGCTCCCAGTTGCCATAAAGAAGCCTGAACAAGGTCTTTAGACTGAATTACATCTCCAGCCTTTTACAGTTTTGAGACAGGGTCTTGCTAAGTTGTCCACGCTGGGCTGGAATCTGTGATCCTTCTGTCTCAATCTTTCAGAGCCCTAGGATCAAGGTGGCCACTACCATGAATTTTAATTAGTTGACTTTGGTGACCGAGCTCGCTGAGGGGAGGATCTGTGGCCTCTGCTATAACCTCAGCACACAGCTGGGACTTATAGTTTTGAATCACTCAACTTTAACACCTGTAGACCTTTTTAAAAAATCCTGCAGTGCTGGAGTCCAGTATTCTGGGGACTCCATGCCTGCCCCATGCCTGTGTATGTGGAAGCCCTGGGCCTGGACTCTACTTGGGGCTAGGGAGAGCCGAGGTCTGAGTGGGGCAGCAGCGTAAGGGCACACTTATAGAACAGGAGACATGGAGGTATATTATAGCAAAAGTTAGAAATCAGTACGCTCAAGCTGCCTGTGCTGGAGAGGGCCTTGACAGTGTACTTCTCTTTGATAATGTGCTGGGCCAACCTGACTGTGCCCAGCTTGTGTTTTTCCTTAGTGAGAAAAATATGTATTGTTTCCAACTTGCTTCAAGGACTTCACATCTGGGAGAGACAGATCCAGTCAAGGACCGACTTGGTTTTTTTTTTTTTTTTAATACATGTACTTAGTACAGGGTCTACAGGGTCTCACTACACAGACAGGACTTGTAGTGATCCTTCCTGTTTTTTAGCCTCCGAAGTCTACAGGGGTGCGTCACCACGCCTAGTCTCAATCGCCATCTCCAGCAAGCACCAGGGGCGGGGCCGGCACGGCAGGCCAGGAATCGAACCCCAGGCCCTGCTGTCTGCCTAAGCAGGGGCTTTCATCTGCTATCCTGCAGGCCCCACTTTTTTTTTTTTTAAACTTTATTTGTGTGTGTGTGTGTGTGTGTGTGTGTGTGTGTGTGGCCAGCTCAGCCCACCAGGGGGCGGGGCTGGCTGGCATGTGGTGCTGGGGGATTGAACCGCGGTCCCTGTGCTTTGCTAAGCTTGTTCCAAGTAGGTGCCTTAGACCACTGAGCCATCTCACCAGCCCCCCCACTTAACTCTTGTAACCAATCACGCAATAACCTGCTTTCAGCTTTGTACTTTCCACTAGCAAACCATATTTAAACAACTTAAACCTGACTCTGGGCTGGTGATTTACCCCTCTGGGTTCCCCAGCCTGCTAGCATAACAAGTTGTCTTCTGTTCAGCGAGGCCTCCCACTGGACCGATGATGGTTTTTCTTCTACAGTGTTAGTCTTCTCAGGGTTCCCAGCCTCTTGGTAACTATAGGAGCTCCCCTCCCAAAGCTGGAAGACCAACCCTTGTGGCCTACAGCTCAATTCTCCCTCCACACCCCACCCCACTTTCCTTCCCAAAGTGGCAGAGAGGAAGATCCTGGTGACTGACTCCACGGATTAAAGGGACAATGATGGGGGTTCAGCCCGGAGAAGCAGGGACGCTGCTTTGGGGCAGACTCTGGAACCTGACTGATTCTGGTCTGGCTCCAACCACTACAGCATCTTGCCACTCACCTCTGCACTCACTAAAGGCCTGGGACGACCATCTTCAGGCTCAGCCCCAAGCTCCTCTGTGACCCAGGACAGGCAGGAACAGGATGAAGGGCCAACGCTGAGCCTGGAGATGAGACCTGCTGGGAGTGTCAGCATGCCAGGGCCCACCGGGTACCTCTGTAGGTCAGGCTGCACACCCGCTTCTGGCCTCCTCTCTTGCAGTGGAGGCCACTGGCACAGTTACTTATCCCCAGAGGTCAGAGCTGTCACTTAGGCGTGACTGACAAAGAACCACCCTTCTGGACCTCAGTTTCCCTCCCAGGAATCTGGAGTAATAAAAGTGACTTTGGTAACCACAGCTGGGAATTGGGAGACTCCTGGCTAGCTCCACCTCCCCGCCCCTTTTCTTGTCCTAGGAATTAAACTCATGACTTCACTCTGGCCAGGCAGGCACTGTGCCAACTGAGCTGTATCCCTAGTTCCCCACTCTGGAATGACACCTTGCACATCTGGCTTCCTTGTGATAGCGCTGACTCCAAAGTCAGTGTGGTAAAGCAAGCACATAAAAATCAAAATGACAAAATAAACAAAAATCGCAACATTTAATTCCTCCCCAAACCAAGATGCTGACATGAGGCTGATTTCCCCTTACAGTGTTACTTCTGGGAGAAAGCCAGGACAGATACAAGTACAGCCCATGGGATGGGGTATGGTGGCAATATTGTTAGAAAGGGGGTGATTAAAAGAAGAACAGTGACCCTCCCCATCACCTCCCTGTGGATAGGAAAAGGATATTTGCCATCCTGGCAGATTATGCCACACGATCAGTTATGGGGTGACCAGGAAAAAAATCTAAAAATATCATATACCTTTATTTTAAATCTAGTAGAAACGTTAAAACTGTCTTTCAAGAAGATTCCAAACTGGCATTGCATAGACCAATTCCTTTCCAAAAATATCTCTAATATATCCTCTTCCTCTACATAGAATTTGAAGTCCAGGTGGGGGGACACCTGGTAGAAATTCACTGAGCTCAGAGGGATCTGCAGGCTGGAAACAGGGCTTCCACGCAGGGACAAGACCACTGCTCCGGGCCCTGGATCCAGCCAGCATTCATTTGGTTATGGCCAGATTCTTGGCCTGGTTACCCTGGCCCTGGCATGGAATGTGGCAGGCTGTCACTTCTGGGGTGACTGTCAAGCTCAGACTTCAATGGGTGGGCTGGGGCTCCTGATTTGGGGGTCGCCCTAGCAATACCAAAGTCAAACACTTTGTGCCTAAAGCCCCAGAACTTCAATGGAGGCTCCAGTTACTCTAACCACACCTCCCCTAGGTGGGGTGAGGTCATGGCCCCAAAAGGCAAGGTCTAGAGGTCACCTCACGGGAGAGCGAACAGCCAGCTTCCTTTTTTAAAGTGTCAGGATTCTGTTGGGCAGGAAGGGACACTCCGAGCTGACCAGAGCCAATCCAGCCTGAGCCCATGTTTTGTCCTGCCTCGCAGGCACTCCCAACAGCTACTTTCTGAAAGTTATCAGGTGATTAAAATGACAACAAAAGCCCTACGAATGCTCTGCTCAGTCCCAACACCAGGAGTTCCAAAATCTAGACGCCCACTCTTGCCAGCCAGGGCAGGGCGGGAGGAACCCTCCTGACTTGGGGAGGGCACCCACACCAGCGTCCTGGCCCACCTAGGTCCCCAGCACTGCTGGGGTGCGGCTGGCAGAGAACAGAGACACCTCCCCCTCACCCAGGAGGAGGGACTAACAAACTGTGAACTCAATAAAAGAAGGGAATGGGAGGCAAAAAGAAAAAAAATCCTATAAAGCTAGGTAAACACCAGCCCGCTGGGTTTATACAAAATGGGAGCAACCTGAAGGGTTGGGGAGTGTCGGGGCCTGGCTGCAGCCAGACCCTCCTTCAAGCACGTTCCATTCTGAGGACTGGGGCCAAAGTGCTGAGGCTTTGGGGGAGCAGGGTCAAACTGCTCCCTGCTGGGAAAGCATGCCCTTGGGGACCCCTCCCTGCCCAGCAGCAGGGGTACTCCCGGGGGTGAGGGGGGAGAGCCAGCTCCAGGCCAGTCGCAGCGCAGCCCCAGACCTGAGCGCAGAGGGCTTTGCTTGCCTTCTTCCTATGGAGAGCCAGCTGCTCAGGAGCCAGCCTGGCAGGGGCACCTCCATGCTGGGAGCTCTCCTGGTGCTGTGAGGCCTGAGCCGGGTGAGGTGGGGGCAGAGGTGGCCGGACTCTGGGTTCTGAGGGCGGCAGACCCTGGGCCTCTGGCTGCACAGCAGGCAGTGCCCAGGAAGCTTCAGGAGGGGTCGAGGGCAAGTGGGGCTGTGCTGGGGACATGTGCAAAGTGCAGGCTGCCAGAAGGACATGGGGGAGTTTAATCTGGAGTGAGTTGCGTCTGAGGTCTGGCTCCCAGGAGGAGGTCGCCCGCGGGCCTCCTAGGACACAGGATGGGACGGCTGAAACACTAAGCAGAGGGTTGCAGGTGGCAGAGTTCTGAGGGGTCTGGCCCCAAGGGCAAGGGACGACGGAGCAGGGCCTTGCTGGTGCCTGGCCCAAGATAGTACTCCTGAGGTGCATGGTCACAGGAGCAGCAACCGGCAGCCATACACAACCCCCACACTGAGCAGCTGCTCATGTCCTTGGTGGGGGAGGAGGAGGTGCCACAGGACGGTCCCTCTGTGTGGCTCTTGGCATGGGCCTGTCCACCTGGCCCACTAGTGGTTCAGAGTATTCACAGTGGTGCAGGGCCCTGGCGGCCAGGAGGGTCCCGGGAGGGTAGGGACCGTGGAATGATGCTCTGGGAATGTGGCAGTGCACGGAGCAGGCACAGACGAGACGCAGCGCAGACCCAAGGGCGACAGCTTCCAGCAGGAGGGCGCGGTCTGGTGCCCCAGAGGGCAGGCCCCTTTCTGGCCACACATCCGCTCTTCAATGGCTTTCAATCACGACGGGTTCGTAGACCCCGGAGGAGACCCTGGAGGGGAAAGACAGGGCTCAGTTGCCAATCAGTTGCCCTCCATGTTCCCAGTACTCACAGTGCCCAGGCCAGGCCCTTCTGAGCACTGTGCAGGCAGGCATCATCAACAACCCGTTTTGTTTGGGACTTAAAACTGAAGCTTTGAGATCTTAAGTCAAGTGACAGTGATGTTTAAGTGACAGTGTGTGGGATGCAGAGCTGGCCCAGGCAGTGTCCAAGTCCTGTAGGGGGGCATCAGCTGCTTACACACCTGGGTGTGCCACCGACACTGCACGTTAACTCTGGCAGGGAAACACTGTGCCCTACCCCCATTTAACAGTTGACAGAACTGAGGAGGCCCAGTGGGACTGTGAGTTCCTTAGAGGGCAGTGGAAGGCCAAGAAGCCGCTCACCTCTTCCCCTGCTGAGGCCAGGTCCACCCAAGAAGCTGTGACAGGTGCTGAGCCTCAGCCCTCCTTTGGAGGCAGTGAAAAGCACCAGGGCTCCAGATGCCACTCACTCTGCCAGGGTCTTGCTGCTGACCAGACTGGCTTCCTGCCCCCCACCCTAGTTTCATTTTCAGAGGGGATTAGGGAGACACTTTTACAAACTTCCCAGAGAGCCCTATTTGCCCACCAGGTTGAGAGTTGGCAGCTGTAATTTCATGCCTGGACCAGCAGAGGCCAGCAGAGCAGCACCAGAGGGCAGGTCCTGGGAGCAAGGCTCAGCTAAGTCTCTGCTGGGGCTTCTGGCAAGCCAGCTACCCACCCGCAGGGAGCGCCTCCCCTCGCCCACTGAGCGAACCCAGGTGAATCCAAAAATATGTGAGCCAGGCCCGCAAGAGCTGCAGACTGCTGCCCCACCATGTGCTGTTCACAGCTGTGTCCCTGGCATCTAGCTCAGCATCTGGGGTACAGTAGGTACACCCCAATAAATACTTGTCTGGTCCACCAGGGAGTCATCCCCAACACAGGTTTAGGCGTTTGGAGACCGAAGAGAGAGAAAGACAGCACGGCACACAATAAGTGCGCATTAAGCCCCAAAGCTAAGCTGAGCTGTGGGCTGGGCACTTCCCAAGGGGACCCTGGGAACCCACCCACAGGACAGATAGGATGCAGGCTAAGACGTGCCTGGCCCAGAGTTGCACTGTGGTGACAGGAGCTGCCATACAAAGCCAATCAGAGGTCTAAAGGCCCCATTCCCACCACCAGACTCTTGGCGCTCGGCCCCTACCTGTTGGCCAGCTGAATGCCACTCAGCGTAGCTGAGCCGTCGCGGCTCACAAACAGACGAAGGTTGCTGTCTGTGGAGACACAGAAGACGGAGGCTGAGTTGGTGTTGGGACAGCCGTAGAACAGGCCACATGGCTCCCACCAGCCAGGGCAGGGACAGCTCACCCTCAGTGTTGCTGCCGTCTGTGAAGTCCTGGCTCTGCATGATCTTCTCCACAATGTCGTCTGCATCGATCCGTGTGTCGTCCACCCAGGTTGGGTGGCTCTCCACAGAGTCCTTCTTCCGCCTGAGTGGGGCAAGGAGGACACCAACAAGACAGTAAGAGCCCCACCCCACGGCACTCAGAATATTCTGTGTGTGTCCACCTGGCAGTTTGTGTGCCCGTGCCAGACTCCAGGGTACAGGTGCTATTCACCTGGTGGACAGAAGAGGGCGCTGCTCCAGGCCACAGCAGTACACAGAGACCTAAGGCCCAAGCCCAGATGCACTGAACGGTAACAAGGCTTGGGGCTGTGCCTTTTAAGCCTGTCGTAACCCAACCCACTAGGGTGGGCACCTACTGCCCCCATTCCTGTGTGACAGGTAAATACTGGTAGAGGGACCCACTGGGAGCCAGGGACTCACCGAAAAGAGCGCTCTGACAGGTGCAAGGGCCGGGGGGGTCTTGGTGGCTTCTCAGGGGGTCGGTGCTCACGCTCACCACCCTCAGAGCTCTCCAGGGCTGGGCCCAAGCCACCAGAGGCACTGCTGCTGGTGGACGTGTTGCGGCGGTGTGTGAGGTCCGACAGGCTGGAGGAGCACGAGTGCTCCGTGCTGTACCCTGGGGACAAGCAGCAGTGGAGAGCATCAGGCCTGGGCTTCTCCCGGCCGTGGGGGGCCGTGGGGAGGTGCGGGTGCAGGGCCAGGCCACTCACCAGAGACCTTGGACTGCTGGCTGGCATAGCTGGAGCTGCGGGAGTGGCCAGTGTGGGGCACTTCCTCAGGGCTGGACAGGTTCTGGTCTGGTTCCTCCAGCAGCCCTGGGGAAGGGGACAGTTTACCTAGCGGGGCCTTCCCCTGCACACTTCCTCTTGCCAGCTTCGTATACAGTGCTCTGCACCTCCATTTAACAAACTAGAAACCAGCAGCAGCCACCCTTGCCATGCCACAGATCACCCTCGGAGGCTGGATAACTCACTGAGATTCAAATGGGGACCTCCTCCCAACGCACCTGCTGGAGGCCAATGAAGAGGAAGTGTACTACGGACTGTGTGAATACACATCCACTCATAAGGACTAATGACTGTGAGTGGCACAGGCAGGGACGGAACACACCGAGGCCAGGCCCACACATGGATGGGGAAGGGCTGCTCCTTAACACTAGACTGGCTGAGTGTGGTAGAACAGGCCTATAATCCCAGCAATTGGGAAGCTGAGGTAGGGGGACCACTGGGAGCTCCAGGCCAGCCTGCACCACACACAGCAAGATCCTGCCTCAAAAATAAAAACAAAAACAAAAAACAAACATTAGAGCCTCAGAATGTGGGAGGCAAAGGGCAAGCCCTAGTAAGGCAGCAGCAACAGGGCCTTGTGGATGGAGATTTACAGGAAAAGCCCCAAGGGTGGAATGAGCCTGGGTCTGTGGAGCTGGAGTGCACAGAGTAAAGGAAGATGGGGTGGAGCAGGGGAGCAGGCCTGGCCCCCAAGGCTGGGCTAACAGTTTCCAGGCACATTTTCCAGGCACCCAGGGAACCAGGTGGGACTAGGCTCCCCTTGACCAAAAGAGGACTCAGCAATGCTGTCTCCAGCAAGGAGCATCAGATGCTTCAAGTCTCCAACCTGTCCTCTGCAGATGGTGGGCGAGTGGGCTCAGAGCCCACCCAGCCTGGGAGAAGTGCCACGGGATAGCCCAGTGCTGGGAAGGCCGTATCCCCAGACCTCTCTCCCCAGAGCTGACAGCAGCAGGGCTGGGACACTCCCACCCCTGCCTGCAGCTTCCAGGTACAGTAGGCAAAGCCCCAGCTTGGGCCCCAGAGGTCAGAGGTCCTACCCAGCCCTCAGGTCCCAGGGCCAGCATGCCCAGCAAGTGTCTGCTGAGCTGCCCTAGGCTGTGCCCTCTCTAACTGCTTGCTTTTTCTTGTGTAACAGTCTATGTAGCTTAAAAAAAAAAAAAAAAAAGTAATGCCTGCCAGCCAAGCACTCAATCCCAGGCAGGTTGGACATTTATTTAGTTAGCTCAGCTAGTACTTACTACTAACAATCCCGTTTAAGAGGACACTGAGACTGTAGAGGCACAATGGCCAGTCAAGGTCACTGTCACAGCAATTGGGAGGGCATGACTCACAGGGTAGCCCGACAGACACAGCCCAGGCTGCGGTTTGGAGTGGCCCTCTCTGGTGCCACAGATCCCCTCTGGGCCTGAGGTCCCACTGCCACATCTGCAGGGAAATGCCTGTGGGTCACCTATAACTGTACTGACCCTTGTATCTCATGTCTGGCTAGAGAGCCACCGAACACCTCTGGGTAACAGAGGTGGGAACCGAGGCACTTGAAGCCATCCACCAGCCTCCCCTCCTAAGCATCTGCCCAGGACACTGCTGTGGAGAGGGTATGGGCCCCGAGCAGGACAGGTGCAGGTGAGTGGGTGATGTACCTGAACCCAGGACAGTGGGCCGGGCCTTGGGAGGCCGGGACCCTGTGAGGGAGCTGGTGCTGCCGCTGCCACTGCTGCTGGTCCCACCACCTTTACACGTCAGCTGCAGAGAAGCATCCTGGCCGGGGATGGAGATGGACTTGGCAGTGGACGGCGGCCTGTATGTGTGGAGAGAGGCGTGCAAGGGGTGTCCCAACTTGGGATCGATGAAGACAGGGAGTCCACAGCCCTGGAGGAAGGAACAGTCCGTCCCCACCACCATGCCAAGGATCAAACTCCCAGCCCCTTATGTAGCCTGGCTGGCACTCACGTTTTGAAGCAGGGGTCTCCAGAGAGCAGGAACATTCCAATGGTGATCTGGGGAGGAGGGGAGACTCAGCACAGGCACTGTGCCTACAGACTCCTGGCTCCGGCCTCAGAGTGGCGGGAACCGCAGGCCACAGTGGCCCTTCCTGGCTAGGTGTGCAACTGCCTGTCTCCCGGAGGCCCAGGTCTGCCTGGCGGAGTGCCAGGAGCTGCAGCAGGATGAGGGCTAGCTGCTGAGCACACACCTCAGCGCCTGCTACTTTGTATCAGGACTGAGCTCCTCTGTGGCATGGCCCAGCTGGCCATGGGGCACAGTGCCAAGCCTGGCAGAAAGGGGGACCTCATGGGGCTATGTGGGGGTGGGGATACACAGGGACGGCCATGGGGAAAGTGTGAGGACTAAAGCAAATCACAGAGCCAATTAGAAATTCAGCATTCGCTTGGGCACCCTTTGGCAACAGCCCAAATATGGCTAAGTCTTGGTCCCAAAATCTGAGATGAGATGGAATGACAGGTAGGAAAGGGGTACTCTGATCCCAGGACACCTGACCTAAGTGGACCACCAGGCTGAGGGTTTTATGGATTATTTCATTCGGTCCTAATAGCAGTCTACAAAGTAGGTGACATCCCAGATTACAGATGAGAGAACCAAGACTCAAGAGCGGGAAAGGATGTGGGACAGCAGCCTGAAACAAGGCCATCAGAGCCCCCTCCATCCACCTACACTGGTGGAGGGTATGCAGGAGGCTGGGAGGTCTGGCTATTGCCTAGATCCTGGACTTTTCTGGTGCCTCTGGAGCCTGAGCCCACTATGCATGCCCAGCTCCACACTGAGGCAGCTGGCTACCCCTGGTTAGTGCTTGGAGGTGACATCAGGACATGCCAGGCAGAGGCATGTGAAGAAAGCCGTACTGGGGCCACATGCCCAGGCATCTCTGATCCTAAGAGGCCCAAGAGGAGTTGCTAGGGCTGGTAAGACTAAGTTCAGTGGACTATGTGCCTGCTTACACAAGTGCAGGGACTGGGGTTCAATCCCTGGCACCACATGCAGTGCTGGCCTGGTCCCCGGGCACACCAAGACCGGGCACAGTAGCACATGCCTGTAGTCCCAGTGCTGGGGAGGCTGAAAACAGGAGGATCACTACGAGTCTGCTCTGTAGCGAGACTATGTACCAAATACATAAAAAAAGAAAAAGAAAAGAAAGAACGAAAAAGGAAAGAAATTAAAAACATAGGGCCAGCCTGATAGCTCAGCAGACTAAAGTGTCTACTTAGGCAGAGCACAGTGGCAGGGGTTCAATCCCTGGGGTGCCGGGACAACCCACCCCTGGGGCGCACTGAGTCAGTCATTGAGACTGTATGTGGTGGTATATGCCTGTAATCGCAGTGCTTGGGAGGCTGAAAACAGGAGAATCACAAGTCCGAGCTATGTAGTGAGACCCTGTAGACCCTGTGCTAAATACATAAAACAAAATTTAAAAAATGAGGCGTTGTCTGAGGCAGGAAGCTGTGCTAGTGGTAGGGGGCAGTAACTGGGCACTTGAACCTTGGCGAGTATGAGTCCAGGAAACCAGTTCTCCTCTGGAAACCCACCAGGAGCCAGTGGTCCCCAGGACACAGAGCAGGACTTAGGAGCTGGTCTGGGGGGCCCAGTAGCAGCAGGGTCAAGTGCCAGTCTGCCCACTTCTGGGGCAAATAACTTGTGTGCACCATCCCATGCAACTTGGGGCACACCTGAAGCAGCTGTCATGGTTGAGACAGGAGGAGACATAAGCCTTGAGCACAGGCTGATCTTGAGGAAGGGCTTGTCAAGCCCTTACAGGCTGCTCTGGCCTACCTCAGCCACCTGTGGGGCAACAGCCCCAAGCCCAGGGCCCAGACTCCCTGGCCTCCTGCTGCCTGGCCAGATGGGAAGCTGTACTTTAAGCAACCCTCTGGGGGAGTCGGATAAGGATTCCGAGGTGGGGGTGATGGAAGAGGCAGCACGGTGCCTGGTACCTTGAGGATGGAGTTGTCCTGGCGGGTGTTCTTTGTGTCATACCCCTCTAGCAGGCAGCAGCGCACCGTGGAGCCCGAGCCTGCAAACTCAGCCAGGTTCAGGTCGGCAAAGCCCAGCTGTGAGGGGAGGAGGCTTGTTAGGAGGCTGTCGGAGTGTAGGCTCAGGGCCACTGATCCACAAGGGTTAACTGGAATGGGGTGGCAAAGGGAGGGCAGGAAGAGCCCCTGGGTCTGCCCCATGGCCTGGACTGGCTGTTGTATAACTGGGTCCCAAGAACAGGACTCTGGTTTGCAGCACCAATGTGGCAAAGCTAGAGCTTGCATCCCTGCGGAGCACAAAGCACTCTTTGTGCTGTATCCCAGTATGCACCGGGCCAGCACTCCTGACATGAAAGGGCATTGTTGTCTGTGACACAGATGCATTGTTCCCTGGGAAACAAGGCTGTGCTGTGGGGAGCTGTCAGGAGAGGTGGGGGGAGAGGAGGGCAGAAGGCCCGTGGGAACCTGGTAGCAGGGTGGGCTGATGGGACCCAAAGGGCCAGGAAGACTGGAGGGCAGAGCCCAGGATCTGTCCAAGTCCTGGGGACTTGGGCTGCTCTTCAGCTGCTCAGGGAGGGATTGGGCTGGAAGGAGGCCATGCCTGCCTGACTGGAGAGGAAACTGAGATTGAGGTGAGGGGCACAGGCTGATCAGAACCAGGGCCTGACGCCACCCTGGGCCTCACTATGCTCCCCTGAGTATCAATCAGGGTGAAAAGCCACAACGAGGGCAGCGCAGCATGCTGCCGGCCCAGTCAGCACCGCTGAGAAGAGGCTGGGCAGGGTGCTCGTAGTCTCTTCTCTAACTGGATGGCTGTCCTCACCTGCATGAACCAAGGACAATTTCTACTCTGACAGGCCCCCCTCCCAACTGGTTCTGAGCACCTGCGCTCTGCTGTCCGGTGTTTTGGTGGGAGGAGCTGTGCGGTGCAGCCCAGGGCTTCACGCATGCCCAGCGAGCTTGCTACACAGCTCCATGCCAGCCCGCACTCTGTACGGCTTGCTCTGGTCAGCAGAGCATCCAGTGCTTCCTGAGGCCTTCCAACTGGGGTGCTGCTAGGCACCTCCAAAAGCCTGGGGGAGGGGAGGCCAAGGGTGCCCCACAGAGAAAGGCTCAGAGAGGGGGCAGGGCCTCTTCTGCAGCTTTTCCCCACAGTAAAGGCCTGGCTGGTCAGGGTGGAGCCAGGCTGTGGCAACCTGGCAGCAACACAGATGTCCAACAGCAGGGCCTGGGGAAGTCAGATGTCATCAGCCACACAACAGGATGCTGCTGCCACGAGAAAGCACACAGACATCTGTGATGACGCTCGCCATAGACCATCAACTAAAAAGCCCAGCTGCAGATGTGTGCACGGGAACCACAGTGCGTGCAGGCACCCGCGCGCGGCACTTGCAGCAGCCTTTTATTCACTGCTGCACACAGAGAGGACTTTTTTCCTTAAAAGGGCTGGGGGTGGGGTGTGGCTCAGTGGCACAGCATTTGCCTAGTATGTGAGTCCTGAGTTCAAGCCCTAGTACCACCCAAAAAGGTTTGGAAAGATCCTAACCAACACCAACAGTGCAATACTGGGAGGAGGCAAAAAGGAGGGGGACACTTAGAGCCCTTTCACTATACACTTCTACAGCACTGCGTTGCAACGAGGAAAGGCTGCTGGTGGAACAAGTGCCGACTACCAGTGAAGATACTCCACTGAACGATCCACCTTACGGAGGGCTTGGGGTCTCCTGTTTGGGGGGAATGGGGCTGTGCTACCCCCGCCTCCCCTTGGGGTAGCCCCTCTTACCTTAGAATAAGCCTTTCCGCCTTTCAGCTCCTGCACAGGGAGAGAAACACAGGCAGCACGATCACAGGGGAGCTCCACGCTACCCCTAGCTGAGCCCCAGCATGGGACACAAAAAGGGCAGAGCAACTCCCCTCATCTTCCAGGGCAGAGAATTCAGGGGAGGGTCCTAAAGCCTCGCAGACCACCAGTCCCACCCACGCTCAGGCCCTGCTCACAGCACTCTTGGCCCAGGTTGAGGAGCCTGGCCTCACCTTGCGCACAGACACGCGGAAGACGCAGGGGTCCAGCAGACCAGTGGCTGGGTTGGCACTCATTTTACACACGAAGGTGAACCTCTTCCGCCAGCGCACACAGTTCTCCTGCACCTCCTCCCTGCGGGGGGGGGGGGGGCACTGCGGAGTGGGGGGGGGAGAGAAGAGTAGGGGGCAAACAGGGTGACATGGGGAGGGGAGGCAGCTCTCATTTTTCACTCTGCGTCACAAAGTGACTATATTTTTACAAGAATGTGCTAGTGTAACTGTTGTAAAATCATCAAAAGCATGGGCTGGGGAGATAGTTCAGCTGTCTAAGTGCCTGCCTGGCAAATGCAAGGACTGGGGTTTGAATTTGATCCCCAGGACTGCATGCCATGCTGGTCCTGCCCTGGGCATGCCGTGCCAGCCACAACTGGGCATGGTGGCGCATGCCTGTAATCTGTGTTGGGGAGGGTGAGATAGGAGGAGCACTACAAGTGAGCTGCACAGCAAGACTATCTATCTATCTATCTATCTGGCTGTGTACTAGGCAGTGAAGCTGCGCAAGGCAGGTCCTCAAGCTGGGTCTACGAACTTCAGGGGCCGGAACCCCTTCGCCACCACAAATAGCAACAACGTCCACTATAGCCTAACAGCTGATGCTGTATGGTGCTTCCCATATGCAGGCAGTGTTCAGAGAACTGAGAAGCCCATGGCCACTGGACCCTACTTGCAGTGCCAGAGATTAAGTGGTCACACCTGTGCCAAAGCCTTCCAACTACTGTCCAGGCAGCTGTTGTCATCCATTCCCCAAAGCCAGCGGGAGCTCTGGGGGCTATGCCGCCCTCCTGAGGCCAACTCCTGGCAGGGGCAGAAACAAGGATTGAACCAGCCTTGGCTTCCCTGGCACTAATGGGGGGCTGGGGGCACAACATAAACCCAGCACCCCTAACGAGGTAGCATCTTGTGCCTTGCTCAGAGCACTGGGAGCCTCTCCTGGCGGCTGTGGGGCTTGGCAGGATCTGGGGCAGAGGCAGCACATGCTAAGAGCTCTGCACTCTGTAGCAGTGCCCTGTGCTCCCAGTCCTGACACAGCCGGTGCTCAGGAAGGGCGGGGTGGTGACAGACAGTATCTTAGCTCATCCCACCTAACCGGACAGCCAAGGGGACAGCTGAGGAAGTGACCTCTCTATACCCTGGGTTACCCACAGCACATGTGACAGCTGCCAGACTGGGTCTGAGTCAGGCAGCTCCTGAACAGAGAGTCCAGGAGAGCTTACTGGGAGAACCCATAGGAGTGTGGGGCTAGGGGGCTGGAGAGATGGCTCAGTGGTCTAAAGCACCTACTTAGAACAAGCTTGGCAAAGCATCAGGGACCGCGGTTCAATCCCCCAGCACCACATGCCAGCCAGCCCGCCCCCTGGTGGGCTGAGCTGGCCACACACACACTACACTACTCTCTCTCTCTCTCTCTCTCTCTCAAATAAATTAAAAAAATAAATAAAAAATAAAAAAAAAAAGGAGTGTGGGGCTAGCAGTACCTTCCTGCCTCCCCAAGACCAAGGTTAAACAGTTACCACACATGACTCAGCTATTCTACCCTTAGGAATACACCCAACAGAAAGCAACCTATGTCCAAACAAAAAATTACATGTGTACAGCAGCACTATCCACAACAGCCAAAGAGTAACAGCCAAGCTGGACACTGACTGGTGTGAGGCTGTAATCCCAGCCCTGAAGGATGAGGCAGGAAGGGCACAAGTTCAAGTTCCACCAGGATTATATTGCGAGAGCCTTACAATTGAAAAATAAAAAAGGGTGGGGATGTAGCTTAGTGGTGGGGCTCTTCTGAGTTGAATCCCCAGTACAGTTAAAAATAAAAAACGAACAAAAAACCCAGAAAACAACCCAAATGTCGACTGGAGAATGAACAGTACCAAGTGGTCTCTTCATATGATGGAATAAAAATGAAACACAGAACATACACTTACTACAATGTGAGCTAACCCTAACGATACTAATGCTAAGGGAGGAGGGCAGACATGAAGGACAACATGGCATTTGGCTTCATTTACTAGGAAATTTACAGAGGCAAAGTGCGCTGGTGGCTGCCACGGGAGGGGATTTTGGAGGAAACAGTGACAGCCAATGGGTATGAGTTTCTTGGTGGGATGAGAGAAATGCTCTGCAAGTGACTACAGTTATGGCTGCAGGGCAAGTAGGGATGCAGCTCAGCGGTAGAGCACTTACCTATCATAAGAGGCCCTGGTTCTATCCTAGCGCCACTAAAATAAATGATAAAAAATTAAAAACAATCTCTGCATTACATATTTTAAACTTGTGAATTGTGATTTTATGATTTTAATGTATTTAGTACAGGATCTACAAGGTCTCACTACACAGATTGGACTTGTAGTGATCCTCCTGTTTTTAGCCTCCCAAGTGCTGAGATAACAGGCACGCGCCACCACAGCACACCAGGGATCGAACCCCAGTCCCTGCATCTGCCTAAAAGGTGCTTTAATCTGCTGAGCTATCTGGCCGGCCCTATGTGATTTATGAATTACACCTCAATAAATGTCTCCCATAATCATATCATGCTGGGTCAGATAAACAGAAATGGAGGAAATAGTGATGGTGAGTGCTGGATAGAGATGGGAAGGTGGGGGCTGCTGGTTCAGGGCGATGGCCCTTAGGCAGTGACACCTGAGCAAGGCTTGGAGCACAGTGAGGACAGAGTGAACCCCAAATGCCACGGCTCTCAGGTAGTGACATACGGCAAAACAGCATGGGCCCCAGAGGCTGCAAAGACCAGCAGGTGGGGCTGAGATCAGTGTGGGGCAGGGGCTGGGGCCTGCTGCCATCAAGTCTCATTCTGGTTGAGATAAGGTCTCACTTTGGAGTGTAGGCTGGCCTTGAACTCCTTAGCCCAGATTGGCCTCAAACTCACTACAATCCTATTGCCTGAGCCTCTGGAGTGCTGGGATTACAGGTGCCCCAGCACTGCCTCAAGCCTCATTGTCACAACAGTGCGCTCTGACTCCTGTGTACTGTGGCTTCGGCAGGGGCAGAGAGCAGACAGCTAGCAGGTGGATGGAGGCCAGAGAACGGAGACCTCTCAGCGGGCAGAGGCCAAGCTTGCAAGGCGGAGGCTAGGGAGCAGCGTGCCCCGCCCTCACCAGGGGTCCCGCAGCTGCTAGAGTCAGGGGCGTGCCCAGACACCCAACTAGGAATGAAGGTCAGAGCCTGGGAGCAACAGCTGGTGGTGAACCCAAGCACAGGCACTTTCCCTTCCCTTTTGAAGGCCTGCTGTGGGAACACCCCACCAGGAAGCCTGAGGCCCATCCGCTGTTCCTGTGGTCCTGCCAGGCCAGGGTAGAGAAAGCCACAGGGAAGGTGACAGGTGTGTTCCTCCTCCTGCAGGAAGGTGAGCAGGGGCAGGACTCAGGATCATGGGATTGGCACGGGGCCTCCCTCCTGCTTGCACAGCGCTCTACACAATCACCTATCAGATGTCACCACTCCCACAGGAAAAGGCTGGCAGCCTGGCCTGACCCACCCCCACCCCCAGGGTACTACAGTGAGGTGAAATCAACACCACATAGCACCCCACTGTGCCAGGACTGTATTAACACTGGCAGGTGGCTGCTTCACTGGCCCTCTTTTTAGATAAGGAAAGTGAGACTCAGAAGTGCTGCACAGCTCACCCAAGTACCAGAGCTGTGGGCAGACAGCAGAGCTGTCTCAGCCCCAGGCCTTCTGTGTCCAGGGGCTATGCCACAGACTGACAACTACAGCCACCTCCAGGACTGCAGGCCTTCCTCATCAGACCCAGGGCCCCTAGGTGTGCACCCTCCCATGGGCACAAGGGGTCCCCGTACAGGGCGGGGCAATGAGATAGGTGAGGGACTGCTCCTAAATAAAAGCAAGAGAGGGAGGCTGAGGCAGGAGAAGCGCCCTGAGTTTGAGATCAAGGTCAGTCTGAGATACAAAGCAAGACTGTCTCAAGCAACAACTACAAAGATTAAGGATGATAAGTGCCATGCAGAAAGCTGAGAGCCCCAGAGCAAGCAAGTGGCCAGGGTGGGTTTCAGGAAGTCTCAGGACCTTGATCCATTCAAAATCTTTTGTTAAGAACCCACTACAGCGCCAGGGAGATAGCTCAGTGGCATAAGCATCTGCCAGGCAAGCGCAAGGGCCTGAGTTCTATCCCCAGTACTGAAAAAAGAAAAAAGAAGAGGAGGAGGAACCACCACCACCCACTACACGTCAGTCACTGTGGAAGGCACCATAAACTAAGCAGTAAACAAAAGAGAGAAGTCCTCTTGGAGAGGCTCATGGGCTGGCAGGTGGTATAAGACAGAAGCGAGGTGAGCCTAGAGGTGCTAAGTGCTATGAGGAAAATGAACTGGAAAGGAGGCAGGCAGCATGCAGGCCGGGGGGTGCAGGAGAGGTGATCAAGGAAGATCTTAACGGGGAAGTGACACGAGCAACCCAGGGACAGTGAGTGCAAAGGCCCCGTGGCAGGATGTGCCTGACCTGTGCAGAGGACCACAGAGGCCAGTGCAGCTGGAGGAGGGACAGTAAGGAGGAGAATGGTTGAAAAGGAGACCTTAAGTCTTGACCTCAAACTTATGGAGAAACCAGATGGCTACACAGGGAACTGTGAGCATCCTCATGTGTGCGAGGGGCCACAGCGCAGCACTAACTGCTGGGCAAAAACAAATCAAATATGCTACAGAGAACTATCCAATGGCACGGAGTAGGATAGAAGCAGGGGGAGGGAGGCGGGGAGCTCTGTGCTCACCAGGAGGAAAGACAGCCTGTGGGACAGGCAAGATGCAGAAGGGGCTTATATTTACTTTTTAAAAAGAATTGCTGGGGAGCCTGCCCATCAGCTCAGGTGTTTAAGTGCCTGCTGAAACAAAGTAGTCAGGCTCAGGATACTGTGGTTCAATCTCCTCATCCTCAAGCCAAACCAGACCTGCCCTGAAGGCAACCTGAGCGGCCTGCAAAAAAAAAAAGAATTTCTGAGATATACGCAGCTCGGCCTGGCCTTGAGTTCACTTTATAGCTCAGGTTGGTCTTTTTTTTTTTTTTGGTGGAACTGGGGATTGAACTCAGGTCCTTGCGCTTGCCAGGGAAGCGCTTATTCTACTGAGCCATCTCCCAGGCTCCAATAGTAAATAACTTTGAAATTTAAGTATTGGTGTTCATCAAAGTTCATTGTATATAATATACACAAACTTTTTTTTTTTTTTTTTGGCACGGAACTGGGCGTTGAACTCAGGCCCTTGCACTTGCCAGGCAAACACTTATTCCACTGGGCCATCTTCTCAGCCCCTATCTCAGGCTGGTCTTGAACTTTCAATGATCCTCCTGCCTCAGCCTCCTGTGTGCTGGGATCAAGGGTGTGCACCACCACATCCAACTAAGAACTACAACTTTAGAATAACAAAATTTAAGCATGTGTGAAATCCTGGCTTTAATCTTTAGCATCAAAGAGAAAAAGTGGGGGCCTGCCCCTTAGCTCAGTTCTTTAAGTGGCTGCTTCAACAAAGCAGTCAGGCTCAGGTTGCTGTGGTTCGATCCCCACAACACAAGACAGCCAGTCATGCCTTGAAGGCATTCGGAGCAAATAAAAAAAAAAAAAAAAAAAAAAAGAGAGAGAGAGAGAGAGAGAGAGAGAGAAAAAGTAAGATAACAAAACCAAAGCCCCAGAGGAGGCAATTACTTTGACCTAGGGAAGTCCTGGCTCCCTGGGCAAGTGGCTCATTCACACTGGAGGGAGGGGGCACTGGTTAGAGGGAAGGGGACAGCTCAGCCAGGGCATGGGGTACAGGTATGGAGCCAGGGCCACTTTGTTCTTGCACAAGAGTTATTCCCATAAACAAAAATTTAAATTGAAAAAGAAACGGGGATGAGGGTAGCAGAGCTGTCTGACAGCAGAAGAAATCTGCATCAGAGCCACCTGAAGGAAGTAGGCCTGGCCCGCACCTGTCCACCCCACCCCCAAGCACTGCATGAGGGGGCGCCATGTGCAGTGTCTGTGACCTGCTGGCAGGGCAGTGTGCGGGCCTGGACTAAGTGCCTATGCAGCCCTCCCAGCCTAGTTTCTGGGTGTGCTTTCAGCTCCCCTCTGCCTACCAGAGACAGGTAATTACAGAGACTGGTTTCGTTTTTAGCTGTAAAATATACAATTAGACGTTCAAATCCCAGCAAGGCAGGGCAAGCCCTCCACCCATGCTGGCTGCTGTGGTCATCACAGAGGCCCAATTCAGCTATTCCTGAGCTATCCTGAAATAGAACAGAGAACCCCACCAGACTAGTGTCCTCAGAACTCCCTGAGCTCTCCCGAGCCTAGGGAGACCAGCCCAGCCATTACAACCTGATCCAGGCATCCAGGCCAGGCAGTGTGGGACCAGGACCCAAATGCTGAGCTGGTCTCTGTGATGCCTCTGGAGATATATGGTGGGTGTCGGCTTTGGGTGTGGGGCACAATGTCAGTTCACTTTTCGGGAGGAGCCCCTGGTGGATTTCGAGAGGCAGGAGTTACACAGGAAATGACCATCAGCTGCTAGCTCTCGAGAAAAGGGCTACAAGAAAGCTGAGGCGGAACAGGGATGGGGTCTTGGGCACTGGTGTCAGAAGCAGAACCCAAGTCTGAAGCTGGGGTGGAGATTTGGGAGAAGGATATCCCAGGCAGTGGGAAGACCCAGAGGAAGGGTGCAGCTCTCAGGGCAGCAGAAAGAGGGTTGGGGTGAGGCTGCCAAGCAGCAAAGGAAGTCCCAACTCAGTGGGCCTCCACTTGCCCATAAGAGGTGCTCTGTTCGAGCAAGCAGAGGCCCTGTTGCCTGCTGCCTGGGCAGTAGGGGGTGGTGAGCCTATGGTTTCCTTTCTCTGTTGCTCAGCCCCAGGAGATGCAAAGCATTCTGCCCACATGGTCTGTGTGGCCTTTTCTTAGCACTTGCTCACCATGTCTCAGGACACCAGGCCCAGCACCTGGCCACCGTAGGACCCCATGCACCACATCTCCCATCACTGTAACAATGTCTCTCCCCATGGCCATGATGGAGCTGGCAGAGGGGTTTGCTCAGTGCTCTGACAGAGAGGCTGCTCTGAAACGCACTCCTCTTGGGTGTACCTTTAATCAGTACCAAAGTGACTCTGGTGCCCCAACTTGCTCTGCCAGACACGTGTTCTGCCCACATCCTGGCCACAGTCCTGTGAGGTGTGTCCCACTCATCTTGGTTTTCCAGACAAGGAAGTTGAGGTACACTGAGGGCAGGCCAGACGCAAAGCCCTGTACCCCACTCTGGATGCTTCTGAGGTGCCTGTCACCATAGCCACCCTTTCACCTTGCTCTTCAGTCAGCTGCCCTCAAAAATAGGAAGCTAAGTGGTGCTCCCTCTCCCAGCAAGGAAGGCTCCTCAAGAGACCTGGATGACGTGAAGGGGATGGGCCAGCTGTAGGGAGACACTAACCTCAGCTTCTCAGGTGGTGACATTTTGGGCTCATGCAGGAAATGCCCAGTCTGCATTCCACTGCTCCTGTAAGTCAGCTCTTTACCACACTGCTAGCACTAACCAGGCCTGACAGTGTCACTGTCCAGCAAACAACAAGATATTGGAGCCATGGCAACCCTGGGTTCCCATAAGCAGGTGACAAGGGGTCGCGCTGTGGGAGCCATAGCCCCAGAGAGCAAGCAACAGGTCCGTGGGGTATCTCCTGAGTCAGAGCTATGGTACACAAGGATGGCAGTAATCATAGAAGCAGAGATGGAGCCCTGGGGATCAGTGGGATGACCCAGCTCATAACGGGACAAAGTACAGGGCTCTAAAGTGATCCCATGGCCACCCTCAGCACATCACATACCCAGCTGGGAGCACCCACTAGTGCCTCTGCTCACCACCACAGTGTGCTCAGCATGGGGCATACTCCTGGAGGGAACAGGTGTTGAACTCACAAAGTGAGGGTATGAAGCCCACCAGAACAGGGGTTCTCGGACTTGAGCATACAGAAACACATCTACCAGCTTGTCATATGTGAAGAAACCCTGGAGGCCCTGCCAGAACCATGGACTGTCATATGGAGCTTCTCTTCCTGAGGAGCTGTCCTACACACCCCTGGTGTTCTTGGGGTCCGCCAAGCACAACCCCAGGAGTGACAACCAAAAATATGTCCAGACTTCACCAAATCACCACAGGTGACCACTGTTGCAGGTCTGGGAAATACTATTAAATCCAAGTGGGTCCGGAACAGGGCACTGAGTGCCTGACACAGCTGTGCCTCCCCTGTGGGACAAGGACTTTCTAGCCCAGCTGTACTCTGGGTTCTTGAGAGGACACATTCCTGATCAGCACTTCTACAAAAAGGTCTCCAGAGCCAGCATCATCACACGAGTTCCTGCCTGTTGCCCAACCTGCCCCTCTTGGCTATGCCCATGCCTAGCCAGGTCCCAGGAGTAGGTTCCTAGAGGAGCAAGAGGCTGTAGTGATGCAATCTAGGTTCCTAGCTGGTGAAAGCCAGCCCAGGCTGGGAGAGTGAGAGTCTAATAAGGAAACAATTTAAATCCACAACATCTGCCAGTGTTTCCCTGAAGATAAGTAAATGCAGCTGCCTGGGGAGGGGCTGCCCCTAGGACCAGCCAAGGCGTCCAGCCAAGGGCTGTGAAGAGCCAACGTGGCAGGCTAGCAGCACAGGGCACTGCCAGGAGCTCAGGGCCACATGCAGGGAAGGAGCTCTGACAGTGCTGGCACGCCAGCCCCTCCTCCTGTTGTAAGCATCGAGAAGTTCCTAGAAGCCAAAGCACTTGCTGGTGCCTGACAATGAAAACCTGGAGGAGCACCCTGGAGCCCCAAGCTGCTGTCCCTGCTCTCCTGCCAATGAGCCCTGTGGATGGCTCAGGAGTAGATGGGCTGGGAGTAGGGCTGACACCAGCCAAGTGGCCCAAGAAGCAGAAGAGACAAGGGGATGCAGAGGACAAGGGGTGGGAGGCTGGTAGGGGTGGAAGGCTGGTGAGCCACTTAGGCTTGCTAGGGAAGTGTCAGGGTTAGGAAGGATTGAGTCAGATACAGCTGGCTTTGAATGGTGCTATTCTCCAGCCAAACAACAGTGAGGCTGACTTTCAAAAACCCCAGCTCAGGCAGGTTCCAGGGGCCCTGTTTTATAGATATGGGCTATGTGCTCTGCCCTGTCTCCAAAGCCAGGTTGTAACCTAGGGCAACTGGATTCTCAACTGACCCATGGATCACTCCCTCTGACTCTTACAGCCCATTGGGACCAAGTGCTAGGCCAACCCCACACACCAAAGCAAAGGTGCCCCTATCTCCCAGTGTGGCCCAGCCTGCCCCCTGTTTCCTGGAGCCCTCCTGTGTGCTAGGGTGCTTCCTGGGCATCAACTTTCTGCTTCTGCTTCCCAGATCAGGACACTGACCCCCAGGGAGTCCAAGACATTGTCCTATACCACACAAGGGGTGGGGGTGAGTGACAGTCTGCAGCCTGAGCCCATTTTGCAGGATTCCTCGGAAGTCTACAAGGCAATTCTCAGGCCCCATGGCAGCACGATTATCCATCAGGCCAGGTCCCTGGGCCCAGTGCTATGGGCTGACCTTCACTGTGAATATCTACATACTAAGGGAAGATGGGCTTTGGGACCTGGCTCATGTGAAGGGTCAATGAACGTGAATGACCCAATCCTGTCAAGATCTGCATGTACTGGAGTAGGTCAATCCATGCTGGAAAGTGGCAAATGCTTCCCAACAGCTAGGCCCTGCACAGGTGCCTAAGATCAGGCTCCTCCCACTTGCATACCTGCTTTGTGCCAGCAAACATCAGGCACTGGACCAAGAGCTGTCCCTGGCTGACCTTCTGGAACCCACAGCCCACTATCCCTATGTCACAGGCTAGCAACCTGCAGCCCAAGGCAGGAAAGTCACCTGCTGGGAGGTCTCCTGGCTGGGAGAAGTCTGATCTGAACCCAAGGCTATCTGGCCCACAGCGCCAAGCTGGGCCCCCTTGCCAAGTCTGAGGTCTCAGCAATTCAAAGCAAGAAGATAGTAAGCCAAGTTTCAGGAGCCACTTCCCCTCCCAAGCAGGAGCCATCATGGTGGCAAATGGAGCTGCAGGGCCAGGTATGCTCAGGGACTTCCCTTTCTGCACCTGTCAAACTCAGCAGACCCACTTAGAGGCATGGGGATACAGAGGCTGGGGGCCAAGGAACTGAGTCACACCCTGTCCCTGTCTCATTAAACTGCTTCAGGGCCTGGCACAAACACAGCATGCATCCATGCTGAACAGGAGAAGGGCCTCAAGATCCCCTCAGAAGCATTTGCATCAGGAAGCAGGTAAAGTCCCTGACCTGGTCCCTTCTACCTCCTGCTTGAGGACCATGCATTTGGTCACTTTCCCCGAGCCTGAACCAAGGCTGGGGAATCAAGACAGGTGAACTGGCAGGTGGCCCAGGCTCATGTGGCCATTCCTGGTTGACTCACACCTAGGTGGTGCTTGATTCATCAGAGGAAGCGCTGGCAGGAGGGGGGAGGGTTCCCCATCCCCAGGGCCCAGTCCCTCTGATGACTGGAGTCACAGGGATGCCTTCCATCTGAGCTTGTCCTGGAGTACCCCAGCACCCATGGATTCCTCTTCTAATCCTTGCTTTCCCAGACAGTGAGGATGGCGCAGCTCCTAAAGGCAGGACATCTTGCTGTGTCCCCTGCTGTTTCCCTTCCTCAGGACGGTGCCTGGGACATGGTGGGTGCTCAGTGGGATCTGATGACCAAATGACAGGCCCTTATACCCGTTTCCACAAGGGCTCCCCTAAGTCTTTCCATGCTACCTACAGGTAGGGACCTCCCAGCTGTGGCTGGGCCTTATTCTCCACAGAGTCCAAAGGTCAGGGTCACAGCTTGCTCCCATCACTGGATCTGGACCTAGGTGTGCCCAGTGATCCACACAGTATTTCCCTTGGCTTCTTGACCTTCCAAGGTGACCCCAAGATAATCAGATTGCTCAGCCAGTGTCACTTTTCTTCTAGCCCAGCACTAATCTAGACCTGTTTTTCCGGCTGTCCTCACAGCTCTGAGATTCCAACCACAGGACGACGGGCTCAGGGTCATACAGGACACGGGACCCTGACTCACAGGTCTCCACCTTCTCCCTGGACACCTGATTCTCTGCAGACTCACGGACAATGCAGGGCCAGCCTCCTACTCCATGCACATTTACTGAATGAGCACTTGTCATGGGGCGGCTGAATAGGATACTGGGATACATCCCCATGAACCAACTCAGCTTGGTGTTCCTACATCTGCGATGAGGGGGGTTGGCTTCAGCCAGGCCTGGCCCGGGTTGTAACATGCAACACCTTTAGCTGACACAGACCCCTCTAGAACTGCTGCAGCCCAGAGCAGCCTTCTTTGGCACTCAGAGAGAACAAACCAAAGGCCATTCCCCAAAAGGGCTCAGGACCTGTGTAGAGAGAATGGCAACTCCTCTCCTGCTCTGCTCATTCTTGGAGATGGAGGTGTGCCTGAGGGTCTCCTCATGTGCATGTGAGCGACCCAGCTCAGTGTTTCAATGGGTGGACTACAGGAAAAGAGAAAAGGAACAACTTAGGGATAACAGGGGACAGGCACCTTTTCTCTCTTCCTACCCCTGGTCCCTTCTAACCACTGCCTTTGATTGACATCAACTACTGCTAACCTTTACTGCACATGTACTCTGGGCCAGGGCTATGATGACTACATTCACCCATCTCATAGGTGCTTACTGTCCCACCCACAGATAAGGAAAGCAGGTTCAGAGATCCAGCAGGCTGGCAGCCCCAGGGAGCTCCTAAGCCCCACAGCCCAACAGGCCCTGCTGAGGTTTGCAAGAGACAGGAGGAAAATCCCCAGCCCAAGGAGGCTGCTGGCAGCTGCCAAGATGAGTTTATTGCCTCATACACAAAAGACATGTTCATCAGGTCAGATGGCTCAGGTCAGCCTGACAGAAAAACCCAGGAAAGTCCCCAGGACCACCTCCAGGAACCCAAGGAGGTGACTCACTGTGTCCAGAGGGCTTTGGTGCCCACCCAGCACCACCAGAGGTGTGGGGCAGCTCAAGGTTCACTTCTAGCAGAGGTATGCCACTCATGGGCCCTCATGAGCACACACCCACAGAACCAGCCCCAGCAGCAGGACATTACAGGCCAGAGCCCTTCCAGACGCCAATGACCACACCTTGACTTGCACCAAATGTTTAAAACTTTACACAAATGGCAGTGTACACTGCTGCCTAGCACTGTCAGGCCGTGGTTCGTTCCCCTGCCACCACAACAACAGCTTGCTCATCCTTCCCACTGCAGAGAATGCCGGGAGTTTTGCTTTCAATCATATGGATGAGAAGCCACCTTTCTCATCCTGCCACTATTCTTTGTGGTTCTACAACACAAAGTGGACTCTGATCTGAAGGCCACTCTCTAACCCTGGCCATCCCCAAGACCCTAGCCCAACACCACTTTCTCAGGGCTAGTTGCCATACTTCAGATTGTCTGTGCTTCTCCTTTAGGGGTCTTGCAAGAGTGGGGACCCCATCCAAGGGCCTAACCAGCATCTCAGACATGGAAAGTGCCCAGAAAATTGTCAGTGAGGAAGGGATATGAACCACAGGTGTTTAAAGTCCAACCACTCAAGAGGGGAAGTGGTGAGAGGTGAGGGCACTGTGCGTGTGAAGACGACCCACACTTCCGCCTTCCCTGGCATGTGCACCTCCTGTTTGGGCAGGTTCAGTCTTACAGCTGCCAGGGGCCTGGCCATGCCCTGATCTCAGGAGCTCTTGATGGAGGAGAAAGCTGAGGCTGCAAAGGTGAAGCCTGTGGCCAGTCACGATTCAGCAGCTACTAAGGCCCAAATGCAAAGTCTGAGTGGGGCCACAGCTTTTCTTCTTCCTCCCTAGCCAGTTATGTGATCACTGCCCCTGCAGAGAGCCCACTGAACCCCACCATCAGGCCCACAGCTGCCTCTCAGTTACAGCCTTAGAAGCCCATGGCGGCACGCGGCTGCCTGGTATATGGGTAAGGGCTGCTCCTGACACCAGCTGATACTTCAGGCAGGGGGGCCCTGGGCTAAGCAGCTGGCTGTGGCTGCCATGGTCCAGCAACCACACTGGTTCAGAGCCAGGGGAGAAAAGTTCCAGCCTGGGACAGTGCCAACCCACAGCAAGAGGCCTAGGCCTACGATGCAACGGAGCCACTCCTGACTACAAAGCACTGCAGTCTGGAGAAGGAGCCAGACACAGCAGTGGGGAGTGCAGTTCCCTGAAAAGAGGACCCAGAGGTGACAAGGCAAAAAATGCCAGGAATGGGTTCCCAAAGGAGGTGCTGTTGGGGTGGGCAGGAGTTCACCAAGTGGAGAGGAAGGGGGCTGAGCACTCTGGGGACCAACTATGAGATGAGAGCCAAAGGGCCACCTGCACCCCTGCCACTAGCAGGCTGACAGCCAGTGTCCTGCACCTCCTTAGACAGCTGTCCTCTGCCTGTCAAAAGTGTCCCTGAGCTGGCAATGCTGAGGGTGCTCCAGGCCAAACGACCAAACCAAAGGAGGCCAGAAAGCAGTGGGCCCTGAGACCACACACCAGGCATGCTCACCACCGTGCCCAAGGACCTGGAAGTGAACCTGTGTGGGAAGCACCCTCTCTGTGACACCCTGTCTGTCCTGGTCCGCAGAGGAGTACCAGCTGCCACATGGAGCAAGTGAGGTGCGCCATCTGGCCCACCATGGTGACTCAGGATGGGGCCAGGAGCCAAGCTGGATGTCTGACAGGTATTATCTCACCACGTCCTCTGGAGGACACTGTGAGGCAGGCAGCACAGCCCCACTTGCAGGGAGGTCAGGAGGAGGCTGGAGCTGAGGCCTCTGCCCAAGGTCACAAGCAATGGCAAGCAGGCCTGGGGAGGGGGAGGCAGAAACCTGAAGGGCCAAGTTCCCTATTAGAGTTTCTTCCTCTAAGCACCAAAACAAGCTGGTTTCAGGCAGATAAGGGAGCAGGCAATGCTGGGCCTACACTGGAGAGATCTTCCAAGTCCAGTGCCTAGAGAGGCTCAGAACAAAGCTCAAGGGATTGCAACCCAGGCCTGTGAAGACGCCATAGTGAAGCTGCAGAGCACTTTCAGAGCCTGGGGGCAGGTCTGGTGTCCCTCCATCCAAAGCACTTGCAGCAGTGGATGAGGAACCACACATACACCCTTTGCATCCACCTTAGCTCTAAACTAATGTCTCCCCTGCTCAAACCCTTCGGTGGCTCTGTGGTAGGTGAGGACAGACTTAAAGGCTGCAGCACCACTGCCTGGTCTCTGACTCCACCTACACACTTGTGTCCCTAGGCTTCTGAGGACCACAAGCAAGTTCAGCAGTGGCCACCCCAGTGCCCACACAGGGTACCTCAAAAGCAAATCAGGACTTCCAGGTAGTGACACACAGGGTTCAAAGCCATCTCGGGCCTCTGATCCATCCTTAGGTGAGAAGAGGCAATAACAGGCAAGACGAGTGATTGCCACAAGACCATCTGGCCAGCACAGCTTGGGGAAGAAAATTTAAGCTAGGAACAGGCCTCAGGGAATAACCTTGGCCCCATAGAGCAAGATCACCTCAGGTCATGACCTCTGGCAGATAGGTGGCAGGGGCTGCCAGGTAGTACCTGCCAACAGTATGGCCAGCTGGCAGCAAAGCCCAGGTCCCTGGAGCAGACACTATGGCCAGACACAAGCATGGCAGCCTCAGGCCTCACCAAGGCCACCACCAGTGTCACCTGCCCTGGTACCACAGCCCTACTACCCAAACTGGCCCGAGGCCTCCTGACCTCCCTGCCAGAGGACTTCTCATGGGCCCCTCTGGCCGCATATGGAAGACGTTCCACAGGGTCCACACCAGGGACCAAGGATGTACCCTGGGCTCAGGAGGAGCCCAGACAGACAGCTCATGCTGAAGAAGCTACAAATCCCCTTGAGCCAAACACTGCCATGCAGTGCTGCTGTCATATCTTCCAACTTAAAAGAAACTGAAGGTCCAGATTTTTGTGTGGATCAGTAACTATGGAGCACAGCACGAGCTGACAAAATCCCAGCTACATTTGGCCATTTTACACTTTCTGAATGTCCATCTTCCAGCAACTCCAAGCAACAGGGGCAGGATCAGGCCTTCAGGACAAATACCCCACCTGACCACTCCTCCTGCCACCCTCTCTAATCTGTCCTTCTCCCTCTGCCTGCCACCACCCAGCCAGGGCCAGGCCAGGCCAGGCCAGAACTGCCTGTAGGCCAACTCCAACTGACTCTCACCAGGGGTGGCTCATGCCCCCTTGTACCTTCTCTACCTGTTCCCCTGACCCTCCCACGGCTCACAAGTCCAGGAAACGTTCTGGGTCATCACTGTCCATCTTGCTTATTCCAAGAACAATTAAGCGCTTCCACCCAGGGGCCTCTACTCTAAAGACTTGGCCCTACTTCTAGCACAACCCCTCCACTGTGAAGGCTCTCACAACTGTTCCTTCCTCAGGAAAGCCCTCCCTGCTAGCATCTCATCAAGAGACACTGAACCCCATGACGGCAAGGCCTGTGCCCAAACTGGACAAGTGGCCAGGGGCCTGAGCAGAAGTGCCTCCTGCTGGTCTGTCAGGGTCTAGTGGGATCCATAAGCACCCATTCGACATCCAGCTGGCTCCAGAATTCTCATGATGCCCACCAGGGAACAGGGAAGTTTGTTCCGTTCATCTGCGGAAGCCCAAAACCAATGGGTACTTGGTCAGAGTGAAATGGGGACCCTAGCTCTGAGCCCCTGCACCCCCACCCACTCCTGCTCCCCATACTCCCTGGGGCCAGAACTGGCTATCTGGGTAAGCACTTCCACTCTGCCTCCCTACTGCTCCATACCAACTTATTCCTAAGAGCAGGCCTCAAGATGGCAGAAGTCCCAAGCAGCACTCTGCAGCCTCTTCCAAGGAGGGCGGACAAGGAACAGTGGAAGCACAACCCTGACCAGTGTATGTGAGGAAAGACCAGATGGCCTGGGCTCCCCAGGGACGAGGCCTGGGCACACAGCCTCCTGTCCAAGCTGTACGGCTGACCTGTCCAAGGCAGTGGCCCTCCGGGGCTTCCCATTTAGGCGGGCCCCAGTCCATGCCCACAGAAAGCAGGCAGTGCCTGTGTGGTGAGCACCCAGGTGCTGCTTCAATAATCTGCCCAAATAAAGCCCACTGAAGGCCAAGAGGACTCCAGCTGCTGGAGAAGAAGAGACGGGGAAGCAGACTCTCAAGTCTCAGGCTGCTTTTCGGACAGCCAGACGCACAGATTTAGAGCTGACAGAGCTCCTGCAGCAACCTTTCCCTCCTAGCCTAGCCTATCTTCTTTGTGCAGAGAAGGGTACTGAGGTACATGGCAGAGGTCAGGGCCAGACTGCAGTCCAACTGGCTATGCCATTTGCTCCTCCTGCAAGTAATCAAAGCGAGTCACTTCTCTGTCCCAAGCCTCAATCTCCCTGTCAGCTGAAGAGATGCTCTCTCTTCTCCCCTTTGTTGTGACATAATAAGCACCTCCCTTGAATTCCCTCCCCTGGTACCACCAGCCACATGCATGGGGCAATAGGAAGGACCAGTACCACTGCGAACAGAGCCCTGGGACACTTGGGATTATCTTGCCTAAAGGCAGCCTTGGACAAGTTGGATACCTCCCAACTCACCAGACTGGGCTAAGATTCTGTATCCCTCCTGGGATGGCCTTGCCCCTGGAAACCTCCCAGATGCCATCTGGATCCATCCTTCTGGAAAGTCTCTCTAGGCACCCTGGCAAATGCCACTGTGCTCCAGTGCTAGTCCATTTAGCAGTGACTTCAACTCCACTCCTACCTTATGGTCCTGAGATTCTTTATCCTGGGGCCCCAACTATCCAACTCTGCATTTTCCTGTGCCACCCAACTCACCGAAAGGAGCCTTTTTCAAAGGCCTGGGCATGCCACGCAGAAGTGCCACAGCTGCTTCTGACCCGCTCAAATTCAGGTCTTCTCTTTGCTGCTCCGTAGCTGAGTGACACACCCGGCCCAACCACTTCAACTCTCCTGAACCTACTGTCCTCACTTGTAAATGGAGACAATATCCTCAGCTCATGGGAGGTTGTGGGGGACTCAATATGGCACGCATCAGAGGTACTCAACAAGTCCCCATACAGCAAATACAGTCATACAGCAAATGCACATGCAAAGCCAGTTTGAACCATAATCAAAGAAAAAATATCTTCCCAATTGCCATTTACCACCCAGTGGCTTCTAGCATGTGCCTTCATCTCTCTGCCTTAGGTGCCTCTTCAGATAAGTCTGAGAGGACTCATGGCAGTACCATTTGCAAAACACTCAGCACAGTGCTTGGCACACAACACGGGTGCTCAGAACACAGGGGCTGTGAGAAGTACTGCCCGTAAGGCGGTGTGACGAAGATGAGGCTGAGGAACAGCCCAATGCACCACCTGCTCTACCTGCTCAAACTGGGTCAGGGAGAGCTGTGTACCCAGCTGTTGCCATGGCACCCAACACAGGGAAACACACTCCAGCTAGGAGGGTGGATGCTGCAAGGGTGGGGCCTCAGCCGCCTCACTCTGAGGTGCCAGCACCAAGTCTGAGCCATTTCAGAGGTCCCTGGGTTTGGGAAAATTGCTACTGGATCTGGGCTGAGACCCTAAAGATTAGGTCCACTCACTCCAGACCCTACCCTAACTTATAAACAATGAAGCCATGGCAGCCTGGAGCAGTGGGCTTCAAGGTGGGGCTCCTGGGCTACCAATCAGTGTGGGTGGGGTGTAGGTGGAGGGAGCAGGAACTCGGGAACCTCAACTCCTGTTCAAAAGCCACGGCAGCTCTGAACTGGCCGCAAGTTCTCTGTAGACACACCTGCCAGCAGCAAATGGGTGCCCAACAAGCACTGCACTAAGTGCCCAGCCTTGGGGGGCCTTAATGTCAGTTCCTCCCTGCGCAGTCCCACTCAGGTTTCATGCAGGCTGAGGCCTGGGAAAGGCTGTCTGGGCTAAGCTGGGCTTGGGAAATCAGAGGCCCCTTGCCAGAGGGGAAAAAGAAAGCAGACATGGAATCTAGATCATACGGGCTAAGACCTGGAACTTTCCAGACTTTCCTGAATGAGAGGGCAGGTTTAGAGCCATGGAGAGGCTGATGGGTAGGATGACAGGTCACAGGCCTGGGAGGCCAGGTGAG
This sequence comes from Octodon degus, assembly GCF_000260255.1. Lineage (NCBI taxonomy): Eukaryota > Metazoa > Chordata > Mammalia > Rodentia > Octodontidae > Octodon > Octodon degus. The sequence continues at coordinate 2,218,729 of NW_004524714.1, read as the reverse complement.
ACCTCAGATTTTGGTTCAATGTCAATTCCTTGGTGGGACTCAAGGGCACTGATGATCTATGGAAGGTGGAAGGGTCCCCCTAAGACCCAGAGGGGCTCGAGCCTGAGCATCTTGGCCTATAGTAACAAGTACAGCAATAATGTGCCTGAGCAGTACATGGTATGCAGATTACCCATTCCCCTAGCAACCTGAAGAGAGTGGGTCTCACTTCTTCATTTTACAAGGGGAAACTGAGGCTGGAAACACTACAAGGTGGTGATTAAAAGCACATCCTAAGTTGGAAACTAGGTTTTGCTGTATTAACTCAGGAAAATCACAGAGTCTCAGTTCTCACCGGTCCACAGGGACCCCACCTCTACCTGGCTCCATGTCAGTCAAGGGGTTGAGACCAACAACTCCTGACTATTGAGATCAGAGAGATTAGGTAACAACAATAATCCCCCAGCCAGTACCTGGCCAATTCCAAGCCCCAGCTCTGAGCACAGTGAACAACCATAGATATCCCCATCCCCCACCCTCCATAAGCTCTAAGCAGCTCCCAGCAGACCAGAGAACCAGGGCATGAAAAAGCCCCCCCCAACACCAAAAGGCTGTGCAGCTCCCCTCTTCTCTGCAGAGTATTCATTCTCCAATTCATCCAACAGGTTTCCCAACAGGCAAAATTCTGCTCATCACCACCTCCTCTGAGGTCCCTGACAAGCCACTCACTTCCTCTTTCTTGGGCCTCAGTTTCTCCATCTCAGAAATGGGCAGTTCCTGTTCACTGACCCCACAAGGCCTAAGGAGCAAAAGGCGGGGGTGGGGGGTGTCAGCTCACACCAGGCCCTGCAAAGCATTCTCTACTGAAAAAACGCTCCATAACTCACAGAAAAACAGCTCAGAAAGAGCCATGATCCAAATGCCCATCCATCTGCCTCCAAGGATCACTCCAGGCAAGCCAGGGTTGTGACCCCAGATGGGCCTACTGAATGACGGCCAGCCTGGGAGCTCAGTCACCTTCAGCCTGCCTGATGGAGATCAACACAAAACCAAACTCAGTCTACAGAGAGGGCAGCAGCTTCCAGACAAGGGCATTTGCAATGCAAAGCAGTCCAGCACTGCCAGGGGACAGTCGCTCAGAGGGGGATGGGCAGGCCAAAACCCAGCCACCATCTCCAGCTAGACCCCCGAGGGCCTGGGACAGGGCCTTTTGCAGCCACCTGGGAAAGCCAGCTCCAGGTGCAGCCAGGGTGCAAGGTGATTTGAGACACCCCTTCTCTGCTCCCTCAAAGCCAAACTCCACTGCTCTTTCTATAATATAATCTGCAAGACAGTCCTACTGTGGGCTGCACGCAGAGCTCCAAAAGGCAGCTGCAAAACTGACTCCCAGGAATCTACCTGGTCACCTGCAAACAGGTGCCTAGCACCGTGCCAGCTCATCCAGGCCCTGTCCTGCCTTGCACAAACCTATCCTTGACACACAGATCCCCTGGGACCCTAAATCCCAGGGAAGAACCGCACACTGCCATGCAGTTAGACCTTGTCACCCCCTTTCCCTGCAGGTAGGCAACGTCCCAACTCCTACCTTGACGACAAACTGACAAAATCTCCACCATCCAGCAGCCGGACCTTGCAGAAGAGGACCCCGTTCACGAAGGGGACCGCGGTCAGCTCCTCCAGGGTGAAAGTGGTTTGGAATTTGAATTTCTTCTTCTTCATCAAGAAAGCCATGAGCGAGTTCCCTGAGTCTTAAGCCCCAAAGGCAAAAAAAAAAAAAAAAAAAAAAAACCTGGCAAGGGGGTGCCAGAAATCCCCAGGATTCCTTTCCCTACACCACACCCCCCTCCCCAAAAACACCAGAGCCGGCTTCCACCCAGATGGTGGCGGAGGCGGAACGGGCACAGATCTGAGTCTGGAGCCTCGGGTCTGCGCGACTAGTCAGTCCAGTGTTCGCGGGCCCGCTGGGTTCACTCTCTGGGCGCCGGGTCCCCGAAAAGCTCAAAGCAGCTGGGAGCTTTGCCGGCCCGTAAACAGTGGGGCATGGCCTGGCAGGCCAGGGCAGGGGCGGCCGGCGGCGTGCGAGCGGACAGCATCCCGAGCGGCCCGGGAAGCTCACGCCGCGCGACCCGGCGGACCGGTGAGACTGCGAGGAGCGGCGCCGGTGAGGCCGAGGTGCGCGCGGCCCC
>NW_004524714.1:2213100-2216464 GCF_000260255.1 Octodon degus | reverse complement strand
CCGCCTCGCTGGCGACCGGGGGAGGCGCCCTCGCCGTGCTCGCCCCCGCACCTGGGCCCTGCGCCCTGCGCAGGTGAGGCGAGGGTGGGGGCAGGGCGCCCACGCGGCGGCCCGGACTCTGGCAGCCTCTCCGGGAGGCGCGGCTGGGTCTCTGCGGGCCGGGAAGTCCGGCCTCCCACAGGCGGGCTCCGGGCCGGCTCCAGGCAGCGGGGGCGCCGCCTCCTTCTCGATACTGGGACCCGCGCCGCGGGCCCCGGCGGAGCTGAGGAGCCCTCCGGCCCGGCCGGTGGCTTTTGCCTCTCTTGTCCCTTCTGCCCAACACCCAGCGAGGAGCCCTGCGGCCGCCTGCGCCCCAGCCGCGGCCGTCTGATCCGGACGCTGCGCGCCGCCGCCCGGAGAATACCGAGGCCCTGAGCGGCCGCCTGCCGAGCCACGGCTGAACGCGGCAGGGGCGGGGCTCCAGCCGTTCGTTCCGCCCGCGATTGGACGGCCCTTGGGGGCGAGTGCAGAGCGCTATTGGTGAACTGCGGCTTGGGGCGGGACTTGTGGAGGGACAGAAATTGTTTGAAGCTCTGGGATTGGTGCACTGAGAGACTAGGCCCTCCTCCCCGTGAGCGGCGGGTGGGACCCCAGGGGCTGGTAGAGGGACTGGAGCAGCCAAAGCGGTGGGAGGCTGCGGGGCGGGGAGCCTGGGTTAGCAGGGCAGGGAGGAGAGCCTGAGCTGAAGAAAAGAAACGATGATGGGGAGAAATTGTCTGGAAATGATGGCTGGACCGACCTTCCAGTGTCCCTTCGGCCTTGAGCGTTGAGCTCTAAAGCAGGCTCGGAAGATAGTGAGTCCCATGCCTCAGAAGACTGCCACCCAGAGATGTATGGCTGGGGACCCACGCAGGTCTAAGGGTAGAAATGTGCGAAAACTCTGCCACCGCGAGATGATTTGGAGCAGTTTATCTCATAGCCTTGTGACCCAGCCTATCTTGTTCCAGGCTGTTATCTAAGCCTCTTGCTGCCTTTTCATGTCTTGGATAGTTATGGCTGGTCTCCCTGGCTAGACTAACTCCTCAGAGGACAGAGAACACTTAGGGAGCCTCGGATCTATTCCCCAGGCCCTCAGGATTTCATCATCAGTCCTCAGATGCTTAGGGACGCTGCTGTGATTCTGGCAGGGACCCAGTGGGAAGCCTGGTAGGCTTGCTGTCTCTGACCCCTGAAAGCTTAAGGGTGGGTGGAGAAGAAGACCAGCCAGCAGACAGGTAGCCCATAGAGGGAAAACCAGAAGGAGGCTGTGAGAGGCACTGGGAACCCAGACTCCACTGGATGTGGGAATGAGTTGTGCCTGCACTTGTAAATGAGGACCCCCATTGGTGACTGCTTCCAGCTTGAACCACTGGTGGTACATGCATGACTGTCCCATGGGGCAAGTTGTACCACCCCATGGGACTGTCCAAAGCACCTGAGGGGACAAGTCATGCATGTACTACCATCGGTGCTTCGAGACATGAAAATGGCTCTATGGTGAACAAATTAAATCCCTCCACACAAGTTTTACCTTTGCTGCAACTTCAAGGGAGTGTTCATGTCTTCTCATCTGGCTGTGTCTGCTGCTAGAGGGGAAAACCTGTGGCTACCTGAGCCCCGGAGGGAATTTAAGAGGAAGGAGCCAGACAAGGGTATCCCTCCCTCGGGTATCCTTCCCTCTGCTATGACCTTAAGTAACCTCAGGCCACTCCAACAGGAAGTAGGGGTGGGCCTCTCTGTCCTGGTTTGGCTGGTTTATGTCTGCAGTCTTAAGGGTAGAAACCCAGGAAATTTACCTTCCCCATTTTCCACTTGGTACCTGGGCAAGGAGAGAGACTGTGGTGACCAGGATGCTAGATCTGGGGTGAAACAAGCCCTACTTTGTGTCCTGGGACTGCTGTGCATTGGGAATGTGGGATTGGCTGAGTTCAGGCGGTCAGGTCATACAAATTTTGGGTGTGGTTTTTCTTTTTTCTTTTTTGGTGGAACCAGGGATTGAACTCAGGCCCTTGCACTTGCCAGGGAAGCACTTATTCCACTGAGCCATCTCCCCAGCCCCAAGGGGGGGTGTAGTTTTTCATGCATATAAAGGAATCTTGTGGGGATTCTTGCATGCTTCTAATCCTAACACTCTGGAGGCTGAGACAGGAGGATCACTGTAAATTCCAGATCAAGTATAGGCTACATAGTGAGTTCAAGGCCAGTGTAGTAAGACACTGTCTCAAGAACCCAAAACAGGGGGCCGGGGAGATGGCTCAGTAGAATAAGCGCTTCTCTGGCAAGCGCAAGGGCCTGAGTTCAATCTCTGATTCCGAAAGAAAAAAAAACAAGTCTCAGAGGCAGGGCATGATGGTGCACACCTGTCATCCAAGCACTTGGGAGGCTGAGGCTTGGAGGATTGCTGAGTGTCCAAGGCCAGCCTGGGCTGCATGGTGAGTTCAGAATCAGCCTGAACTGCATATTGACAATTGACACCCTATCCCTTTTCCTCTCTCTCTCTCTCTCTCTCTCTCTCTCTCTCTCTCTCTCTCTCTCTCTCTGTATAATTAGTGCATGTTTGCAGTACATAATGATTACATTCACTATAGGAGATTGGTACATGTACAGGACACATTTCAGTTTCCTTCTCCCTTCCCCCAAAACTGTCTCAGAAAGCCTAAATAAATAACTAAAATATGGGGGCCAGGGAGATGGCTCAGTGGAGTAAGCACTTCTCTAGCAAGTGCAAGGGTCTGAGTTCAATCCCCGGTTCCGCCAAAAAACAAAAACAAAAACAAAAAACCAACCTAAAATAATTAAAAGTACCCTCAGGGCCAGGGATGGCGGTGTATGCCTAAAATCTCAGTACCCTGGGGAGGCTGAGGCAGGAGGTTTGACATGAGTTTGAGGCCAGCCTGTGAGTTCAACTACATAATGGGACCTTGTCTCAAAAAATAAAAATAAAAACAAAAAATCTGACACCCTCTGAGCCAGGTGTGGTAGCATATGCCTATAATCTTAGCCCTTGAGAGGTTGAGGCAGGAGGATTGTAAATTAGATGCCAGTCTAGTGATTTAGCCAGATCCTGTCTTTAAAAAAAAAAGTTGGGGGGCATTGGGGATTTAGCACAGTGCAAAGGCCTAGCTTAATCCACAGTGGCAAGAACAAAACAAAAAAGTGGGGCCGGGGAGATGGCTCAGTGGAATAAGTGCTTCCCTGGCAAGCTCAAGGGCCTGAGTTCAATCCCTGGCTCCGCCAAAAAAAAAGAATATTGGGCTGGGGAGATGGCTCAGTAGAATAACTGCTTTCCTGGCAAGCTTAAGGGCCTGAGTTCAATCCCTGGTTCCGCAAAAAAAAAAAAAAAAAA
>NW_004524714.1:2208521-2212986 GCF_000260255.1 Octodon degus | reverse complement strand
TTGATAATTTTGGGGCTGGGGAGATGGCTCAGTGGAATAAGCGCTTCTCTGGCATGCGCAAGGGCCTGAGTTCAATCCCCGGTTCTGCAAAAAAAAAAAAAAAAGCATGTTCTGGCTGTGGCGAGGAATAAGGCTTCATCAGCAAGGGGCAAGAAGAAAAGCCCACAATCAGGCAAGAGGGCTGTGTCCACCATGACTGCAGGAGCTGGGGTGACTCAGACCATGCCAGGGAGCCAGTGAATGAGCAGAATGGGGCCACTTTGCTGGAAAGAAGGCACTGGTAGCACTTGCTGAGGAATAATAGTTACTCAGGGTCACAGTCAAGGCTAAGGAGCCCAGGAAGGACTCATTTTGAACATCCCTGGTGTTTTAAATTGATCAATTGCTACAAGGTCCTTGGCATTGGGAAGCAGAGAACGTAAGTGTGAGGAAGGGGTAGTAGGAATGCAGGGATTTAGTGTGGCTGCAGGCTGCAGAAGGGAAAGTAGGGACACCTTAGAGAACCCTCACCCTTGTCTGAGCCTGGATAAACTCTCTGGTACCCTCAAATTAGCTTTGCTTTATAAATGGCACTATAGAAATGTGTATGTAGATAGGTCGATAGCCACACATATGTATAATTGAAAAATGGTGACTTTAATTTTTTTTTTTTTTTTGGCGGAACTGGGGATTGAACTCAGATCCTTGCATTTGCCAGTCAAGCACTTATCCTACTGAGCCATCTCCCCAGCCCCTAAATTTTTTAAAAAATTTAATTCAGCACAGATACACTACTGGGGGCTGGCCAGATAGCTCAGTGGAGTAAAGTGCCTGCAAGCAGCACAGAGATGGGATTCAATCCCTGGCATGCTTTGCTGGCCCTGTCCCTGGGGCGTGCTGAGATGGGTACTGAGACTGTGTACAGTGGCATGCATCTGTAATCCCAGTACTTAGGAGGCTGAAAACAGGAGGATCACAACAAGTTGGATCTGTGTAGTGAGACCCTGTAGACCCTGTGCTAAATACATTAAGAAAGTAAGAAAGAAAGAAAAGATACACTACTGGGCTGGCAAGATGGCTCAGTGGACTAAGGTGCCCGTTTAGGCAAGCGCAGGGACGGTGGTCCCATCCTTGGACAACACATGCTTCACCAGCCCCTCCCTTGGCCATCAACAACAAAAGTGCCCAGCCTAATGATACATGCCTGTAATCCTAGCACTCAGGAGGCTGAGGCAGAAGGATCAAAAGTTCAAACCCAGACTGGGCACTTTTGTTACTTAGTGAGACCCTGTCTTTTTCTTTTCTTTTTTTTAAAGTTTATTTTATTGGTATATTTTATTTATTTATTTATTTATTGCAGTACTGGGGATTGAACTCAGGACCTTGTGCTTGCCAGGCAAGCACTTATTTGATTGAGCTATCCCCCCAGCCCCTATTGGTATGTTTTAGATATACACAGTGTTAACATTCATCATAGGGAATTTGTACCTGTATATGGTATATCTCTTTTCTTATGTTGTTTTTGATGTATTTCCTTTTGTGTCTGAGATTTTTTTTTTCCGGAACCAGGGATTGAACTCAGACCCTTACGCTTGCCAGAGAAGCACTTATTCTACTGAGCCATCTCCCCGGCCCTTTATGTTGCTTTTGAAGGATTTGTTTTTTTTTTTGAGGGGCTGGCTCAGGGTGCCTTCGGGGCAGGTCTGGCAAGGCTTGAGGATCTGGGGATCGAACCACAGCATCAGGCCTGACTGCTTTTTTATTTTTTTATTTTTTTTGGCGGCTCCAGATTGCCTCCAGCGCTGGTCTGGGTTGCCTTCAGTATCTGGGAATCGAACCACCGCGCCCAGAGACTGACTGCTTCGTTTAAGCAGGCACTTAAGCAACTGAGCTAATGGGCGGGCCCCTTGACTGCTTTTTTAAAGCAGTCACTTAAACAGATGAGCTAATGGGCAGGCCCCCCAAAAGTTCAAAAGATATATATATTTTTTAATTTGAAGGTTTGTTTTTTTCAGAAGCGAGGACTGATCTCAGGCCCCCGTGTGTGCTAGACAAGCGCTTATTGCACTGAGCCATCTCCTAAGCCCTTTATGTTGCTTTTGAGACAGGGTCTCAATACATACTGTAGACCGGCCTTGAACTCCTGTAGCCCAGGCTGGCCTTGAACTCATAGCAGTTCTCCTGCGTCAGCCTCCAGAGTGCTGGGATGATAGGTGTGTGCCACAACATCGTCTGTACACGATACATCTTGATTCTTTATTTCCCAGTCCCCTCCCCTCCCTTCAGCCCCTCTTCCCTTCTATCCACAAAAACTTTGTTTCCATTTTTTCTCATACCAGGGATCAAACTTGGGACCTTGTGCTTGCCAGGCAGGTACTTATACAACTAAACTATATCCCCGGCCCTCCTTTTTTTTTTTTTTTTTGGTCCCTATTTTAAAATTAAAATAAAAACAAAAATTAAAATTAAAAACAAAAGGGCTGAGGATGTAGCTCATTGCCAAAGTCCTGGGTTGAATCCTCAGTACTTCAAAATAAATAAGCAATTGAGTTCTCAAAAGAGACAAAGGAAGAACTGAGGTAGGCCCAGGAAATGTCACTCTTGCCTGCTTCACTGAGGGCAGCTTCCCAGCTGGCCCGCACTCTCGGTCACCCTGCGCCAGGCAGAGTCTGTCGTGCCACCTCCCAACCTGCTGGCCAAGGGCAGTGGGTGCTGATTCACTGGTGACTGGACTCCCGGTATTTGTGGAACCAGCGGGCAGCTGAGCCAGCCAGGCAGCTGACCAGGCAGATCGATGTGTGTCAGGCTCCTTGCGGCTATCAGCCGGTCACTCCAGACCATAAGGGTTCCAAGACCTCAGCCCAGTGGCGCGGCCCGCCTGAGCCTCCCACGGCCAAGTGCACAAGGCTCCTGTTGATCAGTCAGCCCGCCCTCTCCTGCCCAGCTGACGATGGCTCATGGGGTGGGGGGGGTGTCACGGTCCACCTTGGCCCTGGTTCCTGCCCAGAGTCTACTGAGTCAAAGAGAATTTACATATTTACCACTGAGAAAGAGGTCCTGCCAAGCTGCCTTCCAAAAAGGTTGGACAAGCTCTGTTCTGTTCTGTTCTGTTTTATTTTAAGGCAGGGTCTCACTATGTAGCTCAGGCCGGTCCTGAACTCACTATGTAGCCCAGGCAGGCCAGCTCCAAACTTTAATTCTCCCACCTCACCCTCTTGAGTGTTGGGATTGTAGGTGTATGTCACTGTGTTCAGATGCAGTTTTGCTTTGAAAGAGGCTTGTGCTGCGTAGTCCAGCTTGACTTTGAACTCACTATGTAGCCTAAGCTGGTCTTGAACTTGGTAGCCTCATGCCTCAGTCTCCTGAGTGTTGGGGTCACAGGCCTGCACCACCAACACCTTGCTCCATTTTTACCTATTTGTTTGAACAAAATGAACAAAAGCTAACCTACAGTGTTTGCATTTCTTACGTTATTCTATTTTTTTGATATTTGAATTTCTTCTACAAAGTATCCATACTCTGGTCCATTTTCTAAGTTGGAGTAGCACTGTTTTGTTTTTGTCTTTTTGAAACAGGGTCTCTATTCTGCCAGCTGGCCTTGAATTCACAATGAAGCCCAGGCTGGCGTTTAGCTCACAATGATCCACCTGCCTCAGCCTCCTGAGTGCTGGGATTATGGGTGTGCGCCACCACGGCCTTGGCTAGCTATTTATTTATTTATTTATTTATTGGCTATTTATTTGTAGTAGTTGATTGCATATTGTGCTATCAGTTGCTGTTATGTAGGTTGAAGTCTTCCCTCTCCCTAGACTTGGGGTGCAGTATTCTTTGGTCTCCCGGAATCCCATAACCAAGCCCCAGCTAAGAGATAGGCACTGATCTACTTCAGTGAAGAGCACAGGGTTGGGAGTGCGGAGTCCAGGCTTGCCTTCTGCCTTCCCTGTGACTCACTGTGTCACTTTGAATCGGTCCCTGCCCCTCTTCCCTATCTACTATGAGCATTCAGTAGAACAGTCTGAGGGCCTGTCTGCTTCCGTGGTCCAGCCTGGCACTGTCTAATGGGGTTTTGTGCGTGACTGGAATGTTCCATATCTGCCCTGCTCAGGATGATAACTGGCCACAGGGCTGATGTGACTGAGGACTGACTTTTAATTTTCATTTAATTCAAATATAAATGGGTGGGGGTGCATACCTGTAATGCCAGCTCCCCTCAGGCTGAGGCAGGAGAACTGCAAGTTTGAGGCCAGCTGTCTCAATAAATAAAGAAATAAATATTCAAATTTCAAATTTAAGTTTGACTATTGATGACCATAATGGACAGGGCTGGGAGAGAAGACCTTCACCACCCGGCCCAAATGTGAGCGCGCTCACCCTACTCTTGTCCCGTCTGGAGAAGGGATGGCTTTCCTCAGGGTTGCCGGCTTCCCCTTCGCTTCCGACTCTATCTCCCTTCTTTGTTTGGGCTTCTTCTTATTTTTTTTTTTTT
>NW_004524714.1:2205471-2206346 GCF_000260255.1 Octodon degus | reverse complement strand
GGGTGATGTGGTCAGCCCAGGCCAGTTCCTCACAGGGCCTTTGCTTCCCAGTAAGAATCAGGAACATTGTTCCCTTACCTTTCCTTTCTGCCTGATTTCAAAATACTGCATGTAGCTGGGCAGGGTGCCATGTGCCTGTGGTCCCAGCACTTGGGACGCTGACAGGAGGATCACCACAAGGTCAAGGCCAGCCCAGGCTACATAGTGAGTTCAAGGCCAGCCTGGACTGCCTCAAAAAACCAAAAATGTAAAAGCTTCCCCCAACACAGTTCCAGGGCCTGCCCGTTGGCCAAGAGGTGAGCTGGGTTTAGATGCCGGCCCTGCCACTCCTCAGCCCTGTTGTTTCAAGGAAGTCCTCCACCTGCGTCCTCAGCTCTACTGCAGAAAAACTTGCAGTTACATAAGTCACAAAGTCTGTGGCCCAGAGCCACGTAGGAAGGGGGGTCCAGCTGAATCTCTTCTGTGGGGGGTCAGACCAGAGCTACAAAGGAGGCCAGAGGGGCTTCCCAACCTGTGAGCAGGAGTCACATCCGGGAAGTGCCCCTGGGCTCTGTGGCTGGGCCACCTGGAAGGCACCTCCTGAGGCTGCAGGGGCAGGCGCCTGGCTGTTCCAAGCTCCCACCCTGCGGCAGTGCTTACATAACTTGGAAGGGGCCCAGCACCTCTGGCCCCGTGATCGGGCCATGCTTAGCAAGCAGAGGTGTGCCCAGGTCACCACCCTGGTCCTCTGGACACCTGCACGCCCAGCTGGGTGGAGCTCTGCTTGGTCACTGAACTCTAGTCACAGTTCCTGGTCCTAACTCTTAGCAATGGCTCGTTTTGTTTTGTTTTGTTTTGTTTTGAAGACAGAGCCTTGCTGTATAGCTCAAGCTGGC
>NW_004524714.1:2202499-2203825 GCF_000260255.1 Octodon degus | reverse complement strand
GTCTGTGCCGCTCAGCTGTGTGACTTTGACAAGTCTCGACACCTCTCTGTGCTTCCGTCTCCAGGTCTCTAAAATGGAACCACCAGCTTCCCGGGTATTGTTTGGGAGTGAATGAAAGGGTATCTGGAAAATGCTTAGCATAGGGCCGGCGAGATAGCTCAGCGGACTAAGCGCCTACTTAGGCAAGCCCAGGGACTGGGGTTCCATCACGGCCCCCCAGGCCCCACTGGCCACGCCCCTGGAGGTGCCAAGCCACCAAGACTGGGCATGGTGGTGCATGCCTGTAATCCCAGCACTGGGGAGGCTAAAAACAGGAGGATCACTCTAAGTGTGAGCTTCGTAGTAAGGCCCTGTACCAAATACATTAAAAAAAAAAAGGGCCGGGGAGACAGCTCAGGGGCATAAGCACCTAACTGGCATGTGCAAGATCCCTGAGTTCAATCCCTGGTACTGCAAAAAAAGAAAAGAAAATGTTGAGCATAGTAGCGTTTGGCTAAACCAGAGTGCAGTGCCGCTGCGTGCCAGGCACCATGGCAGGCCTGGGAGGGAAGGTGGGCAGCAGGTCCTGCAGCATTTGTGAAAATGGGGGCAGAAATCAATACTGCACCCAGTGGTGCTGACTGCTCAGCTTGGGGGTGGCTATAAAGGTCCTGAGGGGGAGGGGCACAGCGGTGCCTGGCTGCACTCCCAGCACTTGGAGGCTGAGGCAGGAAGATCTTGAGGTTAAGGCCAGCCTGGACTACATAGCAAAACAAGGTCTCCATCTCGCCTCTGTTTCTCTTAACAGCATAAGGCTTGGCGTTGGAGCCAGGCTAGCTAGCTGTATTCCTGAGAACCCAGAAATGCCACTAACAGGTACCCTCGTTGTCTCCCTGCACAGACAGGAAAGCAGAGCCACCGAGAGACCTGGGGCTTTTGGTTTGTTTGTTTTGAGACAGGGTCTGGCTCTGTAGCCCAGGCTGGCCTTGAACTTGTAGTAATCCTCCTGCCTCAGCCTCTGAGTACTGGGACTGCAGAGGTGTAACACTGTGCCTGGCCAACTGCGAGGTTTTATCAGCCCACCAACCAGGGCCTGCTGGAGCCAGGACCGGTAAGTAACTAAGCAAACAAATGCGCAGCCAGCCCTATGGACCAGACTGGTGGCTGCTAACCAAGGAGACCGCCCAGAAGCTGGGGTGCGGGGGGCAGGGCAGGGAACATAACCTTCACAACCATCCTGTTAGTGAGGTCCTGGTTCACCACTGAGGAAACTGAGGCACACGTGGGAGTCACCTTGTCTAGCATCACCTAGGGAGTTGCTGAGGGAGCGGACTTCAAATCCTGACA
>NW_004524714.1:2176220-2178043 GCF_000260255.1 Octodon degus | reverse complement strand
TGCTGGGCCTGCAGCCTGGGTCGAATGAGGATCGGCGGGCCCTGGGTCTTCTCACTCACTTGCCGGCCAGGGTTCTGGGTCTATTCAGGATCCCGTGCCCAGGGCAGTCTCTCTCACTCTCCGGGCCTGCAGTCTGGTCCATTCAGGATCCCGCCGCCCGGGCAGTCTCTCTCACTGTGTCGGCGCCCTGGGTTGGCTCACTCACTCTCCGGGCCTGCGCTCCAGGTCTCTTCAGGATCCCACGGCCCCGGTGGCCCCAGTGTCTCACTCGCTCTCCAGGCCTGTGCTCTGGCTCTGTCTTGTTTTTGTTTTTGATACAGGGTTTTGCTACTCAGTTTAGACTTGCCATGATCCTCCTGTCTCAGCCTCCCTGGCACTGGGGTTACAGGGATGTGCCACCACACCTGGTTTCAGGGTGTACAGGGGTTCTAGGGCCAGCACAGCATGCAGTACCTGGGACTAAACCCGCGTCCTTGCTCTTGCCAGGGAGGCGCTTAGACCACTGAGCTATCTCCCCAGCCCTTTTTTTCTGTCTTTTGGAGACAAGGTTTCGCTATGCAGCTCAGGCTGCCCTTGAGTTGACTTTGTGAGGCTGATCTTGCACCCACAACGATCCTCCTGCTGGGATTATTACAGGTGTGCACCACAATGGCTGGGCTGAGTTTTATTTTTATTTTATTTTATTTTTTTGGCGGAACTGGGGATTGAACTCAGATCCTTGTGTTTGCCAGTCAAGCGCTTATCCTACTGAGCCATCTCCCCGGTTACAGGGATGTGCCACCCTGTAACCGAGTTTTAAGAATTATATACTCTGTGACAAATAAAATCATTTTCAAACACTTTTTCCCAATCTGTGGCTTCCCTAGTCCATGTAATTAAAAAAAATTACATATGAATTAATGAAGGGGTTTTTAAAGTTTAGCTCCTTCCTATAAAATTGGAAAAACATGATTTGTGACTAGTGGGACTTAAGAGTGTCATTTACCTGGAGAGATAATGGCTGAATTAGACAGTGAGGAGGACTGAATCTCGGAAACGAGGGCTACTTTTACACGCTTGCAGCTGGTGGTGGTGACACCCACCTGTGATCCCAGGACTCAGGAGGCTGAGGCAGGAGGAGGCTGAGGCAGGAGGAGGCTGGCAGTTCGAGGCCAGCCAGGGCTACATAATGAGAACCTGTTTCAAAATTAAAAAAAAAAAAATTGTTTTAGGGGATTTCCTATGAATCACATGACATTGTCACCGTTCCTGGGGGGCAGGGGTATGGAGCAGTCTCCAGGCTGGTGCAGCTTTGGGGTCCCAGGAGGTGGTGTGGGGCCGAGGCCTCTCCAGGTGGGCACTGCTGCAGCCGGCCCCCTCTCTCTTCCAGGCCTGCCTGTCCCCAGGGTGTGGCAGGTGCTTCTCCCCGAGCGCTGATAGAGTGAAAGCTGCAGTCTTTTACAGCCTAGGCTTTGTGTAATTTCAGCATTCTGGGAAGGCTGAGGCAGGAAGACTACGAGTTCAACTCTTGGCGGGGCAACTGAGCAATTTAGCTGTAAAAAGAAAAGGGTTGGGGCCGGGGAGATGGCTCAGTAGGATAAGTGCTTGACTGGCAAACACAAGGATCTGAGTTCAATCCCTGGTACCGCAAAAAAAAAAAAAAAAAAAAAAAAGTGCTTGCCTGGGGATATGGCTAAGTGCAAGAGCCCTGAGTTCAATCTCTAGGACTATAAAATAAAAAAAGCAGTCACAGTGGTAGCACAACATAGATGGGGCTTCCAGGGTCCAGGGGCTTGAGGCAGGACTGAGGAGCAAGGGTCGGAGGGGAATCCGGAGTATCCTTT
>NW_004524714.1:2148452-2175345 GCF_000260255.1 Octodon degus | reverse complement strand
CGCATCCCAATGCCCTGCTGTCTTGAATTCGTATCTATGAGGCGCAACTAGTTACAGGATGTTGGCTGTGCCCCGACAGCTGTGTTCCCTGGGACTGACAGAGGGTCGGAGGCGAAGAGCTTAGGGAGAGGCAGTGGGGCTCACTGGTTAGTGTGCAGGCTCTGGCTTCACAGGGGCGTTTGGCTGTGCAGGCTGAAGGCCTGGCTTGACCTCTCTGTAGAACCTACTGTACGGGCGGTTACAGCCGGTGAGATGGCACCCAGCATGCTGGGACAGGGCTCTTGCAGATTTGGAGGCAGGCACTTGCCAAAGAAGAGGCAGAGCCAGGTGCACACATGCCTGTAATCCTAGCACTCTGGGAGGCTGAGACAGGAGGATCTCAAATTCAAGGCCAGCCTGAGAAATTTAGACTTAGGGAGACCCTGTTCCAAAATAAATAAAAAAAGGACTGGGGATGTAGCTCAGTGGGAAGGCCCTGGCTGGGACTCGTAGTGGTTCTGTTTTCAGCCTCCCCAGCACTGAGATTACAGGCATGCATCTTCCTGCCTGGTCTAGGCAGCTGGTTCAGTGGTACAGTACCTGGAAAGCACAAGGACCTTGGTTCAGTTCCAGGAACCAACAAAATGAAACAAAACAAAAACAAGACATCTCACAGTGATTCTCCTGCCTGCTTCATTCGCCTGAACTGGAAAAAAAAAAAAAAAAAAAAAAGAGGAAGCAACGCCCACAGAGGGTGAGCGGGCACAGTAGGCAGGTATGAAGAGCAAGCAGGCGCAGCTCCTGGGCAGGGCCTGGCTCTGAACTCCTCCTGCTTTGGTGGCCCCAGGCTCCTCCTGCCCTGTCCTGAGGCCAGCCTGGCTCTGCCCCCATCCTGCACACACAGCCTAGGCGGTGTCACCTGCAGTCAGGACCCCCATCCACTCTCAGGGCCAGCCTCCATGCCAGGATAGCCTCAGGAGTCCAGGTGCAAGGGCGGGTCACAGGCTTGGGTGGTGGCAGTGTTGGTCTGTCTGTTTGGTGTTGAGCAAAGCCCTGCTTCTCAGAGAGAGAGGGGGCCATATGGACCCCGAGGTCTCCTGAGCCAGCGCACACAGCTGGACAGCCCCTGGGCTCTATTGCTAGCGTCTGGGTGGTGACATCCGGGAAGTCACCTGACTTCTCTGAGCCTATTTCCTCAAGTCAAAACTCTGACTAATTGTCAAAGTTACAATACTAGATGGAAAAACAGGTACGATTTGAACATGTGCAATCCCAGTTCCCTGGTGGCTGAGGCAGGAGGATGACCGTGCACTGGAGGCCAGCCTGGATTATGTAGTGAGTTCAAGGCTGGCCTGAACTACATAGCAGGAGCCTGTCTCAAAACACAAATAAAGGGGCTGGGATATGGCTCAGTAGAATAAGTGCTTGCCGGGCAAGCTCAAGGGCCTGAGTTCAATCCCCTGTTCCACAAACAACAACAACAACAACAGAAAAAAAACACAAACAAATCAACCAACAATTTCTGCATGAGAACATTTATAAGCTTTAACTCTCCCAATTGCTCAATGTTTCCTTAAAAATAGTTTTTACAGGGCTGGAGAGATGGCTCAGTGGTCTAAGGCGCCTACTTGGAACAAGCTTGGGGACTGTGGTTCGATCCCCCAGCACCACATACCAGCCAGCCCCGCCCCCAGGTGGGCTGAGCTGGTCACACACACACAATAAATAAATGTAAAATAAATAAAAATTAAAAAAAAATAGTTTTTACCTTATTAAAATCATGCCACACCCCTGGGACTCTGAGACATTAGCAGCCAGGCACTGCAACTCGCCTGGGTTAAATCCTAGTATTGCAGGCAGCCAGACAGGGCCAGGCCCTCGAAGGAGACAGCACACAAGAGGAGATGCCTTACAACTGTGGGAGGGATGGATGCTCCTGCTGTGAGCCAGACCTAAAGCCCTAAAGGCCAAACAAATGCTAAACGAGTAGCACCTGGGATTGATATCCTAAATAGGTATCAATCACCTGGAAGGACCCAAGTGGGTCACTAGCCCATCCCCCAACAGAAAGAGACCCTATCCCGCATTCCAACCCCCAACAGGAAAAGACCCTGTCCCATATGTAATCCCATTGGTTGACCATAGTTTTGTCCCACCTCCTGCCCACCTAAGCGAGTTCCCATTCTCTCCACCTTTGCCCCACATGGTTTTACACTATAAAAATCCCTGGAAGAGACAGCTTCCCGGGGAACTACCCGCTGGGGCCCCCCTCCTGTCCCTCTCTCGGACAGAAGCTTTCTTTCTCTCAAATATATTCTGCTCGTAACCTCCGTTTGTTCCTAAAATTCATTCTTCGGATTTAGAGAACACGAACTCGTGCAGGTCAGGTCCGGAGATTGTTTTTCTCTATGTCATTTGGAGGTTCCTTGTATGGTTTGGCGGTCACCCACCCGAGACCAGTTTTTCTCCCTGTATCACTAGCACTCTCGGGGGCTGAGGCAGGAGAATCCCAGTTCAGGCACTTCAGCAAGACCCTGTCTCCGTCAAGATCAATGAAGATGCACGTGTACAAGGTAATGTATCAGGTGCAAGTTGCCTATGAGGGCTGGGATCATACCTACAATGTACCAATAAATGGAATTAATTTTAAGAAGACCCTGTCTCCAAATACAAAATTAAAAAAGGGCTGAAGACGTAGCTTAGCACCAAGGTCATAGTACTGTACTGGAAAAAAAAATTCTATCATTTGGAGAATGCAGCATTCTTTGTGCATCATTCAGAGAAAATCCTGCTGCTGACGGCTTTCAGGTGCACGCGAAGGCAGACAGCCGGCGCCCCGGGGTTGAAGCTGTTAGCTGGGGCGGAAGTGGAGCTCAGGACCAGAGATTTGACCTCGGGAGGCAAACACGAAGTGTAGGGGCAGCAGATAGCGGCGGCCGTTTCCTGTCAGCCCATCCACCTCCCAGCAGCAACCGCTTTTGGTGTTTTGAGACTGTTTTTTCCTCCCGCCTCCTCTCTCCGGAGTGCTGGGATTTCAAACAACACTGCGGTGTCTTTTTTATTTTTGAGAGCTTGTTAAATTGCCCCTGCGTGGCCTCGAGCTTGATCCTTCTACTTCAGCTTCCCAAGTAGCCGGAGGCGCAGGCAAGGGGGGGGGGCACACTGTGACCAAGTGGGTGTTGCTGTCATTGGGTAGATTTTTGATATATCGGTTTTAGCCACTATCTTCCACCTATTCTGTGTGTCTGCTCCACGCTGTCTAGTATGGTACCACAAATGAAGACTCACCTCTCCGGGGCTCCATCCCACCAACCCCATCTTCCCTCATTTTCTCTGGCAGTAATGATGTGAGGGGCTAAATCACTAGTCTCATTTCAGATTTGTACTGTCTTCCTCCTCCTTTTTTTTTTTTGAGGCAGGGTCTCTGTGTAGTCCATGCTGGCCTCGAACTCACTATGTAGCCCAGGTGGCCTCAAACTCACTGATGGGACTGGGATGTAATTCAGTGGTACAGCACCTACCTGGAAAGCACGAGGTCCTTGGTTGAATTGTTGAATTCCTGGAACCAACAAAATAAAAACAATACGTCTCACAGTAATTCTCTTGCCTCAGCTTCCCTTCTAAGTGCTGGGATTACAGGCGCACACCACCATGCCCCATTTATATGCTTTTATTTTGTTATTTTTCTGTCTTTTTGAGACAGTCTCACTTTGCAGTTCAAGCTGGCTTTGAACTCTTTGTGGCCCAAGCTGGCCCTGAGCTAACAGCCATCCTCCTGCTTCAGCCTCCTGCCTGCTGGGATTACAGGTGTGCACAACCATACCCAGCCATAACCCTGATTTCAACTCCGGGTCGCCCTCTGCTTGACTGCCCTGGAGCCAGACGGACTGAAGAACCCACCTCGGCCCTTCCAGAGGAGAGCCGGACACTCCCACTGCCTCTGAGACTGGAACTCCGGGCTGTGGTAAAACAGCGCCACCTGCAGCTCACACAGAGAACCACAGGCCAGGGGGCGCCTTCTGCTTGTCAGGCCGGAACCCTGAACCCTCTTGGGTCTCATCTCAGAGCCCCGGCGCGGTAGGAAGGACGCTGCAGTACTGAATCAAAGCGAACACACCTTTATTTGAAAGATGCATCGTTCGTGTTTTTTTTTGTTTTTTGTTTTTTGTTTTTTTTAATGCACTTAGTACAGGGTCTCACTACTACGCAGCAGGGACTCGTAGTGATACTGTTTTCGGCCTCCCCAGCACTGGGATTACAGGCGTGCACCTCCATGCCGCGTCTAGGTGGCCGGCTCAGGCACCCGGGGGTGGGGCTGGCGCGGCATTTGGTGGTGGCGGTGGGAAAGACATCATTGTTTTTAGACCATTAAAAAGATGAAAAGGTGTGTGTGTGTGTGGGGGGGGGTGGTTGGCTGGGGCCACGGCTCAGTGGGAGAGGCGGGTGGCTGGCGGATGGCTGGGGGTGGCTGGGGCCTTTAGTATAAAGGCTCAGTGGGAGAGCGCGGGCCAAGCACTGCAACGCGCTGGATTCCACCAGCAGCCCTAGAAAAAGCAAGAGAAGGAAGAGATGGGCGGGGTTGGTGGTGTGCTCCTGCAATCCCAGCGCTCTGGGAGGCTGAGGCAGGAGAGTTGCAAATTTCAGGCGACCCTGGACAATTTAGGGACTTTACAAGAGGAGACCTCAAAAACAAAGGTGCTGGGAATGTAGTTTAGTATAAAGGCTCTGTGTTCAATCTCCACTGTCACACACACTAAAAAAACAAACAAAAAAACCACACACACACAAACCCAAAACAATGACCACAACAAAACCCACCACCAATTACAATGTTATACCATTCTTTATCAATTAGAATTTTTGCCAGATATGGTGGCCCATACCTGTAATCCCAGCATTCAGGAGGGCTGGCAGGACAGAACCTCTGGAATTCAAAGGCTCCTTGACTACAGAGTGAGTTAGTTCAAGGTCAGCCTGGGCTACAACAAACAAACAAACGTCAATTAGAATTGTTATTTCATATTTATTGAAAGTGGTCTTATATTTGTTTATTTATTGATTGATTTTTGCAATACTGGAGATTGAACCTCAACCTTTGCATTACATCCTCAGCTTTAATTTTTTTTTTCTTCCGTATTTTAGGGAAGGGTCTCCAGGGTGTTCAGGGTCTCATTACTAGATCGGACTCATAGTGATTCTCCTGTTTACAGCCTCCCAAGTGCTGGGATTACAGGCGCACACCCAGTCTCACTCATTGCTGTCTCAGTGCGCCCTGGGGACAGGGCTGGCAGGAGAGGCCCGGAAATCAAACCCCCAGCCCCTGTGACTGCTTTCAGGGGCTTTAATCTGCTGAGCTGTTTGGCCAGCCCTATTTTTTTTTAAGAGAATACAAAATAGTATTAAAACAGAAAAATTACAAATGATACAGAATTTCATTAAGCAAAATAATATGGCATGGTGGTGCATGCCTGTGATCCCAGCACTTGGGAAGCTGAAAGCAGGAGGATCACTATGAGTCTGATCTGCGTAGTAAGACCCTGTAGACCCGGTCCTAAATACATTAAAAATTATAAATTTCACAGTATGTGTTGTATTGCATAGTGTTGTCTTCAAATTAGTTGCTCATATTACCGGATATAAGTGTGCAAAACTGGAAAAAGAAAGAAAAAAGAAATTAAAAAGAGAAAAAGGAAAAAGAATTGAAAAAGGAGACAAAACAACCATGAACTGCTCTTTTCCACAGACCAGCAGAAATCCACAGTACAGGGCTGGGGAGATAGCTCAGTGGCGTAACTGCCTGCCTGGCAAGCATAGGGTCCCGAGTTCAGTCCCCGGTACTGTAAAAGAAAATCCACAGTACAGTTGTCCAAACAATCCTGCTTACATACATAGATATATCTCTTTCCCCCACTCCCTCTCCTGTCTTCCTCAACTTACTAATTCCTCCCTTTTGAATGGGCTTATTCCCTCTTCCCAGGATCTACTATATGTCCTCATCTTTTAAAATTTTATTTTCAGCTGGGCATGGTGACACTTGTTTGTAATCCCAGCATTCAGGAGGCAGAGGCAGGAGGATCATTGTGAGTTTGACACCAGCCTAGGCTACAAAGTGAGTTCAAGGCCAGCCTGAGCTGCATAGCAAGAGCCTATCTCAAAAAGACCAAAAAGCTGGAGAGATAGTTCAGTGGTCTAAGCGCCTGCCTGGGAAGTGCAAGGACCTGGGTTCAATTCCTGGTGCTGCCCCGGGCCCACTGAGTTGGCCACTGAAACCAGGGGTGGTGGTGCACACCTGTAATACCAGTGCTGGGGAGACTGAGGCAGGAGGATCACTGTGAGTCCAAGCTGGGCAGTGAGACCCTATACCAAATAAAATAAATAAATAAACGAATAAATAAGACTAAAAATAAAATTGAGACAGGGTCTCATTAAGTCTCTATGTAGCCCAGTCTAGTCTCAAACTTGTGATTCTCCTGCCTCAGCCTGCCAGGGCACTGGTATTACAAGAGTTTACCACTATACCTGGTTGAAGTTGCTCTGTTAAACTTACTTGGACAGATTTTTAAAAAATCATATATGGTTGGGCTAGGGAGATAGCTCAGCGGTCTAACTAAGTGCCCACCTGGGAAGCGCAAGGATGCAAGTTTGATCCCTGGGGCCACATCCTGTGTTGGCTATGCCCTGAGCCTGGCACTGAAATTGGACACAGCGGCACATGCCTGTAATCCCTGAGTGCTGGGGAGGCTGAGACAGGAGGATCACTACAAGTCTGAGCTGTGTAGTGAGACCCTGTACAAAATAAATAAATAAATAAATAAATAAATAAATAAATAAATAAATATTTTAAAAAATCGTATCTCAAAACTATGTTGGTGTAAAGGAAACCATGATCAAAATAATGTAGTGATGCATTCCTGAAATTCAGCACACACGGTCTGACTTCTGGATTCATTTCATCCCGAGTTTGAGGTCTGTGGTTTTCCACCCAGATTATGCTCGTGGTCATGCAGGGCTCCTGGGGTGGTGCTGTCCCTCAGAGCGTTCCCCTGTCACTTCTGATGGTTTTTTTTTTTTTTTTTTTTCCGGAACTGGGGATTGAACTCAGGCCCTTGCGCTTGCCAGGGAAGCGCTTATTCCACTGAGCCAGCCCTCCGGCCCCCACTTCTGATGTTTTTGCAAGAGTCGGGCTCTCATGCATGTGGGTCACGCTTGCTAGCTGGTCGCTGGGCTCTTACACCGTGTGCGCTTTTCAGAGATGTTAACATTGGGGGGCGCGGAGGGGCATGAACTCGTCTTAGAATGGACAAAGCCGAGTGTGGTGATGCACACCTACGCGCTCACACTCGGGAGGCTGAGGCAGGAGGGTTGCAGTGAGTTTCAGGCCAGCCTGAGTTGTAGTTCTTTTTCTTTTTTCTTTCTATTCTGTTCCTTTCTTGGTACTGGGGGTTGAACCCAGGGTCTTCACACTGCGCTACATCCCAAGCCTTGTTTTTGGAGATAGGATCTCACTAAATTCCTCAGGCTGGGTTTAATCTTGTGATCCTCCTGCTTTAGCCTCTCAAGTAACTGGGATTACGGGCATGCTCCACTTACATTTCTAACCCATGAGCTTTTAGGAAATACTTTCAAACTCTAGCATTTCCCCTGAGGAAGTGGCACAGGAACCAGGATTGGGGAGATGGATCAGTAGAATAAGCGCTTCCCTGGCAAGTGCAAGGGTCTGAGTTCAATCCTTGGTTCTGCAAAAAGAAAAAAAAAAAAAAAAGGAACCAGGATGAATGAGGAGGAGTTAGTTGGGGAGAGAGGTACAGGATGGGCTTGGCAGAGACAGACAAGTATGTAAAGGTCCTAGGGCTGGAGAGGCTTGTAGGAGCACCCCCATGTGGACGGTTACCACGTGGCTGGAGTGTGATTAAAGAAACCCAGGTAAAAATAACACGCCAAGTCCCCAAAAACTGGGGCTAGAAACGGGACTCAGGTCTGGTTAGAAACGGGACTCAGACAGCTCAGCAGACTAAGCGTCTGCTTAGGCAAGAACAGGGACCGGGTATGATGCTGGACACCTGTAATCCAGCGCTAGGGAGGCTGAAAACAGGAGGATCACTGCAAGTCCAAGCTGTGTAGTGAGATCCTGTACCAAATACATAAAAAAATCAAAGAAAAAAAAAAAAAAAAGAAAAGAAACACAACTCAGGTCTGGTTAGAAATAGGACTCAGGTGGCCTGCGTAAAGTCCTGAGTTCAATTCCTCAATCCCTGCTGAAAAAAAAGGAAAGAAGAAAAAAGAAACGGACTCAGGTCTGGCTGGTTCCAGTACCCCTGCTTTCAAATTTGGGTATGGCGTGGGAACTGGCTCCAGTCCACTTGCTGCACTGTCCCACTGAGGAAACGGGGGCCTGATAGGGAAGGAGCATAGCTGCAGGGCTTAATCTCGAACCCAGGGCTCCACGCTCCCAGGTGTCCCTGCACACCCAACTCTAGATAGCAACTTTCTGAGACCCAGGAAAATCACTGGTATTTGGAGAGCAAAGAGCTGTCCTTGGAAGGCTCCAGAGCTGTGTCAACCTGTGGTCTAGGTTCCTGGGCTGCACCGGAGGAGGCTGGTTAGAGCCCAACTCCTGGGCCCTCCCTCTGCTGGGAAGCGAGCCCTGGACCCTTTCGCTCCACCCAGCCTGCTGGAGACAGGGCAAATTCCAGCCCCTCCGACCTCTCAGTCCCAATCCTGCTGTGCCTTCTGTCCAAGAGTGGTGGCAAAATGGCCCCAGGCCACATCGGGACAGAGCATCGGATACCAAGGCCGGCCAGCCAAGCGTGCCTGCAGCCCCCACCATGGCACAAAGATCGGGGACAGAGAGCTCAGTGCCGGCTTTTCTTTCCTCAGAGCTAGGATTAGACCCAGGGGCTTTGGCCTGAGCTCCACCCCCAGCTCTTTATTATTATAAGTTTTACTTTAAGACAGGGTTTTCTAACTCACTAAGTTTCCAAGACTGGATTCCAGTTTATCATCCTCCTGCCTCAGCCTCCAAGGGCTGGGATTACACGTGTGTACTACAAAGCCCGGTTAGTGGGTTGCTCAATTTTCTAGTTCATTTATTTCCCAGAATTGAACTTGCTGAGTCCAAAGAACCAAAATTTAAATATTTTATTAATGCACTGCCTGCTTATCTGTCCTGCAATTTTATACAAAGCTCTGCTCCTTCTACAGGATGAGGAGAGACCCACACCGCCCCACCATGGCTGGCAGGCCTTGTTTATCTGTGCCAGTGGGAGAGGCCAGCTCCCCTTGCCACTGTTTTATTATTTTAATTGTAAAAATGTGTGTTTATATATTTTGAGCAAAGTTTTGCTAGATTGGCCAGGCTGGCTTTGAACTCAGTCTTCCTGCCTCGGGCTTCTGAGAGCTGGGATTGTAGGTGTACGCCATCTTGGCTTTCTCTCTGTTGTTTTCTTTTGTTTTGTGTATGTGCGCGCGTGTGTGTGTGCGCGTGCATGCGTGTGTGTGTGCGTGTGTGTGTGTGTGTAGCTCAGCCAGGTGTGGCTGGTGCAGCATGTGGTGCCCGGGATTGAACTGAGGTCCCTGTGCTTTGCCTAAGCTTGCCCAACCAAGCCTTTAGAGTGCTGAGCTATCTCGCTGGCCCCTTCCTCTCTGCTTTAATGAGTGGTTTCATTGAAGAGAGGTCCTCACATTCAATGAGTGTTGATACACTGAGTTTGGTAGGAAACAGGAAGGCAAGCACAGGTTGGGAGTAACTTTGCAAAAAAGGTATGACAGGACTCATATCTAGGCATGGAAAGAATGCTTGACTCGGAATCCAAAGGCAATTTAAGCAGAATAGACACTTTATTAGAGACAATGATGGGGCTGGGGAGATAGCTCAGAAGAATAAGCGTCTGCCTGGCAAGCGCAGGGTCCTGAGTTCAATCCGCAGTACTGAAGGGGGGAAAAAGACAATGACAGGTGGCAAATAAGCACAAGAGAAGGATGCTCTGGCTTCTTGTCATAAGAAAAATGTCACATGAGTTGGGCAGCGCATGGCTGTTGAGGCAGGAGGATCACCACGAGTTTGATACACCTCTCTGGGAGACTGAGACTGCTTTCTGCCCCCATACATTAAATGGCATTTTCCAGGATTTAACATAAATGAAGTCATGCCATGTATAGTCTTTCTTTGTCTGGATCCCCACCCAGTCTAGTTATTCTGAGATGCATTCACATTGTATATGATACGCTGTAATTTTTCTGTCTCTCTGTTTATGTCTCTGTCTCTCTGTCTGTCTGTCTGTCTGCCTGCCTGTCTCTCTGCCTATCTCTCTCTCTCTCTCTCTCTCTCTCTCTCTCTCTCTCATACACACACACACACACACACACACACACACATAAATAAATAAAATAATAAGTAGGTGCTTTAGACCACTGAGCCATCTCACCAGCCCCTATCCTAACCATTTTGAATACGCAGATACAAAATGGGCATTCATTTGTATTTCACCTTTTTTGTTTAGTTCCATCATTTGAATATTATTTTATTTATTTATTTATTTGCAGAACTGGGGATTGAACTCAGACCCTTGCACTTGCCAGGGAAGCGCTCATCATTTGAATGTTATAGGTGTGTGAACTCAGCAAAATATTCCAAAAGAGTCCAGTAATCCCGTTTTTTTGAACCAGTATCTCACTGTGTTGTTTTGACTGGCCTTGAACTCGTCATGTAGGCCAGGTTGGCCTCAAACTTGCAGCAATCGTCCTGTTTCAGCCTCCTGAGTTCTGGGATTACAGGAGTGGGACACCACACCCCGATGAATTACTATCAAAGAGAAAAGTAGGGGAGTCTCTCAGGCATTGGGAAGGGGACCTGGGTAGTTTATGGGGTGGCAGCCGCCTGCAGGCCTGTCCTGGCCCAGCCTCTTGTACCTTTTTTCTCTTTGTCTCCATCCTGGTGTGTGAAGGCTGGGAAGCTCCAACCCTCCACAAAGACGGAGCTGGACTCTGGATCCAGTTTCACACTTCAGAGAAAGAACCACGGATCCAGGTTGGACGCAGGGCCTCGGCCAATCTGCAGCGGCCAGCGCGGCAAACCCGTGACCGAGGCGAGAGTGAGCGAGCGGGCATTGCAGCAGTGTTTCAGGGAGCTTGGTTAATCTTCAGCCACCCCCACCCCCAGTCCAAGATGTGGGCCACAGTGGAGTTGCTGTGTTCACCTGTAATCCCAGCACTGGGGAGGCTGAGGCAGGAGGATCCCTGTGAAATTGAGGGCAGCCTGGGCAACATGAGGAAAGTGTCTCAAAGGACAAGCACAACCACAAAGAAATAACAGAAAAAAAAGGGATGGAGGCCAGGAATGTGCATCCCCAGCCTGGTCATTCCTTAAAGCTGGTGTTCCTTGGGTTATATGTTGAGGAACAACAAATCTAGGTTAACATCCAGTGATATTTTGTGTTACAATGGAATCCCCTTAGCAGGGCAGAATGTGAAAGGTCCCCCAGTTGCCGATGACAGCCCTCTGTCCCAGACTACAGAGCGCATATTTACTTAACTTGACTCCTGCCACCTTGACCCAGTGTGCTGATTGCGCTAGCTTAGAGTTCGCAGGAGAATTTCTTCCGAGACCACGAGGAGGAAGAGCACGGGGACTCAAATGAGGGGTTGGGCACTTGTTGGGGAAGGAGAATGGGGGCTCTGCAGCGCCGAGAAAGGTGGGGTGGGGGGAGTGGGAGTTCTACGCATGCGTAGTCAAAGCCCGTGGTTCAACCCAGGACACAGAAATGGGGGACTGGGGTACCAGTGTGTTCAGAGTTTGATGTTCAGGGCCGCTGACATCAGATAGCTGTGCAGGTTCAAGTGAATGGTGCGGCCCTTCAACTGGTTTCAAATAAACAAAAACAGCCTCAAACATTACAGTTCTTCAAAAATTACTTAAAACCTGCTGGGCATGGTGGCACAGGCCTGTAATCCCAGCACTGGGAAGGCTGAGGCAGGAGGATTGTCAAAAGTTCAAGACCAGCCTGGGCTACAAAGTGAGCTGCAGGCCAGCCAGAATTGTATAGCTGAAACCCTGTCTCAAAAAGACAAAACCAAAACAAGACAAAACTTAGAACCGGGGCTGGTGAGAAGGCTCAGTGGTCTAAAGCACCTGCCTGGAACAAGCTAAGCAAAGCACAGGGACCGCAGTTCAATCCCCCAGCACCACATGCCAGCCCGCCCCGCCCCCTGGTGGGCTGAGCTGGCCACACACACACACACACACACACACACACACACACACAAATAAATAAAATTAAAAAAAACCCAAAAAAACACTTCCTGCTGGGTCTGGGAACATACCTTAGTCCTAAAGTAGCACTCAGGAGGTTGAGACAAGAGGGTGGCTGGGAGTTCAAAGCCAGCCTGGGCTCCATAGTGAGTTCAAGGCCAGCCTAAAGGATAGAGCGAAACCTTGTCTCGAACAACAAAATAAATAAGCAAAACAACAACGGCAACCATTTCCTGACTGTGCCAGTGTTACTCGCAACAGTGTTTAACCTGAGATAATTCCCGGATTACTGTCCTCTGCTTATCTCCAAGTTTGCACCCGAGTATCTTGCTCTTATGGTCACTTTCCCATTGACCTCACATATGCATGGTCTTTGGAAGCAAACGGCCTCCTTCTGGTTTTACTCGTGGTGTTTACAGTGACTCTCCCTTCGCTGCAAAAGAACTGTACGTTGGCAGTGAGCTGCACCTTTTCCTAAACAGGAAACGGGTTAAAGCCGTTTCTATAGAGACGTGCGTGCATCAGTGGAGTCAGCAAAGGCAGAGCCGAAGGGGGGCATTGCTTGACTATCCGACTTCTGAAATTACCGAGAAAGGCAAGTACCTAAAGGTGAGTTAAAGGCAGGTGCGGTGCACGCACCTGCGACCTGGGGGAGGATCGCTTCCAGTTCAAGGCCATCCTGGACTGCATAGCAAGACCCCGTCTCAAAAAACCAAAATAAATAAAAGCAAGTGACACTAGAGGGTTGCTTCAGAAGGATTTTTTTTCTCCAAATGCCTTCAATGTGTCACTCTGAGAGAGACCAGTTCTGGGTCACCGGCTTGTCTCTGAAGCAGTACTGGGCTTCCTCCGCCTGCACATGTCTTGCACAGAGATGGTGGAGGCGGGCTGGGAAACAAAGCCAAGGGTCACTGCCCCCCGGGGAGCTCTGTTTGCTGAGCAGGCAACCATAACCGCCAGAAGGTGGCGCCTGTGTCTAATCCCAGTAACCCAGGAGGCAAGCACACGGATCACAGGTTTGAGACCAACCTGGGCAATGTAGAGACAAAAAAAAATAAGAAGAGCTGGTTGTGGTGGTACATACCTAAGACGCTGGCACTCTAGGAGGCTGAGGCAGGCGGATCACAAGTTAGAGCCCAGTCTCAGCAATGCAGCAATTTAGCAATACCTTGCCTCAAAAAATATAAAAAAAGGCTGCAGATGGCTCAGTGAGTTGACCCTGGGTTCAACCCCAGTATTAAACAAAAGAAGGAGTGGGGGAAGAAGGAAGGGGGAGAAACAAAGAAAAATAGAAGAGACTGCGGATGCCTTTCGGCCCAGTGTCCTGCCAAACAGTACCCTGCGGGAGACCTCTGAGCCCCAGGGGACCCCTGTGGTGACCAGTCCCCCTCAGTCCCTGATGGGTGGGTGAATGTGAGTGTCACTGTCAGCCTGGATCACCCTGACTCAGTGGAGAATGCAGCCCAGAGCCCAGCCTACTCCTCCCCATGACTCATGCCAGTCAGGGCAAAGTTCGACAGCCAGGTGTGCTGGTGTGCACCTGTGCTCCTAGCTCCGGGGAGGCTGAGGCAGGAGGATCCCTGTGAGTTTGAAGCCAGCCTGCTCTCCATAAGGAGTTCAAGGCCAGCCTGGACTGCATACTGGGGCCTGTGTTGTGAACAACAACAGTAGCAACAGCAAAGCAGAGCAAAAGAAAAAGAAGAGAAGGCAAAACCTCAAAAGAAGGGGCATTTTTCTGGGACCACCGTAGGTGGGACGAAGCAGAGGAAAGGGCTGTTCTGGGCTCCTGTCTCAGTCTGGCTGCCCACGTCTGGCTCCTTGCAGGGGCTGCCTTGGCCCCCAGCGGGCTCCGCATGGAGCTCCGAAGCCACTTCCAAGATTGAATCCAGCCCTGGAGGTGTTTCCTTTGGCTTGAAGGTTTAGATAGCCTTAGCAGCGAGCAAGACTGAACAGGCTTTTTTTGTGAAAAGGGTCAGGCACGGCAGGCCTACATTCTTGACCTCCCTTAACCCTAGCCATAATTCTGCGTCAGCCTCCTGCGGGGGCGGGAGGGATTCCTCACTGAGACTCACAGGTCACCTCAGCCACTCTACACAGGCAATGACAATCCGAAGATGTGGGACTCGCAGGATCCTTGGAGAACTTCAGGGCTCATGCGCCTGCCCACACGCGTCCTTCTCAGCCTCTTTACGTCCTTGAAAGCCCGGGGAGGGTGTACTCTCGTGCTCTAATCCACTCATCGTAGGGACAGCCCTCAGCAGCCACAGGCAGAGGCTGCAGCAGAAGAGCCGCAGCCGGGCGGGAGGCGGGGCTCCCCCGGGTCACAGCCCGCAGGCGGGGCTGCTGAGGCTTCCGCTGCAGGCTCAGGGTCCAGACAGCGGCGCTGCCAGGCTGATTCCTGCTCAGGCTCTCACGGGAGGCTGAGTCACAGGGGAGGCTACTGGCCCTGCCACTTACAGACTGGAGCCGTTGCCCTGGGGGTGGTACATTGACCTGGCTCCTCGTGCTCTGGAGGCAGAGGAAGGAGCCTCACCATGAGTCTGAGGCCAGCCTGGGCGACCTAGTGAACTCCAGATCAGTGCAGAGTAAGACCCTATCTCAAAAGACCAGAAATGGAAAAAAAAAAAAAAAAAAAAAAAAAATCAGGGACCTGTGCTAAAAGAGTAACTAAGAATAAGACAGATGCCCTGGTAGTAGGATTTTGCCTACCACATCCTGAACAGGGCTAAGTTTGCATCCATTTCTGATGGTCCTGCTGAATGAGGGAGGGGTCACTGGCACTGCGTGGGTGGGACCCGGATGATGGTAAACGCCCTGCAGTGCAGCCACCAGCGGGGTTCTTTGTTCGAGGTTCCCCCCCCCCCCCCCCCCGCACAGCAGGACACTGGCCTTTATAAGAGTGATGACCAGTGTGCACAGAGCATACCGTGAGATAAACCTGTGAGAGGAATGTGGTGTGACCCGTGACAGCTCCTACAGGAAGTGAGTGCAGCGGAGGAAAGGCCGTTAGAAAGCGATAAGGCAGGAAGGTGCTCTAACTCACAGGAGCGGCTAAGGTGAAAGTTTGGAGAACCTTGGTGGACGCCCATAAACCCAGCACTGTGGAGGCCGAGACAGGAAGATCTTGGTGAGTTTGAGGCCAGCCTGAACCACGTAGTGAGACCCTGTCCACATAACCAGTTATTTATGGTGATGCAGGTCTGTAGTCTGAGTGCTCGCGAGGCTAAGGCAGGAGGCTGTGGAGCTCGGAAAGCTTAGGCTACACACAGAGTTGCAGGCCAGCCGGGGCTACAGGATGAGACCCTGTCTCAGAACACAAACAACATAAACAAGGAGGCAGGGAGCCTGGGGAGGAGGCTGCTGTGGGTGATGTAGTGGGAGAGAACTGGGGACTGGAGCAGAGGCAGGGAGCCTGGGGTCAAGGGAGGCCTTCGGCACCAGAAACTGGAGGATCACAAGCATGCACCCAACCTGGGCAACTCGGTGACTCATCAAGACCCTGTTTCAACTAAACAGAACACAGAAGGGCTGGGGCCATAGCTCAGTATGAAGGTCCCCAGTCCAGTCTCCAGGACCACAAAAAAAAAGGGGGGGGGGTGAGGGGGAGAAGTATTGAATGTGAATGGGGCACGAGAAGGGACCCAGGGTACCACCAGGTGCCCAGGTTCAGCAGCTGGGAATGAAGATGCCACTGCCTGAGCCAGGTTGGCTGCAGCCAGGGACCCAAGTAGACACAGCTGGGAATCAACCAGGAATCAGCCGCCTGGGTGAGAGGCCCAAGAGCGCGCGGTCCATGAGGCCAGGCTAAGCCCAATGCTGCCCAGGAGTTGGCCAGGGGACAAGGTGGGCAGAAGAGGTGGCAGCTTTGTGGGACACAGAGGGGCACACTCAGGCCTAGCCTTGGGCTGGAACCACGGAACAGCCATTGTGAAAGCCATGCCCCTTTGCGGGCATTATCCCAAGTTGGTCTTGTCATCTGCCACCTAGCGCCTGGGGGGGGGGTGCCCTTCCTGTCTCCCAGCCGTGCTCTTGGCCACTGTCCTGGGGCCTTGGCAATTGTCTGGAATTTGTCCCTGGGGAAGAAAGACCACAGAGATTTCTGGCCTGTCACTCCAGGAAGCAGACCAGCTGTTCCTCCAGCCCTGATCACAAGGAAAAGCAGAAATAATGGTGGTGGCTCCAGTCCCTGCGCTGTGGGGTCTCTTGTTGGACAGCAAGAGAGGACTGAAATAGGCCCCACCTTTCACCCATCACCTGTGAAGCCCTCTACCGGTGTCAACTTGCTAACATCTCACATCAGCTTTATTAGAGAAGGATTTTTAGTTTATTTTTTGTCATTGAAGAAAGTCTCACTGTGTAGTACAGGCTGGCCTTGAACTATGTAGCCCTGAAATTTAGGGCAATCCTCCTGCTTCAGCCTCCCCAGTGCTGGGATCCCAGATGTGTGCCACCAATGCTGGCATAGCCAGCAGAGTCTTGCTGCTTTACCCTTACTCCTTTTTTTTTTTTTTTTTTTTTGTATTTTAGGGAAGGGTCTCCAGGGTGTTCAGGGTCTCACTGCTACATCGGACTCAGTGATCCGCCTGTTTACAGCCTCCCAAGAGCTGGGATTACAGGTGTGCGCCACCACGCCCAGTCTCAACTGCCATCTCAGCATGCCCCAGGTGCGGGGCTGGCACAGCAGGCCCGGGATCAAACCCCTGACCCCTGCGCCTGCTTGCAGGTGCTTTAATCCGCTGAGCTATTTGGCCAGCCCTACTGTCAGTACTTTTCCACTCCCAGCCCTGCTGGTTCCTGTCCCTTTGTGTCCAATCATGATCCGGCAGGAGCCTTTCTTCCTGAGGGCTAACCCCGCAGGTGGAAGACATCTTCACCTGCACAACTGGATCTGCTGGCCCCCCCCGCCCCCCATCCCCAGCACTGACCTATGGGAAAGCTGGGAAGCTGGCTTTTCCTCCTCCATCACAGTGATCACAGGCTCCCCAGGGACACTGCAGCCAGCAGTTGCCAGCTCAGCCTGGTACAACCAGTCTCTTTCAGGGCATTTGCTGCCAGAGTAGGGTTTTTTTTGTTTTCTTTTTTGGTACTGGGAATTGAACTCGGTACCTTGTGCTTGCCAGGCAGGTGCTGTGCTGCTGAGCTATTGTCCCAGCTGTCAGAGCCTCTTGGCCAAAGCTGCTCCCTATGCTCTGCCACCCTCTAGTTCCAGCATTGTCAAAAATTCCCATTAGAAGGCGGGGGAGATAGCTCAGTAGAATAAATACTTGTCTGGCAAGTGCAAGGCCCTGAGTTCAATCCCCGGTACTGGAAAAAAAAAAAAAAAAAAAAATCCCATTAGCCTGGGTATAGTGGTGCATGTTTGTATAATCTTAGGACTTGGATGGCTGAGGCAAGAGGGTCACCATGGGTTCAAGGCCAGCCTAGGCTACTTTGGGAGATCCTACTGCAAAAAAGAAAAAAAAAAAGTCTTTGAGAAAGGGGCAGGGCTGATATAGTCCCGAGAGCACAACCCCAGGACCTACCTTGACACACCCAGACATGTGCTTTACTAATCTCCTTGGCATCCCCAAAGCCACCCAAGTTAATCAAAGTTAAGCATTATACAGTACCTAGGACACTGTGTACAGTTTGTGCCAGAGAATGGTAGCTATTGTTCCCTTTCCGACTGCGTGACACCATTGTCAAGTAGTTGCCATTATCTGTCACCTGCTGGCTTTAGGATTAATGAAACTGACACCACAAAGATTTGCGGTAGAGTGAACAAGTACCTTCCCTCGCTTTTTTTTTTTTTTTTCAGTACTGGGGATTGAACCCAGGTTTTTGCACTGAGCTACAGTGCTACAGTTTCTAGTTATTTTTTTTTTTTTCTAGTTATTATTTTGAGACTGAGTCTCACTAAAGCACTAAGTTGCCCACCCTGAGCTCAAACTCACAATCCTCCAGCCTCAGCCTCCCCTGTGCTGGGTTTACCGTTGTGTGCCTCCACCCGGTTCCTAGGCAAATTACTCTCTCTGATCTTGCAAATGAGAACATTAGAATCACCTTCTTCCAGGGGCTGTAACTGGGCCCAGCAGGACTGAGGTCCCTCCGGAAGGAAGCCCATTCTGGCCTCAACGCTATCTCTGCCCTTAGGACCTCTCACCTGCTTGGCAGGATTCCAGTGGTCAACCTTCTTTGGAGTAGGACCTGGACTCCCGCTGAGCTGGTCTTGTTGTTTGGGAGCCAGAGTTCTTAGTCTTTAGGAAGGTGGGAGCAGTCTCAGAGCTGGTTTAAACTGCAGTGTTTTTTGTTTTTTTCCCCACAAGAACAGCCTTGTCAAAAACTGCTGTTTTTTTTTTTAAAGCTTTTATTTATTTGCTACAGGGTGGACCTGAACTCAAGACCTTGCACTTGCCAGGCGGGTGCTGTGCTGCTAGCCATAGCCCCAGCTTTTTAAAATTTTTTTATTTTTATTTTTTGCGGAACTGGGGATTGAACTCAG
Organism: Octodon degus; assembly: GCF_000260255.1. Taxonomy (NCBI): domain Eukaryota; kingdom Metazoa; phylum Chordata; class Mammalia; order Rodentia; family Octodontidae; genus Octodon; species Octodon degus. The sequence continues at coordinate 2,156,638 of NW_004524714.1, read as the reverse complement.
GCCCTTGTGCTTGCCAGGGAAGCGCTTATACCCCTGAGCCATCTCCCCAGCCCCTATCCCCAGCTTTTTGAGACGGGGTCTCACCATACATTCCCAGCTGGCCTTGTACCCACTACATAGCCCACTGCGTAGCTGCACCCTTCTGCCTCCACCTCCGGGGTGCTGGGGTCCGGTGTACACCACCATGTGTACACAGGAGTACACATGTACACACCATGTGTACCCCAGGTCCTGTGTACACGCAGTTTAAGCTGAACAGCCTTACAGCTAGCTCTCCCTCCGAGAGTCTATTCCAGGTTTTGGGTTAGACCTGGGGTTGATAAATCTTCCCCAGAGCCTGAAACCATCTCCTAACCAAGAAATAGGCTTTTCTGTACAAAAGGCAGAAAATAAATACTTCTGGCTTTGTGGGCCAGGTGCTGCTGCTACAACTATGCAACTCTGCTATTACAGCACAAAAATAGCCCGAGCATCGGTGAATGGGTGTGCCTGTCTTCCAATAAAACTTTATTTACAAAAGTCAGCAGTGGGGGCTGGGCATGCAGCTCAGCAGCACAGTGCCTGCTTGGCAAGTGCGAGGTCATGAGGTGATTCCTAGTACCAAAAAAATAAAACCAAAACCAACCTCCCCTCCAAAAAAACAAAACAAAGCAAAACAAAATGAAAACTAGGCAGTGGGCCAGACTTAACTTGAATTTACAGGCTTTACTCTCTTTTATATATAACCAATGAAGACACAGAGAAACCAGTGTAAAAAAAAAGTGACTTTTTTAATTTAAAATTATAACCTAGAAAGAAAGAGTCAGTTTGGGCATCCAGGCTTCTTCTCTGTACCCAAATGAAGCAGACACAATATTGGCTCAGATTTGGCTCAACCCTAAAGAAAAACCTAACCAAGCTGCAAATCCTTCAGGAGTCCCCGTAGGTCCCTTGCTGTGGCCATTGGGCTGCACAGAGCCAGGTGACTGAGCTGGCAGGGACAGCTCCACCACCCAACTCCCGAGCTAGGCCCAGTCTGCTCTGCCACCTGTAGTTGGCACTGCACACAGGCCTGCACAGAGAAGGGGACAGTAGGGGGCCATCTCCCGCGATCACAATGGTGGTGCTGAGCAGTGCTATACAGACCTGCCCAAGCTGGCAGCACCGCCTGTGAAAGGGACAAGCACCATCTGGGTCAAACCCTAGGGATATCGCAGAGAAGCGGGGGCAGAACGGTACCTCCTGCAGCAGGCTGCGCGCCGGTCTTCTGCAGCATGAGGGGCCAAAGGTCTCATTTCTCAGTTTAGCTTCATCTCTCCTACTTCATACATTCAAGGTTAAAAGTGGCTTAATCGCTCAGCCAATCAGAGGGGCCCTGACTGATGGGCAAGGGAGAAGAGTCCAGGGTGCGGTGCGAACAGGGTTGCCTTCTTTTTGTTTCTGAGGCAAGGTCTTGCTGTGTGTATCGTTCTGAGTGGCTTGGAGCTTATTATGCCTCTTGCCTTATCCTCCTGTGTGCTGGGATACGGGTGGGCTGAAGGCTTTTTTCTGCACTGAATTTGGAAATGGATTTAGCAGAGAAGAAAGGAAGAAGGGCCTGTGCACAGAGCTGCCCTCCTTGGACTTCCAACCGGGGATTCAACAGAGAATTAAAATGACTAGAAAAAGCAACAGTCACCTCAAACCCACTGCAATGGGTGGGGATGACAAGACTACGGATTTGCTTTCTCTAGAACAGAAGGCTGGCCTGAGCCCAGGACTCTGGGGCCAGAGACGAAGTGGAAGAGTAGAGAGTGCCAACCCAGGCCCTCTGCACACAGCGTCCTGAGCCGGGCTGCAAGTGGTGTTTGGGGGCACTGCAGAGGCCCCACACCGTGCCTGGGACAGGGACTGATGGGCACAGGAAGAGGGACAGTCCCCTCAGACTGAGGCACAGCGGGAAGGAGACAGGCTGGGCTTTCTTTTTTTCTTCTGAGCTCAGCTATGCTGTCCGGGGTGAGAGGAAGATGTTTATGGCTCTCCTGCTGACACCAGGGCCTCTGTCACCATCTCACTTAACAGCCTGGTACTGGACAGGGCCCAGGTAAGAGCCAGTGTTTCCTTGCAGAGTTTTCCTGTATGGAATCGGAATCTGCGCCATGTCCTGCCCTGGCTCATGGCTACCTGTGTCTCATCACCAACTCAGTGACTCCCAGCTACCAATCTCCCGGGTCTTGGCAAGCAGCTCCCGAACTGGGAGGAAGTGGGTTTGGATCCCAGGAGCCCAACAAGTTTCTCTTCCCAGGTTCCTTTCTCAGAACTGTGGAGCCCAAAGTGGGAGCTGCCCATGGGCCCAGCCTGCGGCCAATCCCAGAAGCCACTTGCGAGACCACAGAGGGTTCATCCAATCACAGCAGAAGGCTGGGACCCCTGTCTTCACTGGATGCCACTGTCAGACTGCCCGTTCTGAGCCACCTGTCCCGCCTGTCCCGGGTCAGAGGCAGGGGTTGGGGTGGGCATGTTGCTTTGCAGATAGCGGCGGAAATCTTTGATCATGGGCCGGAGGACCTGGATGAGCACACTCAGGGCTGCCTGGGTGCCCTCCATGGCCTGGGCCTGGCGCTCCTGAGCACAAGCCTGCACCTCCTGTGAGCGGCGGATCATCTGCAGCAGGTCGTTCTGCTGCTCCAGGTGCTGGGCAATCTCCTTCACGTGCAGGTTGGTGACCCGCTGCTCCTGGATCAGTTTGGCTGAGTTGAGGGCAATGCGGCTCTTGAGCGCCTGTGGCTTGACGGATGTGTCGCCGCTGTGTTGGGCCACCATCTCCACAGGGGCTTCAGCTGGCTGAGGAGGCGGGGGCTCCGCAGTGCAGTACTCCACCACACCCTCCTCGAGGGCATGGTAGGTGGTTTCCGAGGGGACTGCAGGGAAGAAAGAGTCAAGGCATCACCTGGGAGGAACAAAGGCTCCACGTGGGCTGGGGCGTGGTTATTAAGCCCTAGAGGGAGACAAAAGGGAATTCAGGCCCCCCTGGCTTTATAGCGACTCAAAGATAAATCTGGGCATCCAGAGGTAGCTCTGGTCTGGTGAAAACAAAGATGCTAATAATAATAATAATAGCGAGAACCTGCCTTCCTAAAAATGTACTAGCAAATAATTTTATTTTATTTTATTTTATTTTTTTTTTTTGGTGGAACCGGGGATTGAACTCAGATCCTTGCATTTGCCAGTCAAGCACTTGTCCTACTGAGCCGTCTCCCCGGCCCCTAGCAAATAATTTTAAAGCATCTACGATGGCCCAGGCACTGTGAGCTCATCAAACACTCAATGACAAGGGGCAGATACTGTCATCTTCATTTGCAAAGATGAATAACCCAGAAACCGAGAGTGGCTTGACTAAGGTCACATGGCTAACTCAGCAAACCCAGGTCTTCCAGCACTCTGCTGGAATATGTCTAGCTGCTGAAGGTGCCTCAGAAGCAGGGTAAAAGCCAGCAGTAGGCAGCCTGGGGTATTATATTACACTGCTGTTTGCAGCTGGACATGTGGACTGTGGACTTTTTTTTTTTTTTTGGTGTTACTGGGGATTGAACTTCGGACCCTGCGCTGCTAGGCATGTGCGTATGCCACTGAGCTGTCAAGCCAGTCTAAGTCAACCTCTTTTGATGCTCTCTTGACTTCCAAATCTCCTGAGGCCAAGCAGAAAAGCAGCTGGCAGCAGGGAACAGCAGCTAAACTACCCAGGAAGTGTCTCCCTCACTCTGATCACCTCAGTCCCTGGGATATTTCAATGTCCTTCCTGTTCCAGAACAGCATCTGATTTGGACTGATGTTCATCCCTTTGTCCCACTTCAACACATATAACTGAGAAATACGGCATGGTGGAGGTTGGAGGGGCTGGCGCTCACATATACTGATTACTTCAAATCCCACTGAGAAATACTAGTTGAAACCACACTTGGTGACACACGCCTATAATCCCAGCACTCAGGGGGTGAGGCAGGAGGATCGTCATGAGTTTGAGGCCAGTATGGCCTACAAAGTGAGTTCAAGGCCAGCCTGAATTCCACAGCAAGACCCTTTCTCAAAAAACTGACAAACGGGCTAAAGATTCAGCTCAGCAGTAGAATGCTTGCCTAGCAAGCTGGAAGCCCTGGGTTTAGTTCTTAGCACCAAAAACAAAACAAAACAAACAAAAAATAAACTTCATTTAAAAAATAAACAAAAACCCAAACAACAACCCCCAAACAAAAATGAAACCAACTCCCCGCAAAACTAAAAGAGAAATCTTGGCTGACAGTTCACAGCCTATCACAAGTAGTGTACAGAGGTACAAACCACTGTCTTAGATACAAAACCCAATCCAAGTTAGTACCATATCATTCATAGTTGAGAACTTTTGAAGGGATCTTAGATGCGCTGTGTGGGTCTTTATGTACATGGGAGAGGTCAGTGTTCTCCATTGTTTAATGCCAATGTTGAGTGTGTGTCCCCACCTCCCCAGGGAGCCTCTTCCTCTTAGGAGTCTTGGGTTTTCCCACTTAAGAGTGAAACTATAAATGTTCTTTTCTGCTCCTGTGCGATATAATGGGCCTATATTTTAAATGCCTTGGCAGTTCCAATGCCCAGCACAGTTTGGCACGGAGTAAGTGGTCACATTTAAGGAGTAAGTGAATTCATAGATCAGCAGTAGGAACCAGGAACTGGTGACTGTTAATGATATCTCACCTGGGCAGTATTATTTTCATCTATTCAACAAGCATATCCTGGGTTCCTATCATGCGCCAGGTGCTGGGATAAGTCCCGCAGGCCTATGGCCACAGCCAAGGACCACATAGTTCAGCAAGTGGCAGGATTCATGAATGTAAATAGGGGCAACACACCCAGTATGAGAGAAGGCCAGACCACATGCTGAAAAGTCCCTAAGGGAACAAGATCACTTGGGCCAGGGCAAATTCCCCATCTGACTTTCTGACCTTTGGCAGCTACGGTCCCCAGGGCACCCCAGCGCTGGCTATGCATGCGGATCTGGGCTTGGGAAGTCACTCACTCTGTGTCAGGGTGACCGTGGCTGCGGCTGTAGTGGCCGCAGGTCCAAGGGCCACGGGGTGGATCTCTGTGGTAGTGGGCAGACTGATGATGGTGGCCTCACCCAGCAGGTTGCAGATGCGTTGCTGCATGGGGGTCAGCAGGACGGGGGCTACCGCCGGACCACCTCCGCCACTGCTACCACCTGTCCCAGCCCCAGCAGCTCCGTCCTCCTCCGTGGAGCCTGGGGCCTCGCCACCCTCCACGGCGGCCCGTACTTGGGCAACCTTGCGACGGACCTCGGTCTTGAGGTCAGACCACTTCTTCTTGACCTCAGGTAGTTCCCTGCGGCATGTTGCCACGGCGTTGACCCTTCGCAGGATGCCGTGCCAAGCCGCACTCTTGGCGGCCAGAGGGACGCCAGCGTTGAAATGGTTCACCAGCAGGTGCTTCTTCAGCTCCAGTTCCTCCACGATGATCTCCACCTCCCGCTCCGAGAAGTTCATCTTCCTCTTTTTGGCTGGGACAGCCATAGCCTCTTTTCTTTCCTAGTATTAAAGAAATTATAATGCGCCAAACCACTAAATTTCCCTTCTTGTCTTACCCAGCATCGACACTCACACCACCCCCTACAGGGGATAGGCCTGGCTTGCTCAAAGCCAAGCACCAGGCCTTAGGTAACCCCCCTTGCTACGCAAAGTGCGTAGGGCCCAGCCTCAACCCGCCCGGCCGCGGCCAGCCAGCTGCGTAATGGCTTCCTGAATCTGCCTCTTCCGCCGGGGTCTGCGGAGATCCGCCTACCTTTCTTCTTCCCGCCCCTCAAATCTTTCCAGGGGAAATCTGCTCACCTGGTTGGTCGCAACTCAAGATATACTGTCGATCATTGGCTATTCCAGTCTGTCGCTCAGCTAAAAGGCACGCCTACTCACCGGACATAGCCTGATCATTGGTCTAAGTATGTGTCTGTCGCTTCAGGCGCTCCGCCCACCTCGCCTTTATTTCCTTCTATTGGAAAGTCGTCCTGTCGTTCAATTATCAGTGTTAGGACTAGTTAGGCCGTTAAACTCAGCTATTTTATTGGTGATTTCGAGAGTTAGAGTATTAAAATTCGGCCTCCCGAGGGTACTTAGTTCTTTCCGCCTGGACCCGTTGGCCAATTAAGTTCTAATTCCATTCAAAGGCGCAAAATTTGCTTTGTAACTTCAGTTCACAATTGCTGTCTCGTAAATCCTATTTCCCAGGGCAGATTACGATCTCTCCGTACTCGGTCGCTTCTCCCGCGCTTACAATTCCGCGGTCTAAAGTGCGTTTCTCAATGGAAGTTGGACAGTGGGCCCTCCCCCAGCCAATCTCTTTGCCTATCGCTGAGCGATTCCCTCTCCCGCACGGCTCAGCCAATCCCTTCCTCTCTCAGTTTGAATCGGGGCCCTTTGCTGAGCAAGATGGCCCCGCCCCCTCATTGATACCGGTAATCATTTCACAGGCTCCGCCCATACCGCGCCCTTCCCCAGTTGCGGTCATGACATATGATTGGCCGGAGAGTCTCCTGGGGGCGTGGCCAGCAAGAGGGAGCGAGCCTGGGGCGGAGTTCCCGGAAGCAGCCCCTCCCGCCAGCTTGCCGGCGTCTAGCTGCCCGCGCTGGCAGTCCTACGACATCCGCGCGTTTCCACGTTGTCCCAGTCGCCTCGCCGACCCTGCCCCGCGCCCGACGCCCCTGCCTCGCGCCCGATGGTGAGCAGTGTGTTGTGCCGCTGCGTGGCTTCCCCGCCGCCGGACGCCGCCACCGCCGCCTCGTCGTCCGCCGCGTCGCCGGCGTCCGTGGGGGACCCGTGCGGCGGCGCCGTCTGCGGGGGACCGGACCACCAGCTGCGCCTGTGGACCCTCTTCCAGGCTCTCGACGTCAACCGCGACGGTGGCCTGTGTGTCAACGACTTGGCCGTGGGGCTACGGCGACTGGGACTGCACCGCACCGAGGGCGAGCTTCGGGTAGGCAGCGTGCGTCGTCTGCGCGGGCCGGGAGGGAGTCCCCGAAGTCCGGGTGACAGGTCCGGATGTCCTGGTTTCTCGGGAGCCACTGGGGGGTTGGCAGGTCTGGCGGAACGGCCTCTGGTGTTAAAGTGCCCCGACTGACAGATGCACACCCTACTCATGGCCGGGTGAGAGTGAGGCTTCTCTGGGAGAGAACCTCATCTTGGGCAGCCTCAAGGACTTCTGGTGGGTGGAAACCCTTTTCCTGCTCGGGTTTTCCTTCCCCTAAGGTGGAAGGACTAGGCAGAGGGGTTGCCTGTGCTACCGCCTAACCTCAAGGGCAAACTGGACCTCCCTCCTTGACAGGTTCCTGCCCCCCCACCGCAGCGCCCCTTGTTCTCCCCCTCCCATTTCCATGCCACCCGTGGGATCTGATTTGCTTTCAGAAGCATGTGGGAGGGAGGGAAACGAGAACTGGGCTTGGGCAGATCTGGGTGGATGTGGGTGGTGAGAACTGACAGTTCCATGGCTAAGGCTCGTCCCCATTGCTTATCCAGAACGTAAGGATTCCCTGGGTAAAGGAATCTGGGGAAAAATGGGGTGTCCCTAAGAATGGAGGTGGCTGCTCTTGGCCTGCACTGGGCCTTTGGCCAATGTGGGAGGAGAGGCAGCAAAGAAAAGGCCGTCCCTGGGCCTGCCGGAAAGAGAAGTGTTGTCCTTCCTGGATAAACTCAGAGCAGTGGCTTTTTCTTCCTCTGTCATGGTATGGTTTTGGGTTTGACTTTGTCGCTGTAACTACCCTTTCCTAATTGTCATTTATTGTGGCCCAGCCTGCTGTACAACTTGGATTCAAACTGCTCAGTCCTTTACCTAGTAAACCTGTTTCTTATCAAAGTTTGGTCGATTTGTACATGTAACATTTAGAAAATCTCATAGCCAAATATAAAGGAAATCTGGTAAAATGCCAGTGAATCGAGCCAGTTTGTTGATTCGGTGGGTGTACAAAAGATGTCGTGTCCAAGATAATCTGGGATCAGCACTCATGGTAGTTAACCTACTTAGGATCAGCCTAGGAAGACCCAGGATGACACTGTGTGCAACGTAGAATCATTGTGTTAACTAAGTCCAAGGAATTTAGAGATAGCCTTTACCTCCAGTCTCAGAAGAGAGGCAAGTTAATTTTTTTTAAATGCAGTTTTGCCCCAGATAGTATTGTTTTCTGGTTTTTTTTT
>NW_004524714.1:2143666-2147217 GCF_000260255.1 Octodon degus | reverse complement strand
GCAGTCCTTGTGCTTTGCTTAGATTAGCTTGTTCTAAGTAGGTGCTTTAGACCACTGAGCCATCTCACCAGCCCCATCCCAGAATAAACTTTTTAATTAACCCAGGAGTACCTGGCCCTTTGCAGTGCTTGGCTCCTTGGAGTCCCTTTGGCTCCAAAATCTTTGACTCTGTGGCTGTTCTGAATTCTGAGATAGGAAAGAAAAACATTAAAAAATATATTTTTGAAGGTGTGGGTTTAATGTGGACTCTTTCTACAACTCTTCCAGCTTTTGAGGAAGTCAAATTGTTATATAGCTTTGACAGAGATTAGAAGTGACTCATTTTATTAGTTTATTACTTATAAAGGAGCACAAGTTAGTCCTCTGGGGAAGGTGTTTTTTTTTTTTTTTCCTTTGGCGGTACCGGGGATTGAACTCAGGCCCTTGTGCTTGCCAGGCAAGCACTTATTCTACTGAGCCATTTCCCGAGCCCCTTGGGGAAGGTTTTAAGAGTTAGAAAAATCTTCCTTTTTGTAAATAACTGGCCAACAGGAAGACATTGTATCCTGTACCCCATACCACTTCCTGTTGAATTGTGGGTATTAGTTGCTTTTATAGAAAAAGCAGCTCTGCACTTTTGCAGAACTAGTAGGACCTGAAAGAGAACTTGGGGGCCCTCTGGTTAGAAAGGGGTTTGCTTGTCATGGGAACAGACATTGTAAAGGAACATTCCACACTGGAAGCTGCTTCCTGTGACCCTGGAGAAGCTGGTTTGAGTACCTGCACCCGCACCACTGGTCTCTGAGTGGGCTCGAACCCCCAACCTTTTGCTTAGCAGCTGTTTGTGCTAGCTGATTGCACCTCAGAGACATGAGAGGAGAAGTTGGTCTGAGCTGGGGGATCTACAGGACACCAGCTGGGAGTCCTTACATGTGGGTGATGGGTGAACCAGGCCCTGTGACTCCACCTGAGCCTCTCACAGCCCAGGGTCAAGTTTTCTTTCATAATAAACCAGCAAGTTTTGCCGGCTGCCTTTGTTTCAGAGGCAGTTGGGACAGAGAAAGATGACTTAAAATGGAAATGGGAAGAGAAACCCAGGGCAGCCAGCCAAGGAGATTTTCTTTGTAAAGGGCATGTGAGCAGGAAGCCCATCGTGGGACAAAAGAAGGGAAGGGTTTATTAAAGAAAGGAAAAAGATGACGACAGTGGTAGTGACTTTGGATGCTAATTATAGCATTGACTATTTCAGGCATTTTCATGTGACCAAACAAAATCTTTGTCTTGAAACAAATTTAAAATGTAGCTGAGGAAAAAAAAAATGTAGTTTCGAACTCAGGCAGCCAATTAGAGGAAGAAAGCAAGCTTTGTTGCCTGGGAATAGCTGTCTTGTCTGGCCAAGGCTTGAGGGCTGCCACGGGGGCTGGTGTTTAATACCGAACAGTGCTAGAAGATGTTACAAAGTTTGCTCATTTAGAGACTTGAATGCGCAGTGTCTATTTTGAGCTCCACAATACGACAGTGAAGTGATTTGATGCTGTTTTCCAAGGGAAGGAACAGCCATTCAGAAAGGTAGTGCATGGCAGCCCGGGCATGGTACAGCCCCAGCCACTCTGGAGGCTGAGGCAGGAAGGTAACTTGGGCCTACACGTTCCAGGCCAGCCTGTGTAACATAGCAAGGTTCCATGTGAGCAATCAAAGAGTAATAAAAGTTCAAAAGTTTGGCTAGGAGGCAGTTAGATTAGAGAAGGGACTGGGACCAACTGATTCTTGCCCTACTTTAACCTACTTACTGGTTGTTGCTTACTCTGTCTGTCTGTCTGTCTGTCTGTCTGTCTGTCTGTCTGTCTCTCTGTCTGTCTGTCTGTCTGTCTCTCTGTCTGTCTGTCTGTCTCTCTCTCTCCCCTCCCTCCTTCTCTCTCTTTCCCTTTTCTCTCAGAGACAGGGTCTCCCTCTGCAGTTCAGGCTGGCCTTGAGCTTACGGTGCTCTTCCTGCCTCAGCCTCCCAAGTGCTGAGGTTACAGGTATGGACCACCATGCCCCACTACTGCTTGTTTCTGGGGGCCATGAAGAGAGCTTCAGGCCTGGAACTTGGCAGCGCCAGGGACAGAACCCAGGGCCTCGCGCATGCCAGGCCAGTACTCCGCCACTGAGCTGCACCCGTAGCCCGAGGGTCCTTAAGGGCCCCATGGTTTGTTCAGAATGAGAACTCACTTAGCTGTGTTTCTCTCCTTGACCTGAGCAGCATACGCTTGGGGCAGTCTCTGCTGACCTGAAGATCATTGATGTTGTGCTGGAGTTGCTTAACGGCGGCGGCACCGCTGAACTCTACACCTTCTCCTGTGTGCAGGCTCTGGGGCGGTTGTTGACTGAAGCCAGGCAAACTTAGATAAGGTGGTTTACAGAGGAGGGACCTTTGCCAGGGGGAAGTGTCATGGCCCACTGGGGAAGGAAACATGCTGTTTGCACGTTGGATTGAGCTCATTTATTAAACTGGGCAGGATTAGTTCCTGGCTCAGAGTCATGATTGTTGAGCCAACTAGAAGTTTTTATTTATTTATTTTTTATTTTTTTGGCTGGCTCGGCTTGCCCTGAGGGCGGGGCTGATATGGTATATGGTGCTGGGGATCAAACCACGGTCCCCTTGCCTAAGCAGGCGCTTTAGACCGCTAAGCTATCTCGCTGGCCCAAGAAGAGAAATTTTTAAACAAATTGATATTTGGAAAGGTGGGGTTGGGCACCCTGACCCTAAGACACAAGCAAGTACTAAGGAAGAATGTACAAGAGTCTGTGTGACCTGGACGTTCATTTGGGTGAGTTCTTTGATGTTCAGAGAGTCATTAATTGACGAAGTCTCACAGGAGGCATAGAGGAGTGACAGTCTTTTTTTTTTTTTAAAATAAGGTTTCGCTATATACAGGCTGGCCTTAAACTCACTGTGTAGACCGTGCTGGTCTCAGCCTCACAGTGAGCCTTCGGCTTCAGCCTCTTTAGTGGCAGGATTACAGGAATGTGCTCCCATGCCTGCCTGAGGCAAACAATGTTTTGTTGCAATTCATTTCTTTCTTTCTTTTTTTGACAGAACTGGGGATTGAACTCAGGCCCTTGTGCTTGCCAGCCAAGCACTTATTCTACTGAGCCATCTCCCCGGCCCTGGAATTCATTTCTAGTCCAGCTAAACACAACTTTAAGATGAGATCAGTGAACAGAACTGTGTTGATGTATGACTTTTATTATACTTAGTCTAAATAGACTTTCTTTTCTTTCCTTCCTTCCTTCCTTCCTTCCTTCCTTCCTTCCTTCCTTCCCTCCCTCCCTCCCTTCCTTTTTCCCTCCTTCCCTCCCTCCCTCCCTCTCTCCCTTCCTTTCTCCCTCCTTCCCTCCCTCCCTCCCTCCTTCCCATTTTTTGCAATGTAGTTTTATTGGAGGCCATTTTTTACTGCAGACTTGAGCTGTTATTCGCTGCCGCAGATGCTCAGTTGCGGCTTCACAGTCTCGGCCTGCGCGCCTGCAGCTCCACTCTCACCCGAGCCTCTTTCCTCTATGTGTCTGTCTGTCTTTCTGTCTCTGTCTCT
>NW_004524714.1:2140741-2143566 GCF_000260255.1 Octodon degus | reverse complement strand
TCTCTCTCTCTCTCTCTCTCTCTCTCTCTCTCTCTCTCTCTCTCTTTCTTGAGGTGGCTCTTGCTATGTAACCCCAGGCAGGCCTCAATCTGGGATCCTCCTGCCTCAGTCTCCTGAGTGTTGGGATGACAGCCATGTGCCATGTCTGGCTTCAGACTTTTAAAAAATCATTTCTCTTTACTATGATGGGATTAAGCTCAGAAGAGTTGCTGGTGACCATTGTCATCCTGATCACCAGTGAGCCTTCCACCCAATGTGGGGCTGTTCCTCTGGTGGTACCCTTCAAACATGCCATCAGCTCAGGCCAAATGGACCTAACTGGCCCATTGTTAGTTCTTGTCAGAAATCTGCTACTGTGTACCTAAAGAGTGCCCTTGGGGACAGTACCGAAAAATGAGCCAGGGAAGCTTTAAGGATTGTTGTGATTTTGGGACCAGCCTGGGTTACAAAATGAGCTCAAGGCCAGCCTGAACTGCATAGTGAGACCCTGCCTCACAAAGACCAAAAAAATGGCCGGCCAGTTAGCTCAGCAGATTAAAGTACCTGCTTAGGCAGATGCGGAGGCTGGGAGTTCGATCCCCAGCCTGCTGGTCCGGCCCCCGGGGTGTGCTGAGATGGTGAATAAGACTGAGTGTGGTGGCACACACATGCCTGTAATCCCAGCCCTTGGGAGGCTGATAAACAGGAAAGATCACTAGAGTCGGATCTGTGTAGTGAGACCCTGTACTAAAATATATAAAAGACAAAAAAAGAATCTGAAAACAGTAGGGACCCCGTGGAGGCATACACCCATGATCCCAGGCTGAGGCAGCGAGACTTTCTCAAATGGAAAGTAAAAAGTGTTGGGGATGTAGCTCAGTAGGAAGGCCCTGTGTTCAATCCCCAGTACTACAGAAAGAAAAGAACCCCAGGACCTGCTCTGTATCTTCCTATAATCTCTGCTCCTGCTAAAAGCTAGAGTTGCCATGTACAGCCCACATGACAGGCTGTTCGCTGAGCCTTTTATGACTCCTGGGGCTGCGGTTGTGTTTGTCAGGCAGCAGTACAGGCTTGGCTGAGACTTGAATGCGTGACAGAAACCAGTCTAGGAAAGAGCATGCTCGCTTTTGTTATTTGCTTTGGAGACAGGGTCTGCTACAGGTTGCCCTTGGACTCACTGTGGAGCCCAGGCTGGCCCTGGGTTCTCAGCCATCCTCCTGTCTCAGCCTCTCAAGTGCTGGGATTACAGGTTTTCGCCATCACACCTTGCAAGAGCATGTGTTTCTGAAGGTCCAGAATAGGGAAAGATATAGAGACAAAGAGTAGATCAGTGGGGGCCTCTGTGAGTAAAGAGGTGACGAGTGGCAGGAGGGTGATAAGGGTTTTGGTGCTTCTTTTGGACGGGACTGAAATGCCCTGAGTTGAGCATGCCGGCGGTTGCACATACCTGTGAAGATGCTCAACAGCACTGAATTACAGCCTCAACAGGTGATTAGTGTGGAATGTGGCCGGGTTCAGATGTCGCTCAGCCTGCTTGCTTGTTGACCGTGTGACCTTGGACCAGTCACTCACCCCCTCCAAGTCTCTTATTAGAAATGTGAAAAGAAAAATAGGTGTGGTGGTACATGCCTGTAATCCCAGCACTTGGGAGACTGAAAACAGGAGAATCACTATGAGTCTCACCTACGTAGTGAGACCCTGTAGACCCTGTACTAAATAAATAAAAAAAAAGATCAAAACAAAATGAAACCATAAACGTGGTTGTATGAATCCTGACATCGGCGGGTGGTTGTGTGGGATGAAACTGAAGTTTGTAAAGAAGATGCCAGACAGCACCTGACACCTAGGGCTTCACTACCAGGTAACTCTTTTCTGCATTGAGTCTTTGATAATGAGGTGCCCAGGGGTGGTTGGAGTCATCTGCTTTGTACCCTGCTTGGTAGCGAAGAGTGGAAGGAAAGGGAAGACAGAGTCTGGTGAGGGCAGTGATGGAGGTGCACAGCTCTCGGAGGACATTCTCACATCTGTGACCTAGAGCAGCACTGAGGGTCTTGCGGCTGGTGGGAAGTGCGGGCCTGTAGGCTGGGGAAGATCAGAGCACCTGTCATCCCAGACTCCGGAGGCTGAGGCAGGAGGATGATTGCCAACAGGAGCCCAGATGAGGAAGCGGAGGTGACTCACAGCTCCTTGCCTACAGGGCCGCTGGGTGAGTGAGGTGGCTACAGTTTCCCTGCTAGCAGTTTGCAGCTTTCCGGAAGGTTGTGCCCATCACCCCAGCCCTCCTCGAATCTGGTGGGACTCTTCTTCACGAAACACCAAGAAAACCAGCAGCCCATGTGAGGAAACTCAGAAGCCATTGAAATGCCAGTGGTCAAAAGAAAAGAAAGGGACCCTGACGTGTTGGCGCACGCCTGTCACCCCAGCATTCATGAGGCTGAGGCAGGAGGTTTGCCACGAGTTTGAGGCCAACGTGGACTTCATTCACTTCTGCCACTACCAGCACGAGGGAGCAGAGCAAATGGCCAAACCCTCCACTGTAGCCACCATATAGTTCAGACAGCCTGTTGGTGGCTCGAGTGCCACCTCGCCTACCTTGGGTGCCAGTGTCCTTGCCACAGGCCTAAGCCCACTATTGCTTTTGGTTCTCATCTTTAGATTGGGGTCCGTGCCAGGACTGCGTGTTTACAAGGCAGCCTTGTTCATAGCCGTGTTTTGCAGGCTGGACAGGTTAACCATCCTGTTGGACCCTGGGTTTGTCCTGAGGCCAGGGGTTGGGGCATTATAGAGAGGAAGGTCATGGAGACAGTTTACTTTTTTGTTTTTCATTCACATGTTAGGTTTTTTTT
>NW_004524714.1:2135257-2138771 GCF_000260255.1 Octodon degus | reverse complement strand
GCACCTACTTGAAACAAGCTTGGCAAAGCACAGGGACCGCGGTTCAATCCCCCAGCACCACATGCCAGCCAGCCCCGCCCCCTGGTGGGCTGAGCAGGCCACACACACACACACAATAAATAAATGTAATAAATAAAAATAAATAAATAATTTAAAAAAAAAAAAGAGTATTCACCTTGCTCTTGGGACTCCCACAGCGACCAGCTTTTCACCAGGTACCTAGAGGCTTCGTAAGAGACTTGAGTATTTGGGAGCTTTTTTTTGTTGTTCTCCTCTACAGGTGAGAGGAGCTGGTAAATTTTTTCTCAGCACAGCTCACAGTGATCACAATCGCGCGGGGTCTGGTGCATGTATAGACAACATCTTAGTTCGTTTCACTTCCCTCTTCCCTCCTCTCCCCTCCGCTCCCCTCCCTGCGCAGTTTTCTTGAAGGAGTTTTTGCCTAAAGCTGGGTTTTCCAGTTTTCCTTCCTGAAATGGAAATAGATTAGAGATTTCACATTTTCATCACTGAAGTTATGTCATCTTTGACACTTTAGCTTCACCTGGGCAAGGCCTGCCTCTTCTCTAGTCCCTGATTGACAGCTGACTCAGGGTAGGAGGGGGCTTGATGGTCTCTGTCGGCCCCCCATCGGCCCCCCCCAAGCTCCTGCTCCCCCAGGGCAGCCTTAGCATTCAAATCAGCTGAGTTGTGTGGCTGGGGACACCTGCTAGTCACTGCCATAGCTGTCTGTCCCTTTGAAGGGAAAATTGCAAGCATAAGCCCTAACCCTCACCCTAGAAGAGAGTATTCAAGCTCCTTCACCTCCTGAACACCTTAAAAGAATTGTATGTGTGCACTTTTTGTTTATATTGAGAGATGGTATTGCTGCATAGTTCAGGCTGGCCTTGAACTCACTTTGTATCCTAGGCTGGCCTCAAACTCCTTGACAATCCTCCTGCCTCAGCCTCCCAAGTGCTGGGATCACAGGCGTGCGCCACCACACCCACCTCTCCATTAGAACCCTTTTCTCTGCAAAGTATCAGATCTGTGATGCTTTTATACTTCTATGATGTCTGTTGCCTAGATTCCGAGGAGAGTGGGTTACTCGGGCAGGTGGAGCCTCTTGGGGCACAGGTCCTGCTGATCTGTATGAACTGTAGGTGTGGACGGTTCCGGTGCCAGCTCTGCCCGGGCACAGGTTCTTCACACTGAAGTGAAGGCGCCAGGCGTAATGAGAGTTGGTAGCATTGTGGTTGCTGGCATGTAACCCAAAGAAATGAACCAGCTGCCAGATCCTGCTGGTTGAGAGATGCCGAGGAATCAGAGGGAAGTGAACTGTGTTAACCTTCCTGGGAATCAAAGACACAAGAAAAGTTTTAGCCTAAAAATATTGGCATTGTATGGGGCTGGTGAGATGGCTCAGTGGTCTAAAGCACCTACTTAGAACAAACTTAGCAAAGCAGAGGGACCGCGGTTCAATCCCCCAGCACCACATGCCAGCCAGTGCGCCCCCTGGTGGGCTGAGCTGCCCCCCCCACATAAATAAATTAAAAAAAAATATATTGGCATTGTAACTGAAACACATTTTCACTGACCTGTCTTTAGTGCTGGTCAAAGAAGAGTACCTGACTTGATCTCTTTGAGACAAGATCTCAGTGTATAGTCCAGACCAGCCTTGAACTCGTGGCAGTCTTCTTGGCTCAGCCACCGAAGACCTGGGATGACAGGCGTGTGCCACTGCATATTCTCAAGCTGCACAATAGGGTGCAAAATCATTGCGGGTACTTGTGAGTTGCCTTCTTTGTTATTACCGGATGACCTGTTGCCCTTTTGCATTCATGTCCCAAGTTTATCCTTCCTCATGGCTGAGTAGTACTCCATTGTATAAATACCCTACATCTTTTTCCATTCATTGGTTGGTGGGCATTTGGCCTGTTTTCAAGACTAAGCTATTACAAACTGCTGCTGTAAATAGGGATGTGCATAGTGCTGTGGTATGATGCTTTTAATTATTTCAGGAAGATGCTGAGGGGAACAGCTGGGTTGAATGTAACCTATAGTTTTATTTTTTTGAGGTTTCTCCACACTGATTTCCAAAGTGGCTGCCCTACTCTGTACTCCCACAAATAGTAAAGAACAGTTCCTTTTCTTATTTTTATTTATTACATTTATTTATTGTGTGTGTGTGTGTGGCCAGCTCAGCCCACCAGGGGGCGGGGCTGGCTGGCATGTGGGGCTGGGGGATCGAACCGCGGTCCCTGTGCTTTGCCAAGGTTGTTTCAAGTAGGTGCTTTAGACCACTGAGCCATCTCTCCAGCCCAATTTTCATCTTTTGAATACAAGTTTTTTTTTTTTTTTGTGGAACTGGGGATTGAACTCAGACCCTGTGCTTGCCAAGGAAGCACTTACTCCACTGAGCCATCTCCCTGGCCCCTTGAATACAAGTTGTGTTGAAAATTTTTTCATATGTTTATTTGTTGTTTCTACTTTCATCAAAGAAGTGTCTATTCATTTTTTTTTTTTTTAAACGTATGTATTTGGTATATGTTCTCTCTATGAAGCTTGGACTTGTAGTGATCCTCCTGTTTCAGCCTCCCCAGCTCTGGGATTACAGGTGTGCACTACCAACCCAGTCTTGGTGGCTGGGGCAGGGCCGGCACGGCATGCAGTACCAGATTGAACCCAGGTCTTTGTGCTTGGCTAGGTAGGCATTTAGACCACGAGCTAGCTCCGTGGCCCGTGTCTATTCATTTCAATTACCCATGTTTAGATTGGGTCATTAAATTATTTTTTGGGGGGGATCTGATTTTTTTTGAGTTCTATTTTTTGGAGTTCTTTATATATTCTAGTAGTATTTCTTTTTTTTTGTGGGTATTTGGTACAGGGCCTCACTACAAAGATGGGACTCATGGTGATCTTTCTGTTTTCAGCCTCCCCAGGGCTGGGATTATAGGCATGCGCCACCACGCCCCATCTCTGTCTTCTGCTCATTGGGGCCCTGGGGGCGGGGCCCGTGTAGGGGTGGCATGTGGGACCTGGGATCCAACCCTCCTGGGCTCTGCACGTGCCAAAGCAGGCGCTTTGTCCACTGAGCTATCTCACAGGCCCTTAGGTAGTAGTTCTTTGTCTGAGGAACAGCTGGGAAATTTTTTTCTCATGTTGTGGGTTGTTTTAATTGTGCAGTAAGATGAGATCCCAGTTTTGTTGATTCCTTGTGATGGTTCCTGTGTGAATTGGTTTTTTTTTTTAGTGGAACCGGGGATTGAACTCAGGCCCTTGCGCTTGCCAGGAAAGCATTTATTCCACTGAGCCATCTCCCCGGCCCCGTGAATGGGCTTTTGTTCAGAAAGCCTTTGCCTGTACTCTTCAGGAGTTCTGTGTATTCTAGCTTATAGCAAATTTAGTGCTTGTCTTTAATATTTATTTAATATTTCTTTTGAGCCTTTCACAGATGAAATTACAGAAGCCAGATCACATTTTATTTATTTATTTAATTTTTAAATATTTATTTATGTGTGTGGCCAGCTCAGCC
>NW_004524714.1:2130065-2131712 GCF_000260255.1 Octodon degus | reverse complement strand
CTTCAGTTCCTCTGAAGTTCCACGGGTTTCTAGCCGTGAGGGAGGACCCCAGTTTGTGCAGCCTGCAGCGCTCCGCGGGCCTCCTTGCCAGCTTGAACTTGGCTCTGCCTCACCCCGGCACTGGGAGGTGTGCCGTGTGGAGCCAGTCGGCCCCCGCTCTGAGCTCCAGGCTTAGTTGGCTCCTGTGCACAATGGCAGCCATCCAGTCGCCCTCTCCTGGGGGACGCCTGAACCCGAGTAACTCACCAGCTATTGCAGTCCACTGTGTCTGCGCCTCGGTCTGCTGGTGCGTTTCTCCTTGGAGGCCTGTGGGGCGCCAGCAGTCACCGTGCAGCGTTTGAGCTGCCCGTCCTGTGCCGTGAGGAGGGCTCGGGGAGAACGCTGCGTGCCACCCCCATGTGCCTGGAGGTCGCTCTCTCCTTGCTCACCCTGTGGGTTTCAGTTCTCGCCTCAGATCTTTGGTGGGCTCTGGGAGCCCCCTTTCCTTCCTTCTTCTCGTCACATCGCTATATTCCAGCATCTGGACACCAAATTTTGGAGAGGCTGTTTCTCTGCTCTTCACCACCCCTCCATCGTCCTCAAAGTCTTGAGCTCTCACTTTTTTGAGATAGGGTCTCACGATGAAGCTTAGGCTGGTCTTGTACACATCATGTAGGGGCCAGGGAGATGGCTCAGTAGAATAAGTGCTTCCCTGGCAAGCGCAAGGGCCTGAGTTCAATCCCGCAAAGAAAAAAAAAAAAAAGATCTTAGTAGTTCAGGCTGGTATTGCCCTGGGTGATGAGGTCTCAAGACTATTTTGTAGGCTCTTGTTCGTTTGGAACAAAGAATGGGACACGATACGCCTAAGGGAAAAGCAGCAAAGTTTAATAAAATGTATTTAGGCAATGGTATACTCAGAGTGAGCAGGCACCTACTGTAGGAAAGTAAAATAGGACTAGAGCTACACGCCCTGGGTTTAAGAATTCAAAATGTCGCACTGGGTCGAGGGTACCTCTCATTGGCTCTCCAGAGCATGATTGACAAGTCAGCTGTACCTACTGCGCATGTCCTTCCCATAATTCCTTCTGCTGTAAATGGATAAATTGCTGGCTGTAGTGGCACACACCTGTAATCCCAATCCTCAGGAATGACCTCCCAGGGAAGATAGGTTACTGTGGGCCATGCAGGAGGCTGTGGGATGCATCTGTTATATCTCCCCCTCTGGGGAGCAGGCCTGAGGACAAAGAGCCAAGTAGCTCTGGGCTGTTGCTGGGTTGCAGATGAGTGGAGGGGAGCTGAATCGGCCCTAGTTGTCCTGTCTGTATTACTGGCTTTTAACTTTTTTTTTTTTTTTTTTTAATATTTACATGCATGGGATTGCTGAGTACCATTAATCTGTAATTTTGTGGTTTGCAATAAATTTGGGAAAAGTTAGGCCATTTCATTAAATACTTCTTCAGTCCCCTCCCTCGAGAGCGTTGTCCTGCAAGCACCCTGATACTCTGGGAGGTTGTTTTTTTTTTTCTTTGTCTTTTGTTTCATTTGGGTAAAGTTCCTGTTGCTGTTTGCAAGTTCATTAATGCTTTCTTCTGCAACTTCCATCTGTTAAAACCATGCAGGGCACTCTGTCCCTGCTGGCATAGTTTCCCTCTAGAGTTTCAACTGAGT
>NW_004524714.1:2126884-2129703 GCF_000260255.1 Octodon degus | reverse complement strand
TCCTCCTCCTTCTCCCCCTCCCCTCCCTCTTTCTCCTTCTTTCTGAGACAAAAACCCTCGCCAGTGTGGTCTTGCTAGTGTGGTCTTGAATTCTCCGAGTAACTCAGGCTGGCCTCACCCGTGGGAGGAATATCCTGCCTGAGTTTCTCAGCTGCTGGGATTCCAGGCGTGCACCACCTGCCCAGCTCTGGGTCACTTTCCATGGACTGATTTCTATCTTTTTTTTTTTTTTTCATGAGTTTTCAAATGAGTTTATTAAAGACTGTTCTCAGGAGGGCTACAACCTTTGATTTGTCATTAAAAAAAGTTATGTTTCTTCATGCTTTATAGTACAGGTAATGTAAAGGACAGCGCTGTAGGCATTTCCTGCCGGAATTCTGATAGTACAGCACAGTGTGGTCACTTCTGCAATGCTAGAATAAATAAAGTCTCTTCTATGTGTCTCTTCAAAAAGCGATGGATGACAGCAGACGGTGGCCTAAGAGGCCGCTCTTCTCTCCTGTTCTTTCTGCAGTATTGGAGCCAGTATTTTTACCATCACACGCCACGATCTTCACTTTATCCACTTTGATAAGTTCTGTCACCTCTCTGAATTCTACGTTGTTCAGTACAAAAGTCCACATGTTATCGCAGAACCTGTATGTGTTTAGAGAGCCCCTGAAATTGACTCTGTTCCTGACCCTCTGAGCCAGTGCAGAATTTATAGCCTTATCGAACTGAAGTTGAACTTGGAGGGCAAGTTGGGGGGTGATCTGTTGAGACTGTATAAGCTCATCCAGGCTTTCCTGAAGACTGTTTCCCAAAGTAGTATTTCTGTATAACTGATATGCCATTGCGCAAGAGAAAGAAAGTATCTTTTTCAAGCTTGCATTGATATTCAGTCCCTGCGGGAGGCGCTTCCCGCCGCGGAGCGCAGCAGTCGCGCGGCCAGGGCCCGCAGGAGTGGCCGCACAGCCGACCACTTGCTCAGCCGCCACGGAAACCGCTGATTTCTATCTTCATTATGGGGTTTTCCTTCTCTTTTGCAGTCCTGTTCATCTGCTACTGGACTGGACTTTAATTGGGTGGTAGGTAAATTTTTACCTGTGTAAAAATTCTTGAGCTTTATCTTTTGTGCAGTTATTTGGACACAGTTTGACCCTTGCCAGGCTCACTCGCTTTGATGGGTGGGACAAGAATAGCAATTCTGTGGCTGGTTTTAACCCCCTGTTGAAGCAAAAACCCCTGAGAATTGTCCTCCGCCTCCTTGCCCTGGAAGGGAGATTTCTCTTCTGACTGCTGGGACTCCTAGGGGACCCCAAAGCTGTGCCCCTGTGTCATCTTTGGGTCCCTGCCCTGCAAACTCTCAGTGTCCCGGCCTTTCCAGCCCACATCTCCAACTCTCCCTGGGATCCCCCCTGCTCTGGAGCTCAGAACCTCCCAGTGGGAGCCAGCGAGTCACGCTGTCCCCATTTCCTGCTACTCAGGGGCCTGAGAGGTAGGCGCATGTTTTGTCTGGACTGTTGTTAGAGGGAGGAAGGTGACTCTGCCCCGTTACTTCCTCCTGACTGGAAGCTCTTGAGTTTGCAACCTGGTTCCATGGTGTGTAGCAGCGCGTTCAATGACCAATTAAATAGAAGAAGAATTTTTGGATCTGAGGAGATAGCTCGTTGGTCTAAGCGCTTGCCTGGCAAGTGCAAGGTACTGAGTTCAGTCCCCAGTACTGCATGCCATGCTAGTCCTGGAACCCTGGGTGCACCATGCCAGAATTTTTCTTAGGTTTGTAGGTGGGGCAAGAAACAGCATTGTTGCCTATGTTTCACTGAACTTTGTGGGCCTAGTAGTAGGATTCATGTTCAATAGTTATTTAGCCTTTTAAAAAATTTTCAGGGGCCAGGGAGATGGCTCAGTAGAATAAGTGCTTGCCTGGCAAGTGCAAGGGCCTGAGTTCAATCCCCGGTTCTGCAAAAAAAAAAAAAAAAATTTTTTTTTTTTTAGATAGCATCTCCTTATGTAGTTCAGGCTGGCCTCAAACTCACTGTGTAGTACAAGATGGCCTAAAACTTACAGCAATCCTCCTGCCTCAGCCTCCCCAGTGCTAGGGTATAGGCATGTCGCACCCACTGTGCCCATTTTATGTGGGACTTTTGGCTCTGCACTGTTCTTGTTTAGTGTTAGAACTACCTAGTTGTGTCAACTCTCAATCATTTTCCAGATAATGGTAATAAAATAGCTCATGCTTAATGTTCCATGTGCTGTTCTTGGATCCTTGTGTTATCTGATTTAGTCTTTAACCAACTCTAGGAAGTCACAGAATCATTCAGTCACAGAAGAATGTTGATGTGTAGCCAGGTGTGGTGGCAAATGCTTGTGATTCCAGCCCTTTGAAGGCTGAGGCAAGAAAAATCACTGAGTTGGAGGCTAACCTGAACTATAGGGCAAGTCCTTGTCTGAAAAAAAAAACAAAAACGTTTTAGACTTTAATCAGCTGGCCCCAGGGCAGGGTGGCACATGGCACAGAGAACACTCAAAGATGCAAGCCAAAGTGGGGGGCAATCCTCTTTTCCTCCCTTATATTGTAAGCAGGCTACACCGCCACCCAGGGCCATCTCCGTGTCCTCTTGCACAGGATGAGGATGTTGAGGACAAGTGAGGACGGGGCCCCTACTGAGTCACCTGATCAAACTTCTAAACTTCTCAAGTTGACACAATGTATCAATCATTACAGAGCACCCTATCCCAAAGATCTTACAGCTCACCAGCACGCAGCCGCAGCCGCTTCTAAATAGTTCATCCAAGAGAAGTCGGCAGGCACAGGCTCCCTCCGCTTCCAAACAAGC
>NW_004524714.1:2119307-2125589 GCF_000260255.1 Octodon degus | reverse complement strand
GTTGTGTCACATGAATCGTCATCATTTAACACGCGTTGGAACAGACATACTTCGTATACCTCATGTAAAATAAAGGGACATTTTCTAAATTGTAATGCCTGCAGTTTTTTGGTCAATTTTGTGTTTTTTTTTTTTTTTTCTCTTATTTTAGACAGGTCTCGTTAGGCAGTTTAGGCTGGCCTTGAACTCACTTTGTAGTCCCGGCTGGCCTCAAACTTGCGGTGATTCTTCTGCCTCAGCCTCCAAAGTTCTGGGATTACAGGTATGTGCCATCATGCCCTGCCTGTCATTTTTAACTATTATCATTTTTTGTCACTCATAACTCTTCAGATAGTGCTTGATTTAATGGAAGCTTTGTGAAGCCCACCTGTAGGAGGTTGGGAGTCCGTGCAGAATTCGTGGGCTACAGCCACGCACAGCTGTTCCCAATGCACAAATTGGCTGCATGCATGATAAGCGCTTGTTTCAGGAGAGCTTTTCAGGTGGACCTGAGAGATTGGGGCCGATGGTGCGCCAGGAAATGGAGTCAGGCCAGGGATTTAGCTCAGCTGCACAGCGCCTGCCTAGCAAGCGCAAGGTTGTTTGATTCCCAGTACCAGGAAACAACAACAACAACAAAAACCCCAGTAATTAAAAAAAAAAAAAAAGTCTCAAGCAACTCAGGCTGGAATTCAGGGCTTAAAGAGTTAAGACGGCTCGAGAGATAGCTCAGAGGTCTAAAGTGCCTGCTTAGACAAGTTTAGGCAAGCACAGGGACCTGTTCCATCCCCGATCCCCAGCATCACGCGCGCTGTGCCAGCTCTGCCCCAGGGTGGGCTGAGCGCCCCTCCCCCTCCAAAAAAAAGTTAAGACGATGTTCTAGAAGATGACATGACTGCATATTTTTTTGGGAAACTGTATTTACTCAGTCTATGGGGTTCATCTGTGCCAGGTTCATGGGAGCAGGGGGCGTGCCGGTTGGGCATTGGTCCCTGTCCCCAAGCAGCTGCCAGTCTAGAGGGAGACCCGAGAGAAGTAGCTGTGATATAGCAGTGTTCTGCTGTGTGCTGGTCTCAGGATACTGGACGGGGCAGTGCTGCCTTGGGAAGTGTTGGGAAGACTTGGGTGTGTGCACACACCTGTAATCCCTTCCCTCAGGTAGCTGAGGCAAGAGGATAGAAGTGAGTTCAGACCCAGCTTGGGCTACCCAGGGAGAGCAAGGCCAGCCTGGAATATATAGCGATACTCTGTTTCATAAAACAATCGCCAAAAAAAGGTGTTGTCAAGGGTTGAGGATCACGTTAAACTTGGTGTCCACTATTCAGGAAGCTGGGCCGGTGGGGAGCAGGAAGTTGCCGCAGCAGTGAGCCGGCTCCTGCGGGTTCTGCCAGCTGAGCCTATGTGGAGCTGGGGCTGCACCTCCCTGCTGACTCCCCCGGCTGCAGGCAGGGATCGCCGCGTGTGATTGGAGGGTTTCTGCGGTCGGGATGATGAACTTGGTAGTGTCGGCGCATCGGATTGGTTGGGCCCTGCTGCAGTGAGAATGCAGGCTGGATGCTGTGCGCTGCGCTGGATGATGAGCGAGGACAGCTGAATGACTGGGAGCTCCCAAGTTGCGTCTGCCTCTGTAGAGGTCTGCTTGGATATCGCTTTTTGCTTTAAAAAACAAAAAGTCAAACCTTTGCTTCCCGGCCACCTGCTGAAGTGTGTTTTCTGAAGAGCCCTGAAGACTCTTTATTACCCGCAGCCAGACACAGTCAGAGCCAGGTACTTCTCAGGCCAGGCACGACGGCAGCGTGAGCGAATTTGAAGCAATAGGAAAGAGCCCTTGTATGCGACGCTCCCAGCCTGAGCGTTCCCCAAGCCGGTTGGCCAGGCAACTGTGCGGGCAGAAACCCTTGGGACTGTGGTCACATTCCTCCGAAGCCAGCAGCCACCACTGGAGGCATTGGGAGGACCCCGGGATGCTGCAGGTGCTGGGGCATTTTCTGTCTGGCTTCCTCCCCAGAGCTGGGTGCCAGGGCACCAGAGAGGGCTCGGATCACGGAGTCAGAGGCACCCAGGGAGAACAGATGTCAAGCTTTTTGGGCAAACAGGATGGAAGGGCTGAAGTCCCGGAAAAGAGACCCACCATCTTGCTGGTGGTTGGACCGGCAGAGCAGTTTCCTAAGGTAACAGCGCGGAGGGGCCGGAGTGGGATCGGTTTCTTCCCTGGAGGAAAAAAGCTAAGGTGGGAAGAAAGGGAGGAATTACTTTAAAAAATCATTTTGGTAGTGGGGGTCAGAGATGTGTCAAGCAGTGAACAGGAGCCCACAGATTTAGCCCGAATCCCCCAAGGCCACTGAGAAAGCTTTCTTTTCTTACCCCGAGGGACTGCGCAGTGCCACAGAGGGGAAAGGAAAGGCAACTTCAATAGATTTGCCTTAGGGTTTGTCAGTTTGCTGGCTCAAAGCCATTTGAAAGTAAAGGACAAACTAAAGCAAAGTGATGGCTTATCTGAGCTATCCAGAGAACCCAGGTCCAGAGGGCAATGGAGTACACCATGGAGGTCCAATCTAGTGTCCCAGAGCTGGGGACAGTATTTGTGGGTATAGTGAAGGTCACACTCCCCTTGCCTCGGTGGGACACTCTTTACTTTTAGGTCCCAGGGGAAGAGTCTGAGGGGATGGGGTTGGGTTCCCAGAGAGGATAGAGTCCTACTCAGGGTCAGCTGAGTGCCAGGGCTCTTTGTCCCTGGTGACCCCCAAGCATGGCTGTCACATCCGGGCCTCACAGGAGCCAAGGTGAGTTATAGTACTTCCGTTTTGTAGATGAGGAGCCTGAGGTACAGAAAGGGTCAGGACTTTGCTCAGGTAATTGAGGGCAGCTGAGATCAAACCCTCGGTCAGGCTGGAATGTTTCCACTCCAGCCTCCATGCCTGTAAGACCGCTGGTTGAACCGGACTCGTTGCGTTCTGGGTAGATCACTTCCTGAGCTTTGGTTATTTCAAATCTTTTCTCCTCGCTCAGTCAGAAGAGGGTCAGAGATTCTATCTGTCCTGGTTTTGGTACACTCAAGGTGCCCCAGGTGTAACGCCTACATTTAAGAAATAAACGAGCACCTATTTACTAGAGAGCGATTTTTACTGTGACAACTTTAGCAGCTCAGTGGGTGTTGACATTGTTCGTGTCCATCAGGGTCTCTGTCATATCTGAGAATCTGACATAGGTGTGCTTAACGTGCTTTGAGTGTCACTTTCACTTGTTTGAGTGTCACTTTCACCTGTTTTAGACACCGTCAGAAGTGGCAGTGGGGCTAGTTTTAATGAGGAAGTTCTGTCTACAGCCCAGCTTACTTACAGCCCTGATGGATTAGCTGGCAGCCTTTACAAAAAAAAAAAAAAAAAAAAAAAAAAAACTTAAAAAAACCCTTAATAATTAACTGCTCCATTTACCAGGCTTACACGGACCCCCCTTTGCCAGCTCCCCTCAAGGGTGGCCTTGAATGGGACTTTCTGTTCCGAACAGTCTAGTTCCTGGCCTGCGGAACCCAGGGACCCGCACCTCCTCCTGGCTCGGTTCCCCCAGGGCCATCGCTTAGCTCCTTGCGTGGGGCGCAGGACGCGCAGAGGCAGTGGAGCAGCGGGGTTGGTTTGAAGGCTAGAGAGCGCCCAGGTGGGCAGGTAGACCCCTTGAAAAGGGTAAAGGGAGCGTGGAGCATTCGGAGCATTTGCGCCGCGTGAGCGCCTGCCTGGGAGATCCTGTCCCCGAGGCTGGTGTGCCCCCCTCTCTCAGCAAGAGGCCTCCGGAGTTCTTGGACGCGGGAGGGAGAAGTTCCGGACTTCTCAGGCTCTTTGGTGGTAGCAGCCCTACTTCATTTCGTTCTGTCGCAGTTCCCCCGGGTAAGCGTGTCTCTCTGTGAGCCGGGTTCCCAGAGGCTTTTCTTCTAGGAACCGTGCCAGTTTTGCCCTTTATCTTTGGCTTCCAGCTAATCCGCAGCAGGGAAGGGAGCCATTTAGCCCGGGGTGGGAGGGGCCCTCGTGGCGCAGGAGCTTGCTGATCCTGAGGGGCTGTCGTCCTGGAAGCTCCGAGCGTTTCGCTCATTATGTGTGTACTGTAATTGCCAAGTGTAGGCAGGTCTCGTTGGAAACCGGCTGTACTGGGCTGTCATGGTAACCTGGTCATCAAATGACGCTGCTGCCACAGCAGCCAATGAGAGTGGAGAGCCTTCGGGGTGGGTGGGGCTTGCCAGGCCTCTTGGCCGACTAATGTTTCTGGCTGGCTTTGAGTCAGTCATGGGGTGGGGGTGCGAGTTCTCACCTAATGCTGCGGCTTCCGAAGAGATCGGCCCTCCCTGTTCTTACTCATTGTATTCCGGCCCTAACAGGAAGTACCTGCTGGGAGGGGTGTGGTAGGATAAGGAAAGCTGATCTGCCTGCAAGGGGTGAAGAGATGCTCGTGGGAGGACCTGTTCCTTCACAGGTGAAAAAAGTCTGATGCCACTAAATTCGGAGGGGTAGTGACCTGTAATTGTTTGTGAATGCTAGGCACAGGCAATGGACGTCAGAGGAGCGGAAACAAATAGACCTGGGTAGCAATAAAGAGAGCAGAGGAGATCATAGGCAGTGTGGAGCCACGCGCTGGGTACCACGTCAGGATTGGAACCTAAGCGCGTGCTTGGTGCCCCTGCATTGTGTCCTTGTGGACGGGTCAGAAGCTGTGACCCAGAGGTGGTGCTTGTGTTTAGCTAAGGCCCAGGTTACACTTTCCCGCATCCCTCCTCCCTCCAGTGGGAGGCGTAGCTGCTCCTTTGGGAACCTGACTCTGCAGTCTCCTAGTGGCAGCATTGGTTTTGGGTGCTAAATTTTAAGTGAATTTTTTCCCCCTTCGGAACCGGGGATTGAAGTCCAGCCCTTGCGCTTGCCAGGCAAGCGCTTATTCTACTGAGCCATCTCCCTTGTCACAGGAGCCCAGCCTCGGTGTGAGCCTGAGCCTGGCCATCTCCAGGCTCTGTGAAGGGCTCAGAGTTAAAGGGTGTGCTGACTGCTCGGACTGCCCTGAGCCCCACTATATTGAGGCCCCAGGGTGATGCAATCGCCTGGGACTCTAGGTGCCTGGAGAGGGCGTCTGGGAAGCAACCCCAGTTCCTTGTGGAGGTGGAGTTCTGAATATCCTGGGAAAGGTGGGGGGTGCAGAGTTTCAATAAGCAAACATCAGTTTAGTTTCACCCAGTGACGACATTCTGTGGATCTCAGTCACAGTGGCAAAAACAAAAACCAAAACACAAATGTGGGACTAGGATTGATGTTAGCATTGTAAGATAATGTGTTGATGGGCACATGCTGAACATTTTGGAGAACTTTTCCAGGATTCCCGAAACTGCTGGACAGATTAAGAAGTATTGTTATGGTCCGGAACAGTTCATTTTTTCTTTTGTAAGAAAACAGTTGTGCCTATTTGGTAATACTTAGTACTTTCCCTTTGCAATAGAGAGCATAGATTTTATCCATTCTTTCTCTTGTCTCTTTTTGAGGCAATGTCCCACAGTGTGGTCCAGGTTGGCTTTGAACTCTTGGTGATCTTCCTGCCTCAGCTGTCCAAGTGCAGGGACTTTAGGCATGTATCATCATGCCTGGCCTGATTTCGCTATTATTGTTTTCAAATCTCTTCCCAAATTTGTTTTATATGTATACCATAAACTTCAATGGTACAATTATGCTTAATAAAATTGTGTACAATGCTTTTGTCAGGAAATGAACATCTCAAGTTAAGCAACTTATCCAGGCAAAATGTTGCCATTTTATATTGGAATAAATGCGGTCTTCCTTAAAATGGATCTGTGTCACCTTTTTTTTTTTTTTTTTTGATGCAATTTGGGATTGAACTTGGGGCCTTGAGCTTGCCAGGTAGGCATTTATGTCGCTGAGTTATCTCCCAGGCCCACTGTGTTACTTTAAAAAAAAAAATCTTTATTTGGTACAGGGTCTTGCTATGCAGCTCAGATTCATAGTGCTTCTTCTGTCTCAGCCTCCCCAGTGCTGGGATTATAGGCATGTGCCACTACATCTGGGTTTGGTGGCAGGCAGGGCACGCCTGGGGTTTGGGGGTTAGCACAGTATGTGGTACCAGAGATCAAGCCCACATCCTTGTGCTTGCTGGTCAGGTGTTTAGACAGCTGAGCTATCTTCCCAGCCCCCACTGTGTAACTTTTTAGAAAAATTATTTTACAAAAAAAGGGGATACAGGGCCGGGGAGATGGCTCAGTGGAATAATCGCTTCCCTGGCAAGTGCAAGGGCCTGAGTTCAATCCCCGGTTCCGCAAAA
>NW_004524714.1:2091153-2119167 GCF_000260255.1 Octodon degus | reverse complement strand
CCCCCTGGTGGGCTGATAAATGACCATTTTGTGTTTGTGTATTCAAAATGGTTAGGGTAGATATACAGCTACATTCTCTTAATTCAGTGACTAAAAGGATTTGTTGTAATAGTGTTCGTAAATAGGTAATCATGTCTGCATCTTGCACAACAAATAAGTACTAGGAAGACAGTATGCAACGGGTTAATTATTGAAACTGTCCTACTAATTTGATTTGAATCTATCTCATTGCTATTTGTCTCTCAATAAAATTATGAAAAAATTATTTTATCTTTTTGAAATAGGGTTTCGCTACGTCATTCCGGCTGGCCTTGACTTGCAGTGGTTCTCTTGGCTCAGCTTCCCAAGTGGAGGGATGGCAGGCATGCCCTTCCGCAGCCAGCTATTTATTTTCTTAATGTGAAGCTCCTTCATATTAAACAATATTGTATTGTGTCCTCACGGAGGTGGCCCTGTGTGTGTGTTTTTAGGGCCTCAAGAGGCCGGCTAAGCATTCAAAGCTTCTACTGAAGCTCCCCATGCGATCCAGGAAGAGGTTAGCACCAGGAAAAGCGACACAGAGGTTCCAAGCCAATCGCCTTCTGCCTTAGGACCCCCACAGTAGAGCTATAATGTGTCCTGAAATAGCCCCAGAGCCAGGTGTGGTATCATAGGCCTGTTATCCCAGCACTCAGGAGACTGAGGCAGGAGGATTGCTGCAAGTTCAAAGGCAGCCAGAGCTACAGTGAGTACAAGTTCGGGCTGAAGCACATAGCAAGACCCTATGTTGGAGGGAAAAACAGCCCCAGAACAAATTGTTCTGGATTGGGAGCCGAAGAGATAGCTCAGTGGACTAAGTGCCTGCTTAGGCAAGTTCAGGGACCCGGAGTTTGATCCCCAGCGCCACATGCTACCCTGGCCCTGCCCCCCAGGCGTGCTGAGCCAGCCACCGAGACCGGGCGTGGTGGTGCACACCTGTAGTCCCAGCACTGGGGAGGCTGAAAACGGGAGGATCTGAGTCTGAGCTGCATGGTGAGACCCTGTGCCAAATACATTTAAAAAAATAAATAAATAAAAAATTCTGGATTGGGCAGCTCCAGCAATCTACCAGGATGGGGGCCGGGGAGATGGCTCTGTGGAATAAGCGCTTCCTTGGCAAGCGCAAGGGCCTGAGTTCGATCCCCGGTTCGGCAAAAAAAAAAAAAAAAAAAAAAATCTACCAGGATGGGACCATCGGAGCTACGACATCAGATCAGCCCAGGGCCGGCGTTTGCAAAGTCCTCACAGGGTCTCTCCAGAGACCTGGTCGCTGCTTCAGATCTCTGAATTACAAGGTTGCACACAAGTGCCAATATCTTATTCTGGAAACCTCCTCACAGCTTCTTAGAAAGCTTTGCTGTGAGTTGATGGGTCCTTTTCATGTAGGTACTCCCAAATAGTAACTGCCCCTTAAATTCACCCTGGCAGCGGGAAGATTTACTCCATGGTAGAAAGAGACGCACAGCCAAAGGTCCGTGGGTGGTACAATCCCCTTCTCTGTCCTCAGTGACCTGGCTCCTTCCTTGAAGTCTGCTGAGAAGGAAGGGGGTGGGGGGACACAGGGGAACGCAGCCCTGGCTGGCTGGGGAGGATCATCCTTGTCCTCTAGTAACCCAGGCTTCCCAGCCCTGCTGGCTGATCCACAGTAAGTTTCTGCAACCCTGAGCTGGCCACTGTTGCTATTGTTATGCATGTGAGGCTGTTGAGCGCCTGCAGTGTGGCCTGGCTGAGTTTTTAATTCCACTTGATTTGGAAAACTTCTCTATTGAATGGCAGTGTTACAGGCCAGGAAGCAGGTGCAGGTTCCTGCATCTGGGGAGGCCCTCTGCAGAGCCCACTAGACCTCATAGTGTGCCCCTCCCCGGGCCCATCCTGTCCAGTCCCAGGTGACTCAGACTCTGAGGGAATCCTGCAGGCCATGAGTGGCTGCTGCATGCTCTGTCACGCTGGCCAGTGAGATGTGTTGGGCGCTGCAGGCACATGGGCTGTGAGGTGCTGGGGACCCCGGAGCAGGTGCCATCCCGGAAGCTCAGGCCGGCCAGGCGGCGCCTGCATGATGAATGGCCCGCAGTGGGGGGGGGTCCATATTCTAGGGCCGCTGAGGACCCTCTCTCAGCTACTCTGGCCCATTTTCAGCTGTCCTGGGTTCAGGCATTCTATATCCGTTGATTTTTCTTCAACCCCAATCCTTTCCATTTTATTTATTTTTATTTTTTAAATAACGTGGTTGCTATATTTATTTTATTTTTTGGTACCAGGGATTGATCTCAGAACCTTGTGCTTGCCAAGCAGGCGCTTAGGCCACTGAGCTAGCTCCCTGGCCAGTCTCTCAATTGCTACAGACATGATGATCTTCCTGCCTCAGTCTCCTGCATAGCTGGAATAGCAGGTGTACACCTCCACACAGCTCATCCTCTTTTTTTTTTTTTTTTTTTTTTCTGCTGGGAATGATTTACCAATGGCAGAAAACCATTGCATTATGTGACGCATTTGGGGACCTTGTATGAAAACAGGCTGTGGGCCATATGTCCATTTGGAGGGGCTGGCAGCCAGGGACTAAAGGTTAGTTTGGGGATGGTACCAGCATGCAGGGCAGAACCTGCCTCTGGAGCTCACAGCAGGTGGTGACGACGTCAGTCCTGCTCTTTGCTCTCAGCTCTTGGGCAACCTGATGCCACTGGCTGCTGGGGGCCGTGCTCACTGGCTGCCAGCTGCTCCACATTGGGTGGATTTTTTTTCGATTAAGTAAAGGGGCAGGGCTTAAGCAGCCAATGATAGCCGAGGACTGGCATATCTTGGGTGTGTTTCCCGGGACCGGCACATTCCCATCCAGAGGCTGCCAGCGCTTCACTCCCTGGCCTCCGAGTGCCGGCTCTGCACTCCACCAGCATGCTCTGCCTGTGCCTGTACGTGCCGCTCATCGGGGAAACCCAGACCGAGTTCCAGTATTTTGAGTCCAAGGGGCTTCCAGCTGAGCTCAAGTCCATCTTCAAACTCAGCATCTTTATCCCCTCGCAGGAGTTCTCCACCTACCGCCAGTGGAAGCAGGTCTGTGCGGGGTGGTGGCGGTGGTGGCGGCAGTGAGGCTGGGTATGCATGCAGGCTGTTTGCTAAGTGGATGAGCAGCTTCTGGCTTCGGGGGCTTGGCAGGCATGACTGCCCAGTGCTCCGGAGAAAGAATGTCTGACACGCGGAGCTTTTCCTCCAGCGTCTGGCTGGGGAATGACTGGTTTTCACGTGATTCTGGGGAAGGAAGGCTGGCATTCTAGGGACTGACTTGGGTGAGATGGAGGAGGAGGGGTGGCCACGCACCCCAGGACAGGTTCTGGAAGCTGGCCCAGGGGCTTGGAGGTGGATGCCGGCTGTAGGATAATATTTTGAAATTGGCTGCGATGGGTTCAATCAGGGGTGGCCCACAGCACGGGTACCCAGCCCAGTAAGGTCACCGGTTTCCTGTCCCAAGCAGCCTGGGGGCCACACAGGCCGCTTCCACTCCTGTAGACATCTGCAGTGACAGCCCCTTTGTGTGACTGCCGTCGCTCTGGGCGGAGAGCACAATTGCTGGCAGGAAGTTAGCGCAACCCCAGTTAGCAGATGAAGTGCCGTGTTCGCCCACATTCCGGCCGCACCCCACACCGTGCGCTTTCGATCAAGTGAGGTCATGCGGGGCTCCAGGCCGGGCCTTCCTCAGCACCTTCAGGAGTCGAGGGCACTGTGTGAGCACATACTGTTAATTTCCAAACCCCACCTTCCTTCCCCAAGGGGCTTTGGAACCTGCGTTGATTTGTGTTAGTGAGTGGGATTCTGGGCAGGGGGCTTAGGGGACACAGAGAGACTCTCACCATTTTTCTTAGGGGGGTGTCTTTGCCTCATAATTCAGGGTGTTGATAGGTTGGGGTGATTCACAGTTGTTCCCCATTTTCTTGAGACTCCTTGGTGGGGTGGCAGTGGGATTTGTGGGGAGGTGACTAAGAATCCATCAGGCCCGGCAGGACTCCCCCGCACACCGCCTGGGGCTGTGTAACTGCCCCATGCTCAGCTCTCCGAGCTCCGGCTCTGTAACCCAGAACGATGGGCCCTAGAACTGTTCGAAAGAATTCCATGAAGTGTTTCGCCTGGCTCAGGAAAAGGGTGCCTACACGTGAGATGATAAAGCTCGTCTCTGAAGGGCGGAAGCAGAGCTTTGCAACCTTTTTTCTTTTTCTTTTCCTTTTTATTTTTTTTATTTTTGAGACAGGGTCTTGCTATGTAGTTCAGGCTGGCTTTGAATCCACTATATAGCCCAGACTGGCGTCACACTTGCAGTCCTCCTGCCTCAGTCTCCTGAGTACTAGGATTATGGTCATGGAATGAGCAGAGTCCCTTAAAGGCTTCTTGGGTCATGAACCCAGCCCTGAGTTGAGCGCCCTGGTGTGCATGCAGTGCCTGGTGGGGAAGGCTCGGGTTGGCTTTGGCGTCACACACCCTGGCACCAGCGACCGGCTGAGGCATCAGCACAGGCCCCAGAATAGTTAGTTGCGCTCGGCTCCTACCTGCCCTGTAGCCTCGGTGTTCCTGGCAGAGCTTCTGCCAAGGGAGTATTGCTCCTGTACCTTCACCCTGGCCACCGACTTGTTCTGGGGACAGAAAGAACATCTGGCAGGGTTCCTGAGGGAACCTGATTCCAAGCTGTCCCCACCTCACCACCCAGCAGAGTGGGGCCAGGGCCTGGCTTTCGGGTAGGGCTGCGGGGCAGCCAAGCAGCTGACTGGGCTGTGTGACAAGCTGGTCTTGGGAACTCTTGGAAGGAACAAGGGCCGGGCAGCCTGCTGGCCTCTGCCTCGAGGATCCTCCAGCTCGCAGGAGGGGCCCAGACTGGGCTTCTGGACAGGCTGTGGAGACCTAGGTGAGGGGTCTGGCGTGTTGGCGACTTGCCTTGGCAGCTGTGGGAATAGAGCAGAGGCATCTCTGGTCATAGGGTGACCTTTGTTCACAGATGAGCACAGTGGCCTCCTGGGGCAGGAGCCAGAACACGAAACCTCACTTCTGTTTTCTAGAAAATTGTTCAGGCTGGCGACAAGGACCTCGATGGACAGCTGGACTTCGAAGAGTTCGTGCACTACCTCCAAGACCACGAGAAGAAACTGAGGCTGGTGTTCAAGAGTTTGGACAAGAAGAATGATGGTGAGTTTGCCCTGCCGAGCCTGGTCCTCCCAACCTTGGGCTTCTGCACATGCCCAGCCCTGCTCACACTCATTGTCATTGCAGGACGGATTGATGCCCAGGAGATCATGCAGTCCCTGCGGGACCTGGGAGTCAAGATCTCAGAGCAGCAGGCGGAAAAAATCCTCAAGAGGTGTGTGCCCAGCAGGCCTGGCTGTTTGCAGAGGAGGAGCTCTGAGACTAACCCATGCCGCTGCCTGCTGTGTGGACCACTCTGATCTGGGCCTTCTTGCAGTTGCAGAGGATTTAAATAACCCTGCTGGGGCAACCAGTCCCACCTTTGCCAGCCAGCCTTCTTTGAAAGAATCACAGATCTGGAGTTAGGGAAGTAGGCCCATTCCTCAGAGACCCAGGAAGAGGAGAGATTGGGGGGAAGCCAGGCATGGTGGTGCAGGCCTATAGTCCTAGCACTTGGAAGGCTCAGGCAGGAGGATCACCATGAGTTTGAGGCCAGCCTGTACTACACAGTGAGTTCAAGGCCAGCCTGAGTTACATAGCAAGATCTTGAGTCAACAAAACAAAAGAAGAAAAGAGTAGTTTGGGGGCTTTCAAGTTGCTGAAAGGCATCCTGGGAACAGTTTCTGTGTGAGAAGGGGTTGGCAGCCTGTGTGGCCCTTGACTGGGGCCAACTCCTCGCCACCCCCTTTCCACTGTTCAGACTGCCCCGCATACCCCAGTTACACACTGCCCTGGTGAGAAAGCTCACTGACGTGGTGGCTGCCAGGAGCCCCTCCTGAGAAGCTGCAGGTGCTACTGCCCTTCCTGGCTGAGTCTCTCCAAACCCCCGAGGCCTGGGTGCTTGTGGGTCCTTGGGACAGCAGCCCTGGGCCTGCTCCTTGGGCCATTGCTGCAGGGCCTGTCGCACCTGCCATCGCGTATGTTGTGTGCTTGCTTCACTAACCTCTGCTGGGCACTTATCTGTGTTTCTCCTCTCTCCTCTGCATCCTCCTTTGTCTGTCTGTCAGAATACGAACGGGCCATTTCTGGGGCCCTGTCACCTAGTAAGTATGCGTGTCCCTCCTGTCCCCCTCAACTGCCTCCTTCCCTGACTTCTGTGCCTGAGAGAATGGGGTTCTAAACTAGGCGTGTTTGTGCACGCCTGAAACCCCAGCACTTGGGAGGCTGAGGCAGGAGGATCTCCATGAGTTTGAGGCCAGTCTGGGCTATACAGTGAGTTCCAGGCTGGCCTGGAATATGCAGTGAGACCCTGTCTCAAAAAACCCACAAAAAATCAAAAATGAACCCCAAAAGATAAAAGCCCCCCCCCGAATAGAGGCCAGTATATCCCCACCTTGTGCAAGGTGAGGTGTGGAGCCACCTTGACTTTTGTCTAGGGACCACAGGTGCCTTCTGTAGCTTCCTCTGGGGCCGGGCACCTGACCTCCACTTGCTCCGCTGGGGACCGTGCAACTGGGGTGCCATCATTCCTGGTGACTGAGCCCCTCTCTTGCAGCATGGATAAGAATGGCACGATGACCATCGACTGGAATGAGTGGCGGGACTACCACCTCTTGCACCCCGTGGAGAACATCCCCGAGATCATCCTCTACTGGAAGCATTCCACGGTGAGGGCGCCCCTGCCTACCTGCCAGCTCCGCAGAGCCAGGCTGCCCACATGCTGGCCGCCCCATGAAGCCTCACCGCTCCCGGGTCACAGGGTCCCTTGGCCAGCAGTGCCCTCCCATCCCCATGAGTGCTTATGCCTCGTAGGTGTGCTAAGCCTCCCTTCCTCTCATATGCCCGACTTCACAAACCTGTGATCCTTTCCAAGGGGACAGCTACTAGCTGTCCCCACACTTGCCTGAGGTTTTGGTGGCATTAGTCCCTATGAAACAAATAGCAGCTGGGTGTAGTGGCACATGCCTGTCATCCCAACATTCTGGGGCTGAGGTAGGAAGATTTCAGTAAGTACAAGGCCAGCTTGGGCTACATGGTTGAGTTCAAGGCCAGCCTGAACTGTGTATCAAGACCCCGTCTCAAAGTGACAACACAGAACACAGGCCCTCAGACTGTCCGTTTTTCTGTCAGCATAACTCTCCATACTTGATCTCTCTGCCGAGACTGAGACCCTTTGGCGGAGCTTGCTGTGTCCATTCTGGCTGAGTCTGGCTGAGTCACCCATCTGGGCTGGCAGTGCCACCAGTTCCCAGGTTCAGGGCGGCTGGGCAGAGTCTGGCGCACAGCCTGGCTTGGGGCAGCTGGGTCCGGCTTGGATGCTGCCCGAGGGAGGGCAGCCATGGGTATAGTGCTCCTCCTGTGTGCTGAGGCCTTGCATAATGTTCTGCCCCTGAGTTCTGATCCTGTCAGCCTGGCCAGCCTGGCGGTCCTCGGTGACATGCCCAGGAGGCGGGTTTTGAGGGGCCTGTCCCTGGCACTGTGTTCCCTGTTCAATGCCTGGGCCTCCCCAAGCCATGGAGGCTAAGGGCTTTGCCCTGCATTTGGTTCCTACCCAGTGTCCCTGTGTGCCCACTTTAAGAGGGTAGGTGACACCTGTCACTGGCTGGGCACCCAGTGGTCTAGGTCAAGCTTGTGATGTCTCTGCTGCTCTTCCTCACAGATCTTTGATGTGGGTGAGAACCTGACAGTCCCGGATGAGTTCACAGTGGAGGAGAGGCAGACGGGCATGTGGTGGCGGCACCTGGTGGCAGGAGGTGGGGCGGGGGCCGTGTCGAGGACCTGCACGGCCCCTCTGGACAGGCTCAAGGTGCTCATGCAGGTGAGCAGCAGCTGGCCTGAGCTGTCTGGGTTTCATCCTGGGGTTGCTGGCGGGTTGGCTTCTCCCTTGGCTGCAGTGCTGCTTTGGCCCCCACTTGTCTAACCCTGTGAATTAGATTAGTCATTGCCCGGTCAGGGTACCAGGAGATCCAGGCCTTGGTGACCTTTTGCACATGGCCAGCCTAATTTTAGCTGAGGTTCTCCAGCCAGGCATCACCTTACGGTGGCCTGATGTGTGCTGGTGGGCCAGGGACGCCTGGGGTGTGGTGGGCGCTGAGTGCTGCAGTACATAGTGGGGTGGGCTCTCATCTGACCAGAGGCCAGGGAAGTAGTACCCTTGCCCTGCTAGGCCGTGGCTCCACGTCTGAAGGACAGAGATAAGCCCTTCTGATGTCAGGGCTGGGGTTATTAAATGACCCGCTTCAGGACACTCTGTTGGACTTTGATGTCTGTTGGAACAGTGACCCATCACCCTTTGTCCCCCTAGCTCCCTTCTGGCACTTTCTGTGCCTACTCAGAAAAGGCGTCATCCAGGCAGGGATTATGTGCATGTCTGTAATCCTAGCACTCAGGAGGCCAAGGCAGGAAGATAGAAACTTTGAGCCTACTCTGGGCCATGTAGTGAGACACCGCCACAAAAAAATATAGAGTGGGTGGGGGACATGGCTCAGTGCCATGGCACCTGCCTATCGAGCGTGAGCTCCTGGGTTTAGTTTCCAGTAGCAAAAGAAAAGAAAAACTGAAAAATAAAAAAAAGAAAAAAGAAGGCAAGGCACTATCCTTTTCTTCCCAGCTCTTTAATTTTTGAACTCTCCACCCCACTTTCCAAGCCCTGAACATAAAAGGCTTGAACAATTTGTATTTTTGAGAGAATTCCTGGGAATGTTGGAGAAATTAAAAGCAGCCCAAACGATTGGCCCTGGTGTGCTGATTGTTGAAGCTAGGGTGCGTTTGAGGCGGCTCGTGGTTAATTTTTTATGTTTGACCATTTCGATGGTATGATGGCCAGTGTTTTTCTGTTTTGCTTTGGTCTTGTTTGTGTAGTACTGGGGATTGAACCCAGGGCCTGTGCACATCCCCAGTCCCTTTGTATTTATTTTGGATAGGTTCTTGCCAATTTGCCTAGGCTGGGCTAGACCATGTGAGACTCCTTACTCCACCTCCCAGAGGACTGGGATTCTGGGTCTGCATTTTTTTTTTTAAACTTGTGGATGCCTTTCGTGCACAGTTGGCACACAGCATGTGTGCAGAAAAATCTAGTGGAAGCTGATAGGACTTAGCCTCGCTTGGTTCTCCTGGTGGGTGGCGGGCTTGCCTGGCTCGGCTGACCATGTGTCCTCCCCCAGGTCCACGCCTCCCGCAGCAACAACATGTGCATTGTGGGTGGATTCACCCAGATGATCCGCGAGGGAGGTGCCAAGTCCCTGTGGCGGGGCAATGGCATCAATGTCCTCAAAATTGCCCCAGAATCGGCCATCAAATTCATGGCATATGAGCAGGTAAGGACCTGGTTTCTGAGAGTTTCCAGGCACTGGCTGTTGAGCTTCCCCTGGACAGGGGTCCCCAAAGCCAGGGCTGGCTGTCATGTCCAAGGGACAGCAAGGTGGGGGACCTGTGCCTGGCCCAGCCCTGCTGCAGCAGCAGATGGACCAGGCTCACCAGGTCTCAGCCAGCACCTTGGGGGCCCCTCGAGGACTGGTAAGGATGGGGACAGGCACCATGGTTTCTGGGTTAACCCACTGGTTGTCTGTCCCTGTCTAGATCAAGCGACTGGTTGGCAGTGACCAGGAGACATTGCGGATCCACGAGAGGCTTGTGGCGGGCTCCCTGGCTGGCGCCATTGCACAGAGCAGCATCTACCCCATGGAGGTGAGGGGCAGCCTGGGCTGGGGGCAGGAGGCTACACAAGTGGAGGTGAGGAGGGCTTCCCAGCTCACAGTCCCTGCCATCCACTGCAGGTTCTGAAGACGCGCATGGCCCTGCGGAAGACGGGCCAGTACTCGGGCATGCTGGATTGTGCCCGCAGGATCCTGGCCAGGGAAGGGGTAGCCGCCTTCTACAAAGGCTATGTCCCCAATATGCTGGGAATCATCCCTTATGCCGGCATCGACCTGGCCGTCTACGAGGTGAGGTTTCCGCAGCAAGCAAGGGAGACAGCCCTGCTTCCTCACCCCGGCCCCTTGGTGACAACCTTCTCCCTCTCCCATGAGGGTTGTCTGTTTATGTACAGGCTCCTTGTCAACCTTGGCCTCTGATGGTTCACATGCAAGGGGTGGTGAGGGGAGGGGACGCTCCCTCTGCCTTGGGCCCCCCTTGCTGTCCTAGCCTGGGGTGCCTGGTGACAGCAGAAACCAGGGCAGCAGGTGCTAGTAGCCTGG
Organism: Octodon degus; assembly: GCF_000260255.1. NCBI lineage: Eukaryota > Metazoa > Chordata > Mammalia > Rodentia > Octodontidae > Octodon > Octodon degus. The sequence goes on along the minus strand of NW_004524714.1, from coordinate 2,108,854 downwards.
GCCTTGCCGAGCTGCATCAGGGTACAGTGGCCTCAGAGAGCCCACATGACAGGAAGATGCCTCGTGTGCCGATCCAATGACTATGTCCCCTCCTCCCCCAACCGTGTTGTACCCGGGGCTCACCTTCCTCCCTTACCCTCCAGACACTCAAGAACACCTGGCTGCAGCGCTATGCGGTGAACAGTGCTGACCCTGGCGTGTTTGTGCTCCTGGCCTGCGGCACCATCTCCAGCACCTGTGGCCAGCTGGCCAGCTACCCACTGGCCCTGGTCAGGACCCGGATGCAGGCACAAGGTGGGTCCCAGTCCAGGCAGCTGGGGTGGGGATGTGGTGGGAGACATCCAATGTGACCAGTACCCTTCTGCCTGCAGCCTCCATTGAGGGTGCCCCCGAGGTGACCATGAGCAGCCTCTTCAAGCAGATCCTGCGGACAGAGGGCGCCTTTGGGCTGTACCGGGGGCTGGCCCCCAACTTCATGAAGGTGATCCCAGCCGTAAGCATCAGCTATGTGGTGTATGAGAACCTGAAGATCACCCTGGGCGTGCAGTCGCGGTGATGACGGGGCAGGCGGCGACTCGCGGATCCCGGCCGGGCCGGGGTGTAGAGCCATCTCATTCTGTGAATGTGCTAACACTAAGACGACTGAAGCCAAGCTATGGGACCTTGGATGCGTCATAGGGGGACACTGGCGGGCCCTTGGGCTTTTCCTGCTGACCTGGTAGACCCTGTGCCCTTTCCAGGGAAGACCCATGGGCATTGCTCAGGGTCCAGGGTCAGCAGGAGCCCAGGCTCACAGGCCTCGGGACAGGACGTTCCCTGCAGTGCCTGCCAAATAGCGAGCTTGGAGGCCGGCTTGCTGCTTCCGTCTCGCCCTCCTCCAGCTGGCCAGGCCTCCCTGTGCCCACTGTGCACCCTGCCTCTTGATTTGCTGTAGCAGGAGGAGGGCGCGTGCTGCTCACACCCCTCCTTGTGCCCCACCCTTGGTGCAGGGTGCGAGGCACTCCTGCCTCCGCTGCCAGGGGTGCCGAGGCAGGTGCGGGGAGTTGGGGCTCTCACTCACACGCCTGCCTCGGGTTAAAGCCCATGCTGCTGCAGAGCCCGCCAGCAGGGCACAGATGCGCTTGTGCCCTTGGCGCTGGCTGCCTGGCATTGTGGCGCATGGCTTTGGGGGCAGCTGACCCCCTGGGGCCTCTGCTGCCCCCTGGTCCCAGACTCTGCCAGGACAGGCATCAGTGCAGAAGCAAACTCATAGTCCCTGCTCCTTGGCACAGGGGCAGCACAGGGTCGTGTGTTAGGCCAAGGGCAGAGTTGGTGCCGCCACCTGTGCCCTGGTGAGGGAGGGAAAGGTGTCGAAGGCCTTAATCATATATTGCTGGGAAAAAGGTTTTGTCCCAGGTTGAGCTGGACCGCTGTGCCTGCCGTGTGCTTCTGGAAAGGAGGCGCGGGGAGGGTGGGCTGGCTGGCTGGCGGCATGACCATCTGTCTCTGTTGTCCGGGGTTGGGTCCAGTCCTATGGGCCAAGTGGGACCAGCCTGACATTCCACTGATGTGAAGTATCACACTGCTTGGAGCCTATTTATTTTGTATTTATTTGAACAGAGTTATGTCCTAACTATTTTTATAGATTTGTTTAATTAATAGCCTGTCACTTTCAAGTTCCTTTTTTATTCATATTTATGTTCATGGTTGATTGTACCTTGCCATCGCTGCCCAGTGAGGGTGGGGAAGGGGGAGAGGCAGGAGGGGACACTGGCCTGATCCCTCCCATCCCCTCCCTATCCATGCTGATGTCACACCTGTGTCTGTCCAAAGAAATTCCTCTTGGGCCTGGAGATGAGGGGCGACAACAAGAAGTTGAGATCTCAGGACTTGATGTGGAAGGTTGAGCTCTGGACAGGGGATTTCCTTTTCATTTCTGAATGATAAGGCGGCGAGGTGCCTCTCACTGTGAATTTGGGGTGAGGGCGGGGGTTGATGGCCTGGGCAGCGAGTCCCTTGCCCCTGCCTGTGAAGTGGATGCTTCCCTCCTGGCCTGCTGCTGCCCCTGCTTGATAATGCTGGTCACCTGGCCACTTGATGGCACCTCCATTACCCTAGGATGACCTGAGGAGGAAGCTTTCCATAGGCTGCAAAGATCAATGCAAAAATCGTTACACAGAAGTATACAGTTATAACTGGAATTTGTCAACAAGCAAGTTAGAGAATTGGTTGGAACTTGTCATTCAAAACAGCCTTCTAATAAAGTTGTTTCAGAGCTGATATTTGTGAAGCCAGGATGTTTTGTCCTTTGGGGTTGGGAGGTTGAGGGCATTTGTGTCAGGCTTCTCATGGCTGGGTGTAACGCCAGCACCCGCCATCCAGAGGGGAGGATCGCTGGGCTCACGGTGTGGGGCCCTCAGCTCATGGGGATGAGGCAGGAAGGGCGGGCACGGTGGAGCGCAGTTAGGCTGCTTTGCTCATGGCAGCCAGGAAGCAGAGCTGGGCAGCCCCTGACGGGGAGGAACTGGGCTGGCCAGACCCCAGGCTTAGCTCCCATGGCTCCGAGGATGCACCCCAAGTGCCCTCCGCCATCCTAGGGTGGACCCTATCCCCGTGACTCTTCTCTCATTGCTGGGACAAAGCACCTGCTACCCAAAATTAAGGAAGGAAGGGTTGGTTTAGCTTACAGTGGAGGCTTCTGTCCACACTCGGCTGGCTCCGAGGCAGAGTGGCACATGGCAGAGGGCAGCAGTTCATGGCAGCAGGGAAAACAGCAAGAGCACAAGGGAGCAGCAGTGGCAGCGGCAGCAGTGGCAGCGGCGGCAGCGCAGTGGCTTGTCTCAGGTTGCCTTTAGGCGCCGCTCCAGGCCAGGTGTAGCACCCGCACCCAGAATCCCAGCACCGGATCTCGAGTTAATCGCAAACTCTAGAAGTCTGCCCCGTAACTGCACGAGGACCTGGGGGGACACCTAGACACAAACCGTAGCAGATCCCAAGGCCAGTTAAGTTGCATGCCACTACTGCTGGAGCGTGCTAGGAAGGGAACCGTTATTAACCCCCGGTGCCTGGCCAGCCACTGCCTCTTGCTTTGGGCAAGTGCTCCCTCTTAAACAGGTGGGTTAGATGTGGGGTGCTCTGGCGAAGCCTCCGATGCTTTAGCCTTCTTGACTTGTTCTTGCTCGGAGCCATCTTCGTTTGGCCGCCAGCAGGATTTGCGATCGGGGTCAGTGCTTGAGGTAAGCTCTCAGTACGCAGTGTCCAGCTGTGCCCCTTAATTTGCGTTCCCTCCCTCCCTCTCTCTTGCTCCTCCCTCCCTCCCTTCCTCCCTCCATCAGGATCAGGACAGGGCCTCACTCTGCAGCCCGGGCCGGCCCCAGGCGCCAGGCACCATGCCTGACTTGTTTGTAAAACCTGGCTCTGGCCTCTGGGCCCCCCAGCTGCCAGGCCTTTGCCTCCTGCTCTCTGGTGGACTTTGTGCCTGGACCCAAGCCTTCTCTCCCTGGTGTAGCTGCCTTTTTGGCGTTTTTCTGAGACAGTGATGTGGAAGAGGAGAGCTAGGCGTGGTGGTGAACACCTGTGATCCCAGCACTCTGGAAGACTGAGGCAGGAGGATGGAGCATTTGAGCCCAGACTGGACAGCATGACAATAGAGACCCACAGAGACAGGTGCGCAGGAGCCAGGTAACGCAGGAAGGGAGGCAGAGAATGGGGGGACCACCTCTGAGCCAGGCCACCAGGACACTCCCAGCAGCCCCCACCCACCAGGCCATGGGCCATGCCGGAAAGAATTTCTGTGATTGGAGGCCAGTGCAGGTGAGGATGCCCACGTGCCACTGCTCAGGTGCTCGCTGCTGGGGCGATGGCAGAAATCCTTGCCAGGCCTGGGCTGGCTCAGTGGTCCCTCACCCCACCCTGGTCCCAGCCAGCCTCAGCCTCAGCTCCGTGCAGCCGGGGCAAACTGAAGCCGTGTGTGACTCTTGGGACACTTTGGGGGTGCAGACCTTCCCAGGCTGCTTCCATGCGAACACCTCAGCTCCTCCAGCCCTGTCTGGTCTCTTCCTCCTCCCCCACTTTGTATTTCCTGGTACTGAGAATTGAGCCTAGAGCCTTCCCACTGAGCTACAACCTCAGCCCTTTTTTACTTTTCATTCTGAAACACAGTCTTGCTAGACTGCCCAGGCTGTGGGAAACTTAGGGCCCTCCTGCCTCAGCCTCCTAGTGTGCTGGGCTTACTAGCCTGCACCACCATGCCTGGCTTTCTGCACTGTTACTTGAGCGTCCCCACAGGGATCCTCTCTCTTCTCACCGTCTCTTCCCCCCTATGTCCTCGCCCTCATCCGAAGCACTGTTTATCGGCACCCCTCGGCTCCCCATCTGCTCCCTCCCGGCGGCGAGGACAGGGCCCTGGTTTTGCTCTGTTGTTCCCTGGGCTCGGAGCCTGGAAGCACACCCAGCAAGCAGTTACCACACCAGCGTTTCTCTGTCACCAGCGCTGCACCTGTGCCTCGGACTCTGAGAATTAGTTTCCAGGTGAAGGGACAGCTTGGCCTCGTTTGGGCCAGGCTTCCGCATTGCTGAGTCTGTATTTCTTCCCTACAAAGACAGCAGGCACAGGGGCTCACACCTGTAAATCCCAGCACCCGGGAGGCTGAGGCAGGAGCATGGTGGTGAGTTTGAGGCCAGCCTGGGCTACATAGAGATCTTATCTCAAAACAACCAAATGGGTATAGCACACATGACCTTTCCTGCAGCCCTGAGGGCGGAGACCCATGTCCAGTGTGCACAAAGGTGACCAGCACGGGGCAGTCCCCAGCGCTGTTCCCGCCTGGCCACTGCTGCCTGCCGTCTGGATGTCACTGGTCTGGGCGGATGGAAAGGAGGGGAGAGGTGAGGCGGGCAGGCCCAGTTGGGCCCTGCTTCCCTTGGACCTTGTCTCTGTACCCTAAGACCAGGCAGCCCGAGTGGCAGGTGTGGGTGGCTGCAGAAGTTCAGAGGTTGGGTGGAGTGGGGTGGGGTGGGGGTGTCCCACCAGAGTAGACTGAAGCCAGAGATGCCTGGGCCGGCCCTAGGTCCAGGTCCAAGCCCCCAGCCCTCTTCTTGTGGACTGGAGTCTTGGTTGCCCCAGTCACTGAGCTTCTGACTTCCTGCGTGGTCAGCACTTGGGTCAGTGCCTGACCCAGGTCCACAGACTCAGCGACTTCCAGGAGCATGAACCCGGTCTCCTCGGACTCTGCAAGGGCCAGCGAGCTAAAGCCAGCGCCCCAGCGGGCAGCAAGTGCAGTGGGAGTGCGCTCTTCAGAGCCCCCCGGAGCACCCACCTGGCCTCACCCTGTGGCATTAGGAGGCCGTGGTTGTGGTGGCCTTTGGGCGACTCTAGCTGCTGCTCATGCGCTGTGTCACCCTGTCTGCTCCTGAGCCAAGCTCCCTTGGCCTCACTAAGGATGCTGGATCCCAGCTGCGGCCACCCAGGATCTCCCACCTCACACCCAACTTTCCTGTTCCACGAGAGCTGTCGCATTCAGAAATACAAGGATTGGGACCTGATTTTGGGGCCACTATTTAGCGTGCCCCCCCACTGTTCCTGTCAAGCCCTTGTACCCATCAAAGTCCTTCCTATCCTTTGTTTTGGGCCTTGCTGTGGCTGGTTTTGGGTCTGCCCAGGCTGGTCCTGTTTTTGGTGATCCTCCTACCTCAGCCTCCCCAGTGCTGGGTTTACAGCCGTGGGTCGCTGTGCCGGGCTCATCACACTGGTTAAATAAAGAAGGCAGCTGGGGGCTGGGCAGATGGCTCAGTGGAATAAGTGTTTCCCTGGCAAGTGCAAGAGCCTGAGTTCAATCCCCGGTTCCAAAAAAAAAAAAAGGCAGGAGCGTGTGTGTCCTGTGGAAAAGGAATCATTAGAGCCGGCATGGGTGGGTTATACCCTGACTCCTCTACGGGGTGAAGCTCCAGGGTAAGAGACCATGAAGGAAGCCAGGAGGTCTGGGTTCAGATCCTGCCCCTGTGACCAGGTGCGTCACTAACCGCGCTGATGCCTCGGATTTCTAAATGAGAAAGTTGGTGCCGACCCCTACAGAAACATCGTTGGAATGAATGTGGTCACTTCTGTAAAGTGTCCTGAGCAGTGGCTGCCACAAAACAGGCCCCATTTAACTGTGAAGTATGTACACTCACATAGCAAGTACGTGACCGGGTATGTGCGTGCCTTATGCAGGCTGCATTAAAAACACAAAAACCCCTAGAAGGCTGCGTCTAAAACACCAAACGCGGGCTCATGAAACAGTTGTGTTATTTTATGTCTTAACTACAGTCTTTGAGGACAATAAACATTCATTATTTACATGATGGAAATGAAATTATTTCATTATTTATTTATATGTTTTTAGACAGGACCTCGTTATGTAATGTGGGCTGACCTTAAAGTCACTAAGTTGCCTTCCCTGGCCTCGCTACTGGGATCCTCCTGCCTCAGCCTCCCAAGGGCTTAGCTCATAGGTATGAAACTTCACAATAAACACTAGAGAGCCAGGATCTTGCCGCAGGCCCCCTCCCGGGAGTGTCTGGCTTCCTGGGCTATCGCGCCATGAAGCGATTCTACAAGTGGCCACAAGGTGGCAGCACTAATCCTGTGGCCATCTCTCCGTGTGTTTCTCGGACTCTAGCGTCCTCTGTCGGCGATAAGGAAACAGACACAGACTCGGTCCATTTGGGGCTGGGTGAGAGGTACTGCAGGAGGAAGCTGGGCACCGGGGATGCACCTTGTCACAGAGATCAGGTTCCTGGCTGTTCATCCAGGTGACCACAGAGCGCATGAGACTATAGGCTCCTCTCTACCTGCAGCAGCCCCAGGGAAAGAGCCCTGAGGAAGGAGGCCCCTCTGCCCAGCTCGGCTCCAACACCAGCCCTCTGGCCTGTGTGCAGCGCGGAGGCAGGGAATACAATCCCGAGTCTAGGAGACGGGGTGAGGGGAAGTGTCTCGTGGTGGGGCTGGCCTGAATAGGGGGTCTCAGGAAGCTGAGGTGGGAGCCGCGGCTGTGGGGCAACCTGGGAAGGGAACCTGGGTTGCAGTTGGGATCCTCACCCCCGCAGTGTCCTGGACAGAAGGCGGTGGCCCTTGTCGCAGCTTGGCACTTCTGAAGCTGCCACAGCGACAGAGAGGTGAGCAGGGGACCAGACGAGAAAGGCCTTTGAGGGCAGACAAGGCGAGCCCGGGGTCCTCCGGGGACACAGCTCCTCCTGAGCTGAGGGGCACTACGAGGAAGGCGCAGTGAGTACCGGGCTCGAGCCCAGTTGGGGCTCGACCGCTGAGCTGCATTCCCAGCACTTATTTCTGAGCCAGGGTCTCCGGTGCACAGCAGGCCGGCCCTGGGCGCACGGGGTTCTCCCGCATCAGCTGGCGTCACAGCACACTGTCACACCCGGCGAAATTTAGCAATTTGCCATAAACAAGCTGACCCAGAATCCTCCCCACAGCGGCCTTCCCAGGACTCCCTGGCTCCCAGGAGGGCGGGTCTTGCTGTTCCCAGGACCGTTTTCCTTCTCCCAGTTCTTGACCCTAATCCCTGGAAGCCACCAGAGTAGGGACAGTGCCCAGGCAGCAGCACCCCCTACCAGCTGCATTAAAATGTCGCCAACATCAGTTCTGCAATTCGTCGTCCAGGAACTCCCCTCTCCGGACCTTACCGAGCCCACGCAACGGTTCGCTGATGCCGTCCGACAGGAAAGGGCCTGCCCAAGGTGCCGAACTCAGGACCCTGCTGCCGTCAGGACACGGGGAACGACTGGGTCAAGGGTTTCTGCTTTGGGGTCTTTTCCTTGAGAGAGGTGGATTTTTTCCTACATACTAATCTTCAGACCCCGACACAATAAACCCGTTGGTCCCTGGACCATGATGGCACCCAAATTGATTCTGAAATTGGCCACCAGGGGGCAGCGCCAGCGGCGTTCCAGGCTCCGCAGACCTCCTGCGCCCTTTGGCGGTTGTAGGGAAACAGAGAAAAGCTGGACTCCTTGGGCCGGGGAGGATAAGGCCCCTTGGCATCATCAGGCTGCCCGGCCAGCCCCCAGCCCTTCACCCGGTATCCAGCCTGGGATCCTCCAGGTGACTATGGAGTCCTTGCAGGCTTCTCTCTGCCTGCAGTAGCCCTCGGGAAGGGGCCCCGAGAAGTCCGGCCCCTGTTCCCAGCAGGGTTCTGACTCCATCCTCTGAGCCTCTGTGAAGCGCGGAGACGGGGAAAAATGAAAAAATGACCCTGGCCTCTGCGACCACAGCAGAGGGACGAGGGACGTGTGGTGGCGGCCACACCTGCACGTGGGGCTCTGGGAAGCCCAGGTCAGCAGGCAGGCAGAGCAGGGAGCTGTGGCCCTGCCCCTGCCCAGACAGAAGGCGATGCCCTTATCACACGTGGGATACATTAGATGCTCCTCTTGGGGACTCTGCTGGAGAACAGCAGTGGTTCTGAGCAGGAAAAGCTGGGGAGCAAAGAGGGGGCACAGGGTGAGGGAGGACAGTGGTGACCACTGGACGGATGGGGTGGGGTGCAATGGTCCAAGGGAGGGTGCTTGGATGGACCTGGGGAGAGCAAGGGGGTGCAGGGAAAGCCCTCCCCCTTCACCTGGCACTCATGGCCCTGCAAGGGAGGCCCACAGGCCCCTCATTGTGAACACCGCAGGCCCAAGTGGTGACAGCCCCCACACCTGTCCTCCATCCTCTGGCCTGGGCAGGAGGCAGCCCTGTCTGGCCCCTTCCTCCTGTAGCCGGGGTGTCTGCTGCAGCCCAGGGATCTGGGGGGGCTGGCTGTCCCTGGGCGAGAACACTTTGGTGCCAGCCCTCTGGGAGCAACACACATTTGTAAGGTCAGGCTGGCCAGAGGCAGAGGCCCAGGGTGGTATGAGGACCAGGCAGAGGCAGCGGGGTGCTAGGGAGACACTGAGGCCTCTGACCCCATGCTGCCCCCAACCTCATGTCCAGGCAGCTGCAGGGCACTTCAGGCTATTTGAACGTCAGTGATTAGGAGGAAGGTGAGTGGTTTAAGCACTGGGGTTCAAGCCCAGGAGTGCTCTAATGCTGAGCCACATGCTCACCCTTTCATTTCTGAGATGGCCTCACGGTGCCCTTCAGGCTGGGCTCTCACCTGAGATCGTCCTGTCTCAGCCCACAGACTGCCGGGATTCCAGGTGTGCAGTACCATACTTGGTTTGTCTTTACAACAAAGGAGAATGGGGAAACCTTCCTGATGGTCTAGGGGGGTGTTCAGGGCCCCACGAGCAGGGCGCAGTGGGGACCTCTGCTCAGTGACCTCCCTCCTGGCCTCTGGTTGGCCCCTGGCCTTGTGACAGAACCTGCGGAACAGAAACCCATGCTGCTCCGCACATTGGAGACACTGAGGCAGTATCTTGATGCAGACCTGTCCCAGCCTGGGGGTGACACTGGCAGAGTCCTGTCCCTGGGGCACAGCCACTCTGTAGAGCAGAGGTGTGGACGCAGCCACTCCTTTCTGTACACTGGACTCGTACCTCCAACCCTGCAATTTCCCATGAGCTGGGAGCATCACCGCACTCACTGCAGACTGGGAAACAGGCTCAGAATCCGGCACTGCTGCCCTGTCAGCTCCCAGCAGAGCTAGACCTGGCCCCGGGGCCATGCCCTCCCCTGTGCTCTGAAGTGACCTGGTCGGCTCGTACACACAGCCCTCAAGAAGGGAGCAACAAACCTCTTCTTTATTGCAGCATGACAGTGCCGCAGGGGAGGCTGGGAAGAGGGACCCTAAACACCACCCTACTGCATCACCAGGGGCTGCACAACTGGAGGTCCAGACAGGGACCACTGCCCAGGTCAGGGGCAGGAGGCTGCCCTGGGGTGGACATGACCCCGCCTAGCACTTGTGAGCAGAAACAGCTCAGCTGTGTCCCCAGCACCCAGCCTTGGAAGTTTCAGCGTCATCAGCTGGGGAGGTGAGGTGCAGGACCCTGCCCCCTACTCCTATGTATAGTGCCACTGGGCCTGGCCTGGGGACTCCAGTGCCCAGCAGTCTTCTGCTGCCAACCCCTACCAGGTGGGGTCGCTCAGGGTGCTGAGGAGGCCTCGGTGATGGCCTTCTCCACCCGCAGGTACCAGGGCTGAATGCGCGTGTGCCGCATCATGTCGTCGAAGGCCTCCAGCCCCTCCATGACGCGCAGCACGCCATACACTGCCTGTGGAAGGAGCACGAGCCGTCAGCTTCCAACTCTTGACCATGAAGGGCCACTCGGCACATGGGGTCGGCACAGAGCATGTGTGGTGGCTTCACACTGCACCTTGGCCCCAGCACCCACTCTAAACAAGGATGTCCACCTGCAGGACAGCCTCAAGGCTGGGTGCTAAAGCCTAGCCCAGAAGGCTGCTGGGTAGGATGGGCTGGGAAGCACGGCAGCCTGAGGCGGACACCAATTCCCAGGTTGGCAGGGCCAAGCTGCGCAGGGAGAGCCTGGGCCTGTGCTGCCCTGGGGGCTCTGGATTCAGCGAGGCCTGAGGACAACCTGAGCGTGTCAGGTATGAGCAGTTCCTTGCAGTTGGTTTCTTTTACGGAGTTTCTGTCGACACCAGATGGGGGTGGGTCTGGGCACGACAGGAGGGGACCAGATGTCTGGGTCTAACCCCATTCCCCACTCCCAGGGCAGGCCCCTTTTCCTGGGTACCATGTACCTACCAGGTCAGCGAGGTTTGGTTTCTGGCCTCCCATGAAGGGCCGGTCTTTGCCCACAGCTGCCACCCACTTGTTGGCGGCCTCATAGAGGTCCTCACGCACGTCATCCTGGAGGTGATGCCTGGGTGGGGGAGGGGAGCACCATCAAGCCGAGAAGTGGTATGGTCCTGGGGAGACCCAAAAAGCACCTGCCTGGATAGGATGGCGGAATGGGGGTGACTCAGCGGGGCAAGGCCCTGCGTGGGGGCAGAAGCACAGGGAGGCCCAGCAGTTGGGGAGGGGCTCCGGAGCCCTGGCTGCCCACCTGCCTTCCGCAGACTGTAGCATTGGGCCCATGCAAGTGTGCATTACCTGTTCTTGAGACGCTTGCTGATTAGGTACATGGCTGCTGCGCCCACGTACTTGGCCACTGCGCCCTCCACAGCCCCGAACTTGCCCTCGCGGACGATGTAATCGAAAGAGGCCAGGGCCTCTGTTGGCGTGCGGTACACGTTGGGCGAGACCAGGTGCACCAGCCAGTCGTCTGCCCACTGCCGCCACTTCATCTCCTCCCTGTGGTGTGGGAGGGCCCAGGGGTGTCAGGAGCAGAGCTCGGCCCCAGCCCCAGGGGTGCAGCCCTGCTGCCCAGGCCCCACTCACGTCCTGGCCTCCTTTCCGCCGTACATGCGCTGGGCCTCCTGCTCATCCAGCATGAGCCAGTACTTGTTACAGAACTCGGTTACCTCCTTGCCCTGGTCGTTCAGGGCCTTCATGGGTGGGTAGTAGGTGATGACCTTTTCCAGGGGCTGCCTTTGGGAGAGAGCCAGAGTCTCATGCCAGCTGTCCTCCTTCTGTCCCCTGGGCCACCTCACTGCACCCCTAAGACTCTGCTCTGCTGCACTAAAAGGGCTTGGGCTTGATCCTAGGATCATTCTCCCAACAGAAGGTGGGATGAGGTGGTGGGAAAAGGGGGCCTCAGGTGGGACTGGCTCTGCCCATTCAGAAACCTCAGCAGCAGCTCAGGGAGGCCTCCCTGGAGAGAGAAGTGTCCTTACCCTGACACCAGATGGGTCTTGAGGGCACTGATGATGACAGAGGAGTCGTTCAACTGTTGCTGGAAGAGAAAGCCACTTTGTTGTTTTGGTTTACTGAGACAAGGTCTTGCTACACAGCTCAGGCTGGCCTGGAACTTCCTATGTAGCCCTGGTTGGCCTCTGGTTCATAACCCTCCTGCCTCAGCCTCCCAAGTGCTGGGATTGCAGCTGTGTACTCCCATGCTTGACTTTGGCTTTCAGGATTGGCATTGACTCTTAAACTATAGCTATGTGGTTTTGTGGGGCCCTGGCACGATACACTCATCCGGAGGGCTCACCCCAAACCAATGCCTACTAAGCCCCGGGTCTCTACCCTCAGACCCTCATCCTGAGTCAGGGTGACTGGGCGTGGCTAACAGGGTGGCAGCTGCAAGCCCTGCCCCACCCCCCAGGGCTCCAAAAGCTGCACATGAGGTGCTATGCCTCATGCCAGGCATTTCACATCTGCTGTCCCTACAGCCCGGGTTCGGGGGTACTCCAAGACTGGAGAGGGTGGGGGGCCCCCAAGACTCACTGAGCTGCCTTCTTCCTGGGCCACTAGGATGGGCACCTTCCTGTAGGAGGAAAACTTGATCTCTGCTCTGCGCACGGGGTTCACCTCTACAACCTCGTAGGGCAGGGCGTGGGAATCCAGGAAGGCTCGGACCTTGCTGCAGAAGGGACATGTCTTGTACTGGTACAGGGTCAGCTGCAGGCGGCTGGACAGAGAAAGCTGGGGGAGACGGAGGGGGGTCCTGAAACCTGACAGCCCCAGATCCTGGACACAGCCCCAAGCAGACCTGCTTCTCTGGGGAATCTTCTGTAAAGACTTTGCAAACACAGGTGCAAGCGCCAGCCAGCACACCCCAGGGCAGGGGACACCAGGGCAGGGGGACGGTTCCAGGGGTCTCCTCAGCCTCCTTGAGCTGCAGTGTCCAGGCCCCTGGAGTCAGCCTCACCCCACCAACCCCAGGGACCTCTAGGTGAGGGGTAGTGCTCAGCTACCACCCAGGCCATCTCTGGCAGCGTGGGGTGGACTTCAATTCCCCAAGGAGTGGCTGCAGCACCGCGGCCGGCTGCCCAGGTGAGCCTGGCGCAGCGGTGCTGGGGCCTCAGGTGTAGTCCACCACCTTCCTTGTTATTCACGTGGAAAACAAACCAGGCCCTGACACGGGCAGGGAGCCACAGGACTCTGGGGTTCCGGAAAAGGGGCTTGGAAGGGAGGAGAGCAAAGAAGGTGCATCCCAGAATGCATCTGCAGGGCAGCCACCAGTACGGAGACCACACCTCCCTAGGTCACACCTCCCCGTCTGAGGCTCATCAGCCCCAGCTGGGCGTGATGGGCCCTCCAGCAATCCCAACGCTGGGGAGGCTGAGGCAGGAGGATCACTGCCAAGTCTAAGGCTAGCCTGGGCTACAGAGTGTGACTCTGTCTTGCTACCAAACAACACCCCAACAACAGCAGCAGCAGCAACAACTACGCCCGTTGCTGCAACTCACAACCTTATAGCACGTTAGGAAGACGACTGCATGAGAAACACGCACTACAGTCCTAGGCAGCAGGCGCCGGGGGCGCCCCCACTTAACAGGTGAGGGAGCGGCAGGCTCGGATCCTTAGGACCAAGTTACTCGCCCAAGGTCATCGAAGGTGCCTCTTGACCTCGCGGAGGCCCAGGGGTCCCGGGGTCGGCGCCAATCCCAGTCCTGTTCCGGCCCAGTCTTACCTGCGCGGCGGGGCGCTGGGCGCGCAGGTCCTGGGCGCGCAGGTGCCACCGCACGGTGTGATACAGTCCCAGGGCGCCCCCCACGGCCAGCGTCACCGCCCCCAACAGCCGCGAGCGCCCCTGCCGGCTACTCGTCGTCCCCGCGAAGACGGCCCGGCTCTGCGTGAGCAACGGCGGCCAGGAGCGGCCGCCCAGCCTGTCGGCGAGGGCACACTTGCCGGGCCAGAGCGCCCTCGCGACCCGCGCCGCTTGGGCCATGTTCGCTTCACCGGCGCCGCGGGCGGGCGCGCCCAACTAAGACTCAGACGCAGCGGAGCCCCTTAAAGGGCCAGTCCCCGGCTTCCGGTGTGTTGCCGGGGGCGACGTGACGCCCTACTGGAATAGCGGTCCGGGGCGCGCCAGTCTGAGCCGCAGAAACCCTTCGGGGTCGTGTGCAGGAGACTCGATGCCTTTGGCTACTGAGTGTCTGCCGAGGTCTCAGGGGTGACCAGCCTAGGGAGATATGTGCTAGTCCCGGCTCGAGCACTCTGAGGAGGGTGAACCTCTCATGAATGTTGTCATTTCTACATCAAACATAAAAAAAAAAAAAAAATTGGAAGAATGCCCAGTCTCAGGAAAAGCCCGGCTTGAGGTCAAAGAAGGAGCCCCAAATCTCCCCTCTCCCGTGAGCTGGTGGTAGAAACTTGCACTTTCTGCCCTTCCGAGCCGTTGTGCGGCTGCTGCTGTAACCCGAACCATAAACTTTCCCAAAGCCAACAGGGTCCTTGGAAACCAGGTGTCTGAGATGTAGCCCAGAACGGCCAGCTCGCCGAGCTCGAGACCCTCACGGGCAGGATGGGCAGAGTGGGCGTCTCGGGACGCCCAACTATCTTTCTGCTTGCCGGAAGCTCCAGTTGAACGCCGAGCCTGGAACATCCAGGCAACTCTGCGGCCAGCCCGAGATGCCCCGCCCCCAGCGGCAGGAAGGGGCGGGACTAACGCGGTGGGCGGAGACCCGTGGGACCTGATGTGGGCGGGGCCACCCGCCGAGCCCTTTGGGCCCACGTGTTGCTGCTTCGGGTCGGGAAACCTTCCTTTGCTGCGCGCTGTCCTAACCCGGTGGCGCAAGGTCGCGCAATGTTGTACCCCAGCTGAGACCTGGGCGTGCGGGTGGAGGCGGGCACAGAACACTAGGACGATGGCTTCGAGGAAGCAAGTGACCAGAATGGGTTTCTACGACGACGACCTTTGTTTTTCTAGATTTGCCCTCTGGGGAAGGGGAGTCAGGAGGGCTATGTGGGTCGTGGTGGAAAGGATGCCCTCCCTCGCCGCTGGGAGCCCAGAATTTCCCTGGAGTTGCAGGTCAGGCGCCAGAGAACAGGTCACTGGAAACTGCAGCATTGGAGAACAGTGGGCAACCAGGCCGGGTTGCAGATGGGGAAACCGAGGCAGCTTCAGTGACACACTGGGACTTGCTCCAGCCGGTTCCTAGGCGGCTTGATTCCAAATCAGATGAGGGTACCCGAATGGGACCAAGCAGAGGACTGGCGCGGAGCTTGGCTCAGCAGGAGTACTGCCGGTACCTCGTCCTCCTGGCTCCGCTGCTGTGACTTGGGTACAAACTCACCTGTTGCTGCGCAGCACTAGGGAGGGCTAGAAACCATCCATCCTTCGTCAATTTTTTCCTGTCTCTTGTTACTTTTCTCTACTCATTCTTTTCATCTTTTTTTGAGTACCAGTGATTGAACTTGGAACCTTGCATTTACCAGGCAGGCGCTTATACTCCTGAGCCATGACCCTGGCTCTGTTTTTCCATCTTGATGCAGGAATAATGATTGGTTTTTCAGATTGCAATTCAATGAAAAAAATGACAGGAAGAGATTGGGAAGCGAGCTAGGCGGATGTCAGGGATCTTAGATTTTACTCACCTGAAACTACTCAATCTGGAACAGGCCAGACACTGAACCTTGTGCCTTGTGGACTTGCCAGCCTCCAGAACAGTGTGAAATCTCTGCCACGTGGAGCATCTATGGTGTCTTCCTTAGAGCAGCATACACTGACAGCTGGGCACTGCTCTGTTGCTATGGGGACCACTAGAGAAGCAGAGCAGCCTGAATCCCGCCAGCCCATGAACACCAGTCTGGGCTGAGTGTGTGTACCCACCTCTCTTGGGATCTGAGCCAGTGGCTAGGGTTAGGGATGCAGCCCGTTCATGGCTCTGTGGTCACTGCTTTGAGTTTTCCTTCAGTCTCTGTACTGGCCCTGTCTTCTGTGCCCTTTCTGGTTCTGCAGCTGCCTTAGAATGGGTTCCTCACCCCGGGTATGCTGTGCTGGCCACCAAAACTGGGTAGGGTGGTGCACACCTGTAATCCCAGCACTGGGGAGGCCAAGACAGGAGCATCACTACAAGTCAGCTGTATAGGGAGACCCTGTACTAAATAAATAAGTAAATAAATAACGGGGGGCGAGAGAAAAAAGAATGAGTTCCTCAGTGCTGGGCTGTATGGCATGCACTTATCTATAATCCCAGCATGTTGGGAGATTGAGGCAGGAAGATTGCAAATTCAAATCGAGTGAGACCCGGTTTCAAAGTTGAAACAAAAAGGACTGAGGATGTACTTTAGTGCAAGGGCCTTGGATCAGTCTCCAGTATTGCCAATGACAACGGAAAGGTCTTGGGTTCATGTTTTCCTTCTTGTGGGCTACATAGGCTAATCTGTGGGGCCAGAAAGCAGGTCCATGTGTGCCTGAGAGCTGGAGAGAGGATACCAGAGGGAAGACTGCAAAGTGGCCTGAGGAATCTTTAGGGGCTGATGAATATATTTACTGTCTTGATCTGTGTGATCTGCTGGTGATTTCGTGTTTTTTTTTTTTTTTTTTTTTTTTTCAGAACCGGGGATTGAACTCAGATCCTTGTATTTGCCAGTCAAGCACTTCTCCTACTGAGCCATCTCCCCGGCCCCGTTGTTGTTTTTTTTTTTTAAAAGAAACATCACTAAATTGCTCCCAAACCACAATGAAAGAGTGTGTATGAGAGGATTCCTGAATTCCCAGTGGCCCACGTTGGAAAAATTTGAGCCCCCACAAATAAAATAAGATGGTATTGGATTATAACCCACAGTCTTGGGGCTGGTGAGATGGCTCAGTGGTCTAAAGCACCTACTTAGAACAAGCTTAGCAAAGCACAGGCACCACGGTTCAATCCCCCAGCACCACATGCCAGCCAGCCCCGCCCCCTGGTGGGCTGAGCTGGCCACACACACACACACACACACACACACACACACACACACATAAAAAAAAAATAACCCACAGTCTAAAGTACATATCCAGTGGTCCATACTGGCATAAGTAAATGATTGAGTGTATATATAAAAAGAGCCACACATTCACTGGAAGAAAGATCACCTCTTTAATTAATGGTGCTGGAAAAACTGGCTTTGCCCATGATGAAGATTAAAATTGGAGGGTCAGGGAGATAGGTCAGTGGCGTAAGTGCCTGCCTGGCAAGGGCAATCAATATTTGGATCTCATTAAAAAAGCTTTTGTACAGCAAGAGAAGAAATCAATAGAGTGAAGAACCAGCCTACCTGGTTGGTAGATAACTCAGTGGCATAATGCCTACCTGGCAAGCACAAGGTTCCGAGTTTGGTCCCCGGTGTACCCTCTCCCCCCCAAAAAAAGCAAAACCAAAAATAAAACATTAAAAAAAAATCCCCAAAAACCAAACTAAGCAAATGAGCCAACCCAAAAATGTGGGAAAAAAATGTTTGCCAACTGTTCCTCAAAGGATTGCTATTAAGAGCACATAAAAAAACAAACAAACAAACAAACGAAAAATGAGACCTCCTATATTTAAACACCCAATCCAAAAATGGGCATCTGAGATGAATACACATTTCTCAGATGAAGAGATACAAATGGCAGGGCTGGAGAGATGGCTCAGTGGTCTAAAGCACCTACTTGAAACAAGCTTGGCAAAGCACAGGGACCAGGGTTCGATCCCCCAGCACCACATGCCAGCCAGCCCGCCCCCTGGTGGGCTGAGCTGGCCACACACACACAATAAATAAATGTAATAAATAAAAATAAATAAATAATTAAAAAAAATGGCAGATAAATACATGAGAAACTGGTCATTTGAGAGCTGCAAATGGAAACAACATTGAGATTCCATCTCACATTGGAAGGAATGGCTACCATCAAGAAACCGACCAATAACAAATGCTGAAAGACCTGTGGAAAAGAGGAACCTTTTTCACTGTTGGTGGGGGTGTGGACTGGT
>NW_004524714.1:2086588-2088203 GCF_000260255.1 Octodon degus | reverse complement strand
CATTTTGTATAGCACTGTCTTCTGACCTTTGGTGTAGAGCTTAGATAGAGTTATTACCTTAGCACCAGGTCTGGATCTACCAAGTTCAAACTGGTCCAGGTGGGTGTGGCTTGGGTCTGGCTGCTGTGGTCCACTGTTTCCTGCTGCAGCCCTGGAGGTGAACTCTCTGTGCCACTCTGGCAAGATGTTCTGCTCCTGGATCAGCTGGGTGGGTCTTGCCTCTAGTCTCTCTGGAGGGAGTTCTGCCGCAGGATTCCATACAAGGCCTGTATGCTGGGCCTGGGCTCTGGGTTGAATCAGGATCTGATGGGCCCTAACTCACATGCCAGGTCTGAGTTGAATCTAGCTTGCTGTCTTTTTTTAAAAAAATTTTTTATTTATGTGTGTGTGTGTGTGTATGTGTCCAGCTCAGCCCACCAGGGGGCGGGGCGGGCTGGCATGTGGTGCTGAGGGATTGAACCACAGTTCCTGTGCTTTGCTAAGCTTGTTCTAAGTAGGTGCTTTAGACCACTGAGCCATCTCACCAGCCCCTAGCTTGCTGTCTTGACAAGAAACATTTATTGTTAAACACCTTGAGCAGGGAGTGAGAACTCATTTCTTAGAGTAGATAAGAAGCAGAAGGTTTTTTCTAATCATTTCCCACAGTTAGAGCACAAAATTCAGTCAACCCATTATAGTAGACCTGCACTAAATACAAAAAAAAGGAAAAAAAATAAGGATAAACTGGAGATTATTACAGGTAAATGGATGCAACTTGAGGCCATACTTATAAGTAAAATAAATCAAAGTCATGTGTAAACATCGTATGGCTCTCCCTAATATGAGAAGCTGAACAAGTTAATAAGATCCTTGCTGTACAATAGACATTGTGAAATGGGAAGAAACTGCTCAGAAGGAAAGAGAAACTGGGCTGGGGGAAGGGGAAAAGGAAAAAAAAATGATATATTCCTAATTTCTCTTCATTGAAAAGAAAAGTTGGGGCCAGGGAGATGGCTCAGTAGAATAAGCGCTTCCCTGGCAAGCGCAAGGGCCTGAGTTCAATCCCCGGTTCTGCCAAAAAGAAAAGAAAAGAAAAGTTATACCAATATTGCTTGGACAATTAAATGCCTATATCCTGTACTGTGAGTAACTAATTTATTTATTTATTTATTTATTTTTCCGGAACCTGGGATTGAACTCAGGCCCTTGCGCTTGCCAAGGAAGCACTTATTCCACTGAGCCATCTCCCCGGCCCCTTATTTGTTTATTTTTTAATGAAAAGTTTGAAACATATTTACTCAGTGCAAATCTCCATATGAAACCTCATTCAATATACAGAAAATTACAGGGATGACAAAATCATGGGTAGATATGAAAGTTAGCTACATTTACTAGACTGCCTCAATATATTCTATTCATTTTATTTATTTATTTGCAGAACTGGGGATTGAACTCAGGCCCCTGCACTTAGCAGGCAAGCGCTTATTCTACTGAGCCATTTCCCCAGCCCTTCTGTTCATTTTTAGTAGGTACCTAAGACTCAAGTTCTGGGGCTTCAGGTTTTATTGAAAGTCATCTCAAGCCTCAAGTTAAGCAAAGACATTTTTAGCTATGGCTTCTTTTTTTTTATTCTATT
>NW_004524714.1:2063835-2086091 GCF_000260255.1 Octodon degus | reverse complement strand
GCCAGCTCAGCCTACCAGGGGGCGGGGCTGGCTGGCTTGTGGTGCTGGGGGATTAAACCGCGGTCCCTGTGCTTTGCTAAGCTTGTTTTAAGTAGGTGCTTTAGACCACTGAGCCATCTCACCAGCCCCTCCTCTTTTGTCTTGAGGTGTGGCCCATAGGGGAGTGTCTGTCTGTTCAAGTTGCAGAGTCACCTTGTCTTCCATACTGTCTCCA
The DNA here is from genome assembly GCF_000260255.1 of Octodon degus. NCBI lineage: Eukaryota > Metazoa > Chordata > Mammalia > Rodentia > Octodontidae > Octodon > Octodon degus. The sequence continues at coordinate 2,085,877 of NW_004524714.1, read as the reverse complement.
TGAGGGCCCGGCCCTGCCTGCCTGCCTATAATATTTCTATCTAATTCAGCTGCCTACAGCATTATAAAAGAGATCGTTATGTGAGTGTACCAATTTCCTCTGATGAATGTAATCGTGTACCAAGATCTGCAAATACACTAATTAAAATAAAAATTTTTTAAAAAGGAAAAGATGTTGTTTTGTTTTATTTTGTTTTCCTTGAGACAGGATCTCACTGTAAATCCCAGAATAGGCTCAGATTCGCAGTCTTCCTGCCTCAGTTTCCCCAGTGCTGGACTAGCACACATCGCCCATATGGGTTTAGAAGACAGATATTGGCCTTTCCATTTTTTTTTTTCTATCTCCTCTGAATCTTTCCTTACTTCTTTCCCTCTTATTCTACTTTCTAAATAAAGAATTTGAGATGAGATTATCCTGGATTACCCATCTGGGACCTAAATATCATCTCACATGTCCTTTAGTGAGGCAGGGGGAGGGAGATTAAACCCAGAAGAGTAAACAGTGTGAATTAACGCACAGGCAGGGGCAGTAGTGGTGGGACCACAACCCCAAGGCCCTGGCCCACAACTTGATTCCAGTACACAGTGAATTTCAGCTTTTGGGCTTCTAACTAGAGGAAGGTGAGCAATCAGTGTGTGGCAGTTGGTTGCAGTAATGATGTGATGGTTTGGGGACATTCTCAGGCAACCCAGATTGCAGGGGATGTTGACAGGGGGAGAAGCACTCTGAGGAAAGCTGCCCTTGAGAGACCAAAGGCATGGCTGAAGGGCTCTGTGGGCTCGGGAGGAAGTGGTCCAAGATGGCACTCCAGGGTGTGGGAAGGAAGTGGCCTCAATCAAGGGGACCCAGCAGGATGGGCGGAGGCAGCGTGGAGCAGGGAGACATAGCACTGTCAGGAGGAGGTGGCCCAGGACAGGAGGGGCACCCAGGGATGCAGGATGGAGACCCGTAGGTGGGAGGGTGCTGGCTCTGGGACGCCTGCTCAGTGCTGTCCCTCCCACTAAACAGGAGAGAAGGGCCGTTTCCTCTTGTGGGGTTGGACACTGCTCCTGTGCTGGGCTTCTGGAAACCATACTAAATTCCTGAGATACAGGAAATGAATGCCAGGGAGCCTCTCCCTGCCCTCAGGGGCGAATTAGGTGGGCTGGGGCCAGGCCTGTCTCTAATTCTTCCAGTGGGGTGGCTTTAGAGCAGCTGGAGCTCTGGCCTCTGGCCAGGGAGATCCCAGGTGGGTGGGGCCAGGCCTGTCCCTGATAATTCCTCCCACGGGCTGGCTTTACAGCAGCTGGACCTCCTGCCTCTGGCCACGGAGATCCCAGGTGTGGAATGGACCCAGCTGTGGCTGCTGTCACGCCAACCCAGCGCAGGACGGCGGGGAGCACACCCAGGCTGACTTCTCCCAGGAGAGGCGACTTGCTCAGGGCTCACTGGTCCGCAGTTTCTAGAGTGACACCTAGAGGTGGGAGTGGCCTTGTAGGACCAGCTCAGGGTCACCGTGGAATGGGGGAGGGGAAGTCAAGTGGCTGGCACAGCACTGTGCGGTGCCACATCTGCAGTGCAGGTGTTCTAAGCGCCAGGTTCTGGCACGATAGACAGTGAGTTCCCTCCTTGGGCAGGGGCCCATTGCAAAGGGAGTGGGCAGGGACTGGGGTCTTCGGCATCCTGTCTACCCTGGAACCTGTGGCTTGGCCCACATCCCTCCAGGATGACTATGCTGTGGGTCGCACCCGGTCAGCCCAGGGTTATTTTGCTGAATTTGTAGGTGAGCGGCGAATGCTGCTGATCTTTCGCTGTTGGCCTCTTAAGGTCTTCGGTATTAGGTCTCCTTTGAACCAAACACTGCACACTACTGAGGGTACGGATCCCGAACAGATTTACAAAAAACATTTGGGGCTCAAGCAACCCAAGAAACAAACGATAAACAGAGTGACTGCTAGTCGGGACCGCTGGAGCCAGTCTTTATTATAACAAGGCCTGTGCAGCAGCGCACGGGAACTCAGAACACTGCAGGGAGGGATTGGGGAGGTGGCTCAGTAGAATAAGCACTTCCCTGGCAAGCGCAAGGATCTGAGTTCAATCCCCGGGGGCTGCGGTGGGGGGGTGGGGTGAGGTAGGGTGGGGTGGGTGGGCGGGTGGGGTAGGGGGGTGGGGAGGACACACAACACTGCTGGGAGCCTTCCCAGAGTAAGTGGAGAATTGGCCCCGGAGTGCTGCCTATGGGGCGGTTGCAGGGCTGTGATTGGTTCAAATAGAAGCCTATGATTGGTGCAGAGCACCAGGAGCGCCTCAGCTAATCTGGGGATGATCCAATGAAGGGGCCCTGCTGAAATCAGGGAATCTTTTGGAAAGCTAGCTGCGGGAATTGGAGAGCCTGCCTTCCAGGGACCAGGGTATTTCTTCCCTTTCAAGAAGGCAACAGTAGCTTGTGAAGTGGTGGGGGCTGGGGAAGGGGCTCCATGCTGATGCTCCAGCTGCGCCCACGTGGAGTGGAGGAGAGTGACCGCTAGACAGCCAGGAGGACACGGAAGGGAGCAGTCCCAGTCCACTGTGCAGCAGCGGGCAGGGCGAGTAAAGGGATGCCAGGGAGAGGAGAGTGCCAGCACCCAGTCAAGACTTTCCCAGCCTCCAGCCTGCTGGGCTTGGGTTGGTGGGGGTGGTGGGGTTCAGGCGCTTCTTGTCTTTCTCAAGGCCAGTAAGTCTAAGACAAGCCTGGGCCAGTGCAGACAGAATGGACCTTGCGCAGATCTCTGGCCACCACCCCCAATCTGTCAGGTCCCTCTTCTGTGAGGAGAGAGGCTCCAGCTGGGCTGGGAGGCCCCACACAGATGGGGTATGAGATTCTTTTCCTTTCCTTTCTCCTCCCTCTCCTCTTTTCTCCCCTCCTCTTCCCTCCTTCCACCCTGTGTTCAAGGCTGAATCTAAGCCTTTTGCACTGAGCAACATTCTCAGCCCTTGTCTAATTTTTGACTTTGAGACAGGGTCTCAGTAAGTTGTCCAAATTAAGCTCAAACTTGCAGTCCCTCTGCCCAAGGCTCCCAGAGTTCTGGGGTGACAGATTTGTCATACCTGACCGGAACAAGGCTGCCTTTTAAGGTCATAATGAATAATGGAGGTGGAAACTGTTATAACCTGACCAAAGCGCCGCCATCCTGTTCTGTATGCGCCGTCTTAGTGAACCATGTCAGCTGCTGTAAAATGTGACTTCCTGCTTCCCAAGCCCCTCATCCCATCCTTGAGTTCCGGTATGTGCTTTGTCTCACAGAACACCTGTTTCCTGAAGCCCCCATCCCACCCTTGAGTTCCAATGTGACTTCTGTTTCCCAAGCCCACCCCAGACCTATAACCATATTTAGTCTCAACAGATGCCATGACTTTTTGAACTTCCCGAGTTGTTACACCGCCTGCTTTGTAGTTTTAAGCTTTATAAACCCCACGCTCCCCCCACCCCCTTCAGTGTGCACTTAGGCACTTTGTGCCGGTTGTTGCCGCTGGGTACCAGCTAAAATAAAGCGCTTTTTAAACTTTTGAGCCTGCCTCATTTTTGAGTTACAACAGAACCCCCCCGCCCCCAGCTGGGAGAACCAGGTAACGGGTGGTGTGAGGGTGGCAGGCTCTGGTGGACCCAGCCTTGTTCAGTTTCACGTCCTGCCTTTTCATCATCCAACCCAGGTAGTAGGTGTGCAGTGGAGGGCTGACTGGTGGTGGTGGGGTGCTGAGACTGCTTCTAACGCCTCTTCCCTTGGGGTCAGCCACTCCAGAGCCCAGCCTGGGGCCTGAGGAGCTGGTAGGCAGAGCCAATGGGGGTCATTTTAGTCCCATATAAAAGCCACCAAATCCTCAGTCCGACCTTAGTCAGGCGTTTGGCATAGTTGCCACCCTCCTAGGTGAGCCTTCTCGGGGGACACTGCACAGGGCCTTGGGTCCATTGCTCCTTCCCCAGGAAGCTGACCAGGTCCTCAGTGAGGCCCTTGGACTCCTTCAGGGACAAGTCTCAAGTTAGTAATCTCAGGGACAGTCCTGAGACCCCAGGCTTGAATCCCTGGGCTTCAGGGCCCAAGGATGTAGCCAGAGATAAAAGGTTGATCTGAGTGATTTCTGAAGGATGAGGGTGAATCCTGGCATCCCGAGACCAAGGCAACGGGTGGGCACAGCAGAGTACTGCCCCCCATCCAAGGTAGCTGCCTGCTCCCCACCAGCCCCCTTGCCAGGGCTCTGCAGGGAGCTGGGTCTGCAGCCTGAGCGCTGGCTTCTATCACAGGGTGATATCTATGGCCCGTGGAGTCTGGTGGGCTCACGGGAGAGGCCACGTTCCTGAGAGCCCCCTGGCAGCTGTCTGCTTCTACAGATGGGGTCAACTGTGCAGGATGAGAAGGGCTCAAGGCATCCCACCCTGCCCCAGGACCTGGCCTGGCCTCCTGTGGGGCCAGGGGCCAGGATCAGCAGGCTCACAGCAGGCACCTTGGGCCTTGTTATCACTGTCAGCCACTCTGTCCTTTCCTGACCTTTACCAGAACCAGGAAGCAGCGCGCAACCTGCCGGTGTGGAATGTTTTTGCTTTCTGCAAGTACCGGGAAGCCACCTCACTGTACTAACCCCCTACACCCACTGAACGCAGAGCTGTCCCAGACCTGAGCTGCTGACTGCTGACAGGGCCAGTCAGACAAAGGGAAGAGGCACAGCGAGCACTCAGAGGGAGCCTGGTCCCTGCCAACTGTGGGGTTCTGGGAATGCCCCTTCTGTCCCCCAGCACCTTCACCTCCCTCCACCTTGCACAATCCTGACCTGGAGGGAAAGTGCCCTGAACTATTGCCAACTGTTTCCGACAGAGTTGCTGGCAATTGCCTCACTCTTCCTGGATTTAGCAAAGGATGGACCAGCCTCCCCTTAGGGGGAGGCGGCAGCCAGGCGGACATAAATAGTCCCCAGGGTTGGGCTCCTCAGCCCTCTTCTTCCTCCCCCAACACCTGCTGGCCTAGCAGCTGTCCTGAGCCATGGCAGTGGCGCTCCTGTGCCTGGGCCTCACCCTGTTGGGGACCCTGCCGACCCAAGCCCAAGACTCCTCTCGGACGCTGATCCCAAGCCCACCTCTGAGCAAGGTCCCCCTGCAGCCAGACTTCCAGCATGACCAGGTAAGGGTTTTAGAAGGGCAGCTTTAGGGAGGGCCTCGTGGACAGGGACAATGGGGACAGATGGGAGCAGAGGTGAGAAGAGGGGAGGAGAGGGGAGGAAAGGGAAAGGAATTCACAGTGGTGTTGGTTGGTGGGAGCAGGACTCAGTTCAGGCCCAGTGCATGCCAGGTGGGGACATCCTCAGTCCTTCTGCGCAGATGAGAAAACTGAGGTTCAGGAAGGCTCCAGAGCCAGTTGCCAGGACCACCCACCCCTGACATCTCAGGGCTGACCCCTTCCCAGAGTCCCTCCTGGCCCTAGAGGACTCATCTCCTGCTGGCTCCTCAGGACAGGCCCCTCTCTGGTCCCTGCTCCCCAGAGGTCCCAGAAGGGACAGTGAGGGAGGGGTGGCTCTGGGGCTGTCTGTCACTGAGCATGTCACGGCCTCCTACAGTTCCAGGGAAAGTGGTACGTCATAGGCGTGGCAGGGAATGCCTTTCAGAAAGGAAGAGGAAGAGATACCATGTACACGGACACCTATGAGCTGAAAGATGACCAGAGCTTCAACGTTACTGCCACACTGCTCAGGTGAAGCCACCACTTCCTGGAGGCAGAGCAATGCCATAGCCGAGGGTGACCAAACACACACAAGCAGTAGAAATCAAGAGGACAAAGAGGGACGCTGGGCCCAGACTGGGATCCCACCGAGCCCTCGTCTAGGGCTTGCCGGGAAGGGACCTTAAAGGAACCAGCCTCTCAAGTATGCTGGTGCCTGAATATGATCTTAGCAGGCTCAGCTCAGGGAGCTGAGGCAGGAGGTGGCAAAGTGGAAGCCAGCCTGGGCAACTTAGGGAGCTCCCGCAGTGGGAGAGGTGGGGAGAACTGCAAAGGTGAGGCTGAGCAGTGCCACCCCAGGCAGGCACAGTGGGCCACGAGGCCTCAGGGCGAGAGCTGGGTTCTTCCTCCTGCAGCGAGTTCTTGCTCTGACCACTGCGTGGATTGGTGGTGGAGTGAGTGGTATAAGAAGGCAAGTTTGGGGCTTTGCTGTGGGTGTAGGGGTGGGGTGCATTCATGGGAGACGTCAGGTGTGACCCAAGTGCTGGGGCAAAACTTGGTATGGAGCGGACTGGAAGCTCAGAGAAAATGGCCAGGAGAGCTGGGAAGGAGGAGAAGCAAAATAAGAGCAGGCTCAGGGTCTGGGTTTGTGCAGGGGACAGGCTGCCCCAGGGAAGGCAGTGGAGGAGACAGGGAGGGAAGACTGAGTGGCCTCGTAGCAGGCAGAGGCTCAGAAGGGAAGGCCGAGGGCCATAGAGAGGGGTGCATGGGGGACAGGCTGTCATGGGCTGGGCTGGACTGGGGCCTCATAACCCTGACCCCACTTCGTCCAGCCCAGGGGGCCGAGATTGTATGATCTCTGTGCTCACCTCCCTACATCTGTTCCTCCCACAGGGGCCAGGTCTGCGACCACTGGATCAGAACGTTTGTCCCAGGTGACCAGCCCGGCGAGTTCACCCTGGGCAATAGATCAAGTGAGTCCTGAGTGAAGGCAACCTTGGGGTTGGAATTAGGGGTGCTGAGTCCTCCTGGAAGAGCACGGACCTCTCTGTCCTCCACATAGATGCTGTCCTATGGGGAGAAGACTCTGCGGACCAGCCATGGAGGACAGGGACAGTCCTTTCCTCTTGGCCAGGGCAAAGATGATACTTGTCTTACTCTACAGGCTACCGTTTAATACAGAGCTATGTCGTGAGAGTGACAGCCACCAACTATGACCAGTTCGCCATAGTATTTTTCAAGAAGACAACCAGAAACAGAGTGTACTTCAAGACCAACCTCTACGGTGAGTCCTCACTCCATCCTGTCAGGGACCTGACTCTGGTCACACGCTGGGGAGGGGACCCATATCCTCGAAGACCATGAATGATTTTCCAGTTTGAACTCCCCACAGGGAGGAGGTCTTTCCATAGACCCTCCATAGATAAGAGGCCTGAGGCCCCCCTTCACTCATTTGACAGTATTTATGGAGTGAACTGGGCATGGGGGGGTATAACTGTCCTCCCATACTGTGGAGGTTGAGGTAGGAGGATTGGGACTATAAGGTCATACTGAACTACATAGCTAGACCTTGTCTCAAAAATCTTAAAAAAATAAAACCATGGAGTGTCTTTCTGTTGGCCCCTCACTGTTGTGTTGGTCACAGGGCGAACCAAGGAGCTGAGCCCTGAACTGAAGCAGCGCTTTGTCAACTTTGCCAAGTCTCTGGGCCTCAGTGATGACAACATCAACTTCCTTGAACCCATCGGTAATGACCAGTGGGAAAGAAGGGGAGGGGATGTGGGGTCTGCCCAGGCCTGATGCTGCCCCACTGGAGAAAGGAGATGGGAGAGACCCAGTCCCTTCTCTAGTCACTGGGGAGGGAGTGGCTCCCACGTTGGAAGCTGTGGGTCCCCAGGGACTCTGGCCCCAAATGATTCCTGATTGTTTAGCCAAGGTCTTCCCAGATAGCAGTTTCAGGCCCAAGTTGCTCCAGCCTCAGTGCCCTGGGCCATCTACCCTTCTCCTGAGGCCACCTGATTCTAGGCCTTGGAGATGGCCTTACTATCAGGTAGCCTGACCTGATTTAAGGTTACCCCCAGATCCTCTGCAGCTGGGTATCCTGCTCTCACCCCCAGTCTTGCCTACTCTGATGTTTTTTCTCCCCACAGCGAAGTGCATTGATGGCTGAATGGGCAGTGAGTATGGCCGGGCAAGGGTCTGATGGGAGGCCAGGGCAGGCAACTGGGGGGCTCAAGACTGCCTTTGTTCCTCCCCTTCCCTGTATGCAGACCCCAGCCACTTTTACTACTGTGGTCCCCTCACATGATTCTTGTCTCTACACCCTGTTCTTCCTGTTCCTCTGGCAGCTCCATCAGCCACCTCTGGCAGCTTCCTTCAGCACTGTGCAGCCCATCCAGCCACCCCACAACCCACTCCTCTGATGGAAACCTGTTTGTTAAATAAACAGATTCCTTATCCCTGAGTTTGTGTTCCTTGTCCCCTGGGTGGTGAGATGGGAGATGGGCAAAGGGTCACTCTGACCAACATCATCACAGATGCTGCTGTCCCCAGACCCCACCCTGATGCTGGGGTGTGGAGAGAAGACACAAGGTAAAGCAGACTCCAGGCTCCTTGTCACCCTTGTTGCCATGGGCTGTCCTGAGTCGGTGCTGGGTCGAACCTCTTCATACTCACTCTTACATTGCCCGGACACTTCTAGTTCCAACCCCAGGCCTTACACACCCATTCCTCCACGAGGGCTGATTTTACCACTTCCTCAAAGCCCCACCTTGTGGTACTGCCACCTGCAGTCTCAGGTTCCAACTGCTGGGAATGCCCAGGACATACACATGCAAAACAAAGCAGGGGCCAAATCTGTCCCCAGGGGAAGGAGGCTGTGCCCACTGGCTTAGCCCTTAACTGACAGCTAGACTAGGTTGAGGGCAGGGTCAGGGAGGAGCCTGGGAACAGCAAAGACATAGGATGGGGTCGGGGCTGGACTTGTGGAGAGGACAGGGTTGGTACCATCAGAGATTGGGGCTGACAGATGGAAGAGGGGTTTCCCAGGCCAGGCTGAGCGTCCCTCTCTCATACAGGACTTCACATTTGCTCTGACTTGGGCCTAGGACTCAAGACACAGCTCATGTCATAGGTCATGTCTCACCTATACCTTGGTCATTAATCAGGATTGTGCTCAGTGCTGGCCACAGCTTGGTGGTCTCTGTGGGGACCAAGGGTGGTGGTACAGAATGGACTTCAAGGCAACATCATCTTGACCAGGATGAAAGGAGAACTCTGCTGCCAACCGGGCAGATGGGCTGGTCATGGATTTCCTCCTAGATTTCATGAAGAATGGGTCACCTTCTGCTGGCTTACCAGGTCAGCTTGCAGTGGCCATCCATAGAGTGAGGCACGCGGAGAAGGAGAAGTGCTGTCTGCACACTGTAGACTCGAAGGATCCAGTCCAAAGCCACCAGCCTGGATTCACTGTGGTGTTCCATGTGGGTTCATGGCGGGAGGCCAAAGGATCTGGAAGCCCAGCTCTTCACTTCATGACTGTGCAGGGTGCTGTGTGGCCGCCCAATAAGCACAACGAGAGGGACAGCATAAGAAAAGCCTTTCGGCACAGTGCTGCCCACCCATCTCTCCAAGTCTACTTGCTTTCGGAACTCCTCCCTTGCCTGCTAATTAAGCACATGGGCCCGGGCCTCTGGGTCTGTGATGCTTGTTAACCAGGTGCCGGAGGTGGGAAGGACAACTTGAGGTGGACACCAATGTCATTCACAGGTTCTGCTGTCCCTAGAACCCATCCTGCCATTCTGATGTTAGGGTGCAAGGAGAAGGCACAAGTCAAAAAAGACTCCAGGTTCCCCTGGCATTGTCATTGTCATGGCTGTCATGGGCCCAGACCAGGTAGAATGATGCTATATTCACTTCCTCTTTGGCTGGGGACTTCTAGTCACTATCCTGGGCCAGGCCCAGAGCTCCCTAAGAGGAGCAGAAGCGTTTACCAGGCTGCATCTCGTGCCTGTACTTGGCAATGGACAGGGATTCCCAGATAGCAGTCTCATTAAAACTGGGGGCTTCACCATAACCCTAACCCTATTCCTAGTCATCAACTGAAACTAGGATATAGGTATTTCCTTGTTGTTCTGGGGACCAAAGTTTAAATCATATTTATTGGGTTTAGACCCCTGTCCCCAGAGCTGTGGTGCCTGTGGATCACCAGATAGGAATCCCGTTCCCTCTCCTTCCAGTTTCTGGAGCATTCTCATCTGCCTTCCTTGGCTCACAGCCCCTTTGTTCTTCTTCCCTGATGCAGTGTAGCATCAACACTTCTCTGAGCCTTCTGGGTCCTTATTCTTAGGCAGTGATGGTCAGCTGCCCTACATGAGAGAACTTTCTCTGAATTTCTGTGGACACTCATTCAGTGGTCCCCACTGCTACTCTACATGGGTCAGAGAGCAGGTGGGGCTGCTCAAGGGCAAGCCTCTTACGTCCCCTAAGGCAACCTGCAAGTTCTCCTTGCCTCAAACTTTCTGTCACCACCTGGGACCTACACTGGGGCCTGATCTTTTATTGAAGTGGCTGACACTCTTGACATCAAGTAGGAGAGCAGCTCACGGCAGCAACCATGGTTCCTCCTGGCTGCCACAGCTACAGGAGTCCCAGGAAGTGAGCCCTTCTCCTGAGTCATGGGCCTGATTGTCATCTGTACCCCTGGGCAGGATCAGGGCTCTAGGTGTCACCCAGGAGAGACACTTGCTGCTGAGGTGTTGTGGTGCTTTCTCCCCTCTCATGGTCAGTACGTAGGATGGGAAGGCTATGGCTCACACCTAGATGTCTCCCTCAAGCCTCATGTACTCATGGTGGGGCTTTGGGAAGTGGCTGGATCATGTGTATGTGATGCAGGGATTAATGGTGTGATGACTGAATGAGTTCACTGACAGGGTTAATGATGGGTAGTGTGGCTAAGGGGAAGCCCCACCCTAGGTGTGGGGGCATCACCCAATAGGCTTGGAGCCTGGATGACATAAAAGAGAAAGGAAGGCTTAGCACTTGCTGTCCTCCACCTGCCTTGCCATGGACTGTTACTCTTCTGCAATGCCTCTTTGTCACACCTCCCTGCCTTAGAGGCAGATGATCTCAGATTGAAACCTCTACAAACTGAGCTCAGGTAAAACCATTCCCTAAATTTGGATGCCTGGTGTTTTGTTGCAACAATGGGGAAGGTAACTAAGCGAATGATAGTAGCTGCGTGACCTTGCCTGAACGTGTCCCTGGTTGCCAGCCACAGGAAAATGCTGCCTGCCTCAAGACCTCCACTGTCCACTGCAGTTCCAACAAGTGGAGGTGCAGCAAGTCCTTTCCTTGTGGACAGAATGACACACCAGCTCTGGGGCAACCTCACATTCCTCTCCTATCTGTGCCCGGTTATGGGGTTCTGCCTAACAGGAACTGTTTGTACCTCTGTTGTCTGGGGTTGCAATCTGAGATGATTTCTATGTGTGGACAGCTGTTGCCTCTGAGAACCCAAAGAGAAGCACTAGAGACCAGGAAGGGAAGGACAGGATTGAGTTTGTGCGCGTGCGCATACATGCGCGCGCGTGAGTGTGTGTGTGTGTGTGTGTGTGTGTGTGTGTGTGTGTGTGTGTATCTCCTGGGGCTGGGGAGATATGCATGAGGTAGGAAATGGAGCTCAGGCAATGCTTTGGACAGCTATTCCCTGAAGCCACAGGAAGGGTTCCAAAAGCCCATGCAAGATTTTCCTCAGTAGAAGCCAGGAAAATGGGGGGATGGGAGATAGTAGGGTTCCAAGTTAGCCCCACCACTCTCCCAGGCTCTTTGGAGTTTGCTTGTCCTGGCCAAGGGTCCCATCTTCCACTGCCTGTACTGTTAGAGGGGCAGGTTAGAGATTCCCTCACCCACTGACCGAGAGAGGGGCAGATCTTGGGAGGGCAGGAGAATGGTGGAGTTCGACTGGTACAGGAGGAGCCCATCCTTAAAGGCGGAATTTGATGGCTAGGTGGTGGCAGTGTCCTTGTGGATGGCAGGGTAGAGGTGGAGCTCCAGCCTCTGTGCTCCAGGCCCACGGCAGGGATGGGCCACCAGGCACCAGTTGGCCTTTGGGTTCCATCGTTTTGGTCTGGTGTTGCATCTGCCGCTTCCACCTTTGCTATGAGCTTTAGGTTTGCCTTGAGTGTTCTGTGTGGTGCAGGGTGGCCACCTGGGTGCTGCATGTGTCCCGCCACTTCCGACTTACTTTTTGTTTTGAGGCAGGGCCTTGCTAAATTGTCCAGTGGGGACTTGAACATAAATTTCCAATCCTTTTGCTTTAGCCTCCCAGAATGCTGTGATTTATAGGTGTGCACCCAGACACAGCTTCCTTTCTTCTCTTGATTTTATTTTCCTGTTTTTTTTTTTCCATAGTGAGTTAAACCCAAGGCCTTGCATGTGATAGGCAAGGGCTCTGCACTGAGCTATACTTGCGGCCAACTCCTTTTTTGAACTGTTCCTGGAATCTTTCCATTTCTTTGCAGCTTTTCTGCAGGGCACCAGTGGATGTGGGGTGGATGTGACTTAAAACAGGGTGCTGCAGTGAGTGGGGATAAGTGGCTCCCAATTACAGGGCAGGAGGTTGCTTAAAGCAGTTTGACCCAGTGCTGTCAGGAGGTGGTGGCCCAGAACAGGAAGGGGGTCAGGGATGCAGGCAGAGCCTGGGGAGGGAGGACCCATTCAGTACTGCACAGCCAAGCTGAACTCCTGTGAAAGGACACTTGGGGCTGCAGTGACTCAGGGCAGGGCAGTGACCTGGGCCCAGAGGGAAGCATCTAGTCCTGTGTCTTGTCACTTTTGTCATTCCTGTTCCTTATGTCACTACCAAGCATGCCCCCATGAGAGGCGATTCTTAGAGTCATGGGTGGGAATCTCAGGGTGAGAGCACCTGCAGACCTAGGTGTGGGCCACTTTCCTGTCCCCAGAAGCGCACAGTTCCCTCTCCACAGCTGATCTGGCCACCAAGCATGGTGACCCAGGCCCAAGGTTTTCGCAGTTGTTCTGAGCATGATCAGCTTCTGTTCCTTGGCCATCTTCCTGCCCCTCACTGGATCCCTGCTGGCCCAAGGAGCTCCCAGTGAGAGCCTCCAGATCTCACAGCCATCCAAGTATTGCTTGTTTCCCCTCCCTGGAGAGGAGGCTCAGCCATCTGCTGTTTCTATCAGAAAAAGACAGATTTGGACAAGGACCAGAGGAAACCCTGACCTCATCCCCCGGCTAGATGAATGGGGAAGGCCGCAGATGGGCAGTAGTGACCCAGGGCCCTTGGAATACACAGGAGACCCCAGGCAGGAGCCTGAGACCCACAACTCTAGGCCAGAGACAGCTTCTCTTCCAGTGCCTGGGCTGATTCCTCCGCTGGCCTGGACTCCCGAGAACAAAGCAGAAGCGGCCTCTCTCAGAAAGTCCAGCCTGTTGTTTCCCATGAGCCACATTTGATGGCATCCAGCAGAGGCCCATGAAGCACTGAGTGTAGGGTGCTGTGGGTACCTGGAGTGGCAGGAAGTAGCAAGTCCTAATCTTGGACTAATTGGGTGCCAGCAGTCACAAACTGGAAGCTGTCAGAGCTGGTTTTCTCATGTGACAGGGCCATGAAGGCAGAGGCTCCCCGCTGAGTGCCGTGGGATCCAGGGCCACCTTGGCTCACTGAAAAGCAGGTGCCCTCTGCAGACTGTGTGCTGTGGTGTGGCCTACAGGTCCCTGGCCCTGAGGTCACCCTGGTTCCTCTCATTTGCCTGGGTATCCAGGCTGTGGAGTAAAGGACAGGAGCACCCTGCCTTGAGAAAAGGAAGGCAGAGATGAGGCCTGTAGCATGAGTTTATTTAGCGTCCGAGGGGGCACTTAGGTAGGCATGATCAGCCTCTGTTAGGTAGGCAGCACTGCAGGGTAAGAATCGTGGGCCAGCTCGTTGTCATTTCTGCTCATGCATCAGCCAGAGGGCATCTTGGACAGCAGAGGCAGGAAGGACAGGAACTGAAGACGGGGGCCACCTGAAAGGGTACAGCAGAAAGATGTCTGAGTTTCAGGATGGGAGAAGTAGAAGAAAGTGAGGCCTGAGACCACTAGGCCTTCATTCCCAGCCTCCCACCAGCCCTGCCCAGCCATACTCACTGTCTGTTCAGTAGTTATCGATGCATCTCTCTGTGGGGGAAGAAGAAAGTCAGTACACAAGACGCTCCCTAGGCCAGGCCACGTGAATGTGAGCACTTCTCTCACACCAGAAATGGGCAAGCCCCAGGGGACAGGAGAGAGGCCCAGTCAGCCACAAGCAAAGCATGGAGTTGAGGCGGCCCATTGAGGGCAGGGAGACTGTTGAAACTTGGCCCCGGGGCTGTGACTGTCACCCGTGCCAGCTGCAGCTAACAGGCAGGGGGAGCACACATGGTGACAGGGTCCCTAGGGATTGACAGACTCCACTGAGGCAGCCACAATTCCCCCAGTGATGGAAGCAGAAGACAAAGAGTCTCTTTTCTGGTTCTGTTGTTGAGCAGGGTCAGACCTGCACAGACCCCACCTCCCAGTCACCTCTCCCTAGTGTCCATTACCAATAGGGACGAAGAAGATGATGTTGTCCTTAGTGAGGCCACGGTACTTGAGAAAGTAGGCAAAGCGCTCTTTCAACAGGAGACTCAGCTTCTTGTGTCTCCCTGTAGCCGAGATGGACAGTGGGTGGTGAAGAGAAAGTCCCTCCATGTTTTCAAATTTTTTTATACACATGGTCAGAATTACAATCCTGTTGCATCAGCCTCCCAGTACTGGAATGACGTAGACTAAAAATCCTGGCTTGCACCAAAAGTGGTTTTGAATGACTGAGGGTCTCAGAGACCTCTCCCATGGGAAGTGGAATGAGAAATGGCTTCCTCCCCAAATTGGCCTTGGACTGGAGAAGCCTTTGGGTCTTAGGTCTAGGGGCATGGTCCCCCAGTGTAATCAGGAACAAGCTCCCTGAGGAATGGAGTCAGGACCCACCATACAGCTCGAAGAAGACGTCCACCTTGTCTTGGAACTCATGCCTGAAGGCCACAACCGCATAATTATTGTAGTTGCTAGTTATCACATTCAAGATGTATCTCTGTACTCCATCATGACCTGCAGGGTGGACAGCCAGAGGTCATGCCTCTCCTGCCCGGGAGCAAGGCACTGATCTCTTCCCCCTGGCCATTCAGCAGTGGCTTCTGCCCACAGGACAGCCTCTGGGAAGTGGGCAGGGAGTTGGTGCCTTGGGGAGGACTCTGCCCGGAAATCCTCACCCCAGGGCCCCTGTCTCAGGACTCACCACTCGGCATGTCTAGCATAAAATGCCTGGGATCGTGAGTTGGAGAGAAGGTTCTGGTCCAGTGATCACACTCCAGGTCAGGATGCATATTTATGAGTGGGTGGGAAGATATAATTTTTACAGGTGGCCTGTGAGAAAAGAGACAGAGGTGGCTGAGCAGGGAGGTGGCACACACTTGGTCCTGCCAAGAAGCTCTGCAAAGGACTAGAGCACAGCAGGGTCCTGAGGCTTCGGTCTAGCCCAGCCCATGACCGCTTGTCCCTCTCTAGGGCAGAAGCCCCTAGCAGACATCTCCATGGCCCTAGGCCTTCTACCCTGTGCCTCTGCCTGCTCCTCTGCACTCAGCCCTCCTTCCAGCGCTCACTGTGTCCTGTGCTGCTCCCCATGCAGCCTGTCCCACACACAGGCCCCGGGTTCTGGGCCCTGCTGTTATCCTGCTGCTCCTCTTTCCCAAGCTTCCTTGCAGTTTCCTGTCAGCTTCAGGTCAGCTCCATGCCATCTGTACCCTAGCATGGGCGCCACATCTGATCCCTTTCCTGACTCCACACAGCACCTGTACCCCAGTAACAAGCCAACCAGATCTGCCTTCCTTGTCCCCTTGATCTTCTAATGATCCAACTCCAAAACAGCAAATGGCCAGAACCAGACATCTATGCAGGTGGGTGAGCCTGGGCTCCACCCATCTGAGTGCCCATCTGGGCCTTCTCTGCCATCTCCCAGCTGGCATTGCCTTTGCAATTGTGCACATGTTCCCTGCAGCAGCTGGGCACAGATGTGGCCTTAGTAGGCACCTGACAGCCCTGTGACGTCATCTCCTTGGTGCTGCTGGTGGTGATGGAGCCCTGGCCACGGCAGTGACCTGCATCCCATCCTGTTTTTATTTCTTGTTTTAGACAATCTCTGCTTGGTGCCCCGGCTAGCTTCACTTCTGCTGTCCTGCAGCCTGAGGCTCTGGAAAGGCTGGGATGACAGTCAGGACTACAGTGTTAAGGTCACATCTCCGCCAGGCCTACTTTGTGGAGTGGGTGGCATGCCAGGCGGGATCCAGTGTCCCCTTCCCTTTCTGAAACTCTTATCTGTATCTTGCTTTCTTCTGACTACAGCTGTGCTAAAGCCACCCATGAATACTCAAGGAAGGAAGGGAGGAAAGGAAAAAGGGAAGGGAGGAAAAAGGGAGAGACAGGAGAGTTGGAGTCCACGCAGATTAGGGAGATAAAGGACAGAGGTCCTTGGCCTTGAACCTGGGCTGACACGGTCCTGCTTCTCAGACCTGAAGGAGGCGGCAAATTCACCTGAACATGATGGTGGTGACTTGGTAGCCACGGTCATCTGTCAGATTGTAGATGACACTGTGCATGTTTATCTTCTTTTGAGTTCCATTATGAATTCTCTCGTCTGCCAAGGCTAGAGCGTACCACTTGCCCTGGAACTACAAGCGACTGATGACAGAGAAAGCCCAGGCATGGTTCCCGCACTCACCACTCACACATACTGTCCCCGCTAGGACTTCAGGGTAGTCCTCTTTGCAGCAGACTGAGTACTGGGTTCTCCCAAGACACCACTAGGCACTAGGCTCCTCCAGGGCAAGGGGAAACCTGGGTGAGGACTCAGCTCTGAGATGTCAAGGATGAAGTGGCCCTGGACAAGTGGCTGGTGTGTGTTGCAAAGGCTCAGCTTTCTCGAATGTGGGAAGGGATTGGAGATGTCTCCACCTGACATAAACTAGGGCCTGGGTAACCGAGTCTGTTCTCATATTTCCTTGAAACCGAGTCCCCCTGCCTCTCCTCCCCTCTGCCACCACTGGCCCTGACCCCAAACCCTCATGGCCCCTGCCCTCCAGAATCTTTACCTTCTCATGCTGAAAGTCTAGCTGCTTGATGATTTTCCTTAGAGCTTCGGCTAGCTGAGCAGTCCGATTATAATTCTGGTCTTGTGTCTTCACGGTTCCTAGCAGGGTGAGGATCAGAAACAGGAGACCCAGGCCCATGGCTTCAGAGCAGGGCTGAGCCGGCAGGGGCTGCAGGAGGGAAGCGAAGACTGAGATCCAACTGAAGAAGAGGTAGTTATAGCGTGGCTGACTGTTGCCATCCTTCAGAAATTCATGACAAAGTATCATGCTCTTAACCCTCCGGTCACAATTGTGCAAGGTGGAGAGAAGGGAAGAGGGCAGGGGACATGAGGGACATTCCCGGAGCACCAGGGTCCTGCAGGCACAAGGTCTCCGTGTGAGTGCTCACTGTGTCTCTGCTGTGCATGCATTTAGCTCTGTCAGTCAGAAGCTCAGGTCCTGACAACATGCCATCTCTGACTCTGTCCCCAGTGTTGACATTTGAGTGGCAAGGCCACTTCCCATACCTGCAGCCAGCAAAGAATGCGCTGGGCAATGGTGGAATATGGTGACACGTCTCTGCAGTCCAGCACTTTGGAGGTTGGGCAAGAGGGTTACCAAAGCTTAAGCCCAGCTGGGGCTCAGCAGAGAGCTCAAGGGCAGCCTGAGTATGTATGAAGACCCTGACTCAGAAGAGAAAAAAAGCCACAGAAAGTGTTGCCCTCCCCCATTCCCTGTGCACCACGCTTATCCTTGTAAAGGTGAGGGAAGGTTGGGGGTGGCTGATGTGGACATTCTGGACAGGGAAAGATAGGGCACTGCTTTGAGCCTGCTGAGCCCAGGTCCTGGTCCTCAGGGAGCCCCGGGCCAAGGGCTGAGCAGGATGCCGTGCTTGAGTCCCGCTCCTCTTCCTCATTTCTAAGGCATTTGCTGGAGCAGACAGGTGAACATGGATGGCTGTCACGTTGCTCTGTTCTGTGAGCCCAGCAGGCAGAGACATGCAGCCCAGCCCAGGGGCCATCAGTGTGGCTGCCTGACAGGGCTGAGTGCTGAGGCTGTGGCCCCAGCTCACTGCAGAGCCCAGGAAGGAGGGCAGGGGTGGGCAAGTTGGGCTGTGCTCCACTGTGTACACCAGGTGCTTTGGGTCATTGGTACCAGGGCTTGATCTTGTCCCTGAGAGGGTGCTCAGGTCAGCCTTCTGTCTCTAACCACATCTTTGGGCCATGGATCCCGGAGGCTTAAGACTGGGGCCTCAGGACTGTCCCTGGATCTCTGATGCCATACTTGTCATGGAGGGAAGCTAGGTTGTGTACTCATTGGTGTCCTGGTCAGAATCCTGGGCAGGCAGTGTTAACCTGTGGCCTGAAGCAGTGTCTTCCTGAGTGGCCCATGCATGAGAATGCGACTCTCTTGGACGTTTGAGCTGAGGCTGGACTGGGGTCCTCTGCTTTTGAACTGGACTGCAGGGGCCATCTTCAGTCCTATTCACCTGCTGAGAGGGCTCAGGCTAGGCTCTGGGGGGAATCACTGAAAGCAGGGACTTCAGACAGTGAAGTGGGCTGTTGGCAAGGTTGTAGCCTCAGACTCCCGCCAGTCAGCCCTCCCTGCATCCCACTACTTGGGCTGGATGCTGAGGAGTCAGGAAGTCAAGCTGAGCAAAGCTCTGGCCCCAGAGCCTGCCACCCTCCCAGCTACCCCGTCCTCTGCCAGCCCTAGGGCTCCACCTCCACTGCTCTTATGAACTAGAAAGCTACCCTCAGCTAGCCAAGGTGCTGTCACCCCTGCACTCTGGGAGGCCTTGGCTGAGGCTTACACATTTTACTGTAGCCAGTCATCGTGGTGGCCACCCGAGGGAGCTAGAGCAGACAGGAAGGTGGCAGGAGGTGGTGCTGCGCACCAGGAATTCCACACAGGAGACCCCGTCTTCCCTTCCAATCCCTGGCGTGGGGGTGCCTCCTCCCATGGCATCCTGTCCTCCTGTGCTCTCCCATACATCTTCCTGAGGGCAGCCCCAATGACAATATCAAGCCTCATTCCAAGTTTCTCCAGTCTCACTGCCCTGGGCCACCTCCCCTCCATTCTGTGGGCCTTGCCGTCCTGGGCCATCTCCCCATCTGCCTGCTCTTTCTCACTCCTGATGTGGGTCATGTCCTCAGGCCTGGCCTAGGCAGGGGGCTCCTCTAGAGGCCCAGGGTGTGGGGCTTCAAGACGCAAAGGAGGCCTTGGTGCCTGAGCAACTTTGAGCTCCAGACACTCAGGGTAGCTGATCCCTAGGCCCTGAATTCAGGGAACTCCCAGATGATGTGCCGCTGGACCAGCTGGGTAAGGGATGCATGGGTAGCACAGGGGCCCTGGCAGCCAGGAATAGCATACACGCGCGTGCGCGCGCAGACACACACACACACACACTTGCTTTGATGTTCTTTCTTTCCCGCAGTGAAATGCATCAATGACTGAACAGGCAGTTAGCATGTCTGGGTGGGCAGCTGATCCGAGGCCACTTTACTCTGCTGTCCCCTCTCAGGTGTGTATTCTATGAGGGGGCAGGCACAGGAAAAGTGTGTGAGGTCTTGCTTGGATCTAGATAAGAAACTGGACTGCTTGCCCAGAGTGCAACCCTAGTGGCCCATGTGCAGTGGGAAGCTCCGTCCACGGGCCAGCTACTGAGTGGCTCTGGGAGCCCATCTCAGCCTGGAACCTTTTGTGGCTAACCACAGCCCATAGCCCTCCGTAGAAGCCCAACTGACACCACACTGATCTTCTTACTCGCTTGGACTCAGATTCTTGACACCATCTTGTGAGCCTGCGTCTCTGGGCTGAGTTGCCATGTGGGGTGCCTAGTGGGGACTCTCATCATTTTGGAATCTTCCTACCTCTGCTCAGGGTGAAAGTAGCAGTGTGGTGTGAGGGGGGAGGGAGACTGAGGATGGCTTGGCCTTGTGCCTTCTCTCTACACCCTACCATCAGGCCGCATTCTGAGGACAGGAGGCCTTGGGGGAGATGCTCGTGTTCACCCACCCATTTTTTCTTGTCATATCCTTGGGGACCAGGATGTCCACCAGATACGGACATGTGGTTGGATTTCAGCAGAGAAGGGGTCTCCCTCATCAGAGTGAGTTTGGGGCAATCAGTTAGTGGCAGCATGACACTATGCAGAGGTTCTTCACTCCCTCATTGCCATTGTGTCAAGTAGAGCTAGCATCCGGACACTTTTAGCTCCAAACTCAGGCCTTGCACACCCATTCACAAGGGCTGATTGAACTACTTCCTGAAAGTCCTACCTCTTGGCATGACAACCTGAGGTCTCATGCTCCATCTGCTGGACTGGTTGGACATACACATGCAAACCACAGCAGGGGCCAAATCTGTCCCCAGGGGAAGGAGGCTGTGCCCACTGGCTTAGCCCTTAACTGACAGCTGGACTAGGTTGAGGGCAGGTCAGGGAGGAGTCTGGGAAACAGCAAAGACAGAGGATGGATTTGGGGCTGGACTTGTGGAGAGGACAGGGTTGGTATCATCAGAGATCGGGGCTGACAAATGAAATAGGGGTCTCCCAGGCCAGGCTGAGCATCCTTCTCCCATATAGGACTTCACATTTGCTCTGACTTGGGCCTAGGACTGCAGACACAGCAAGTGTCTTGACTGTGTCATGCCCCACCTATATTCTGGTCATTAATCAGGGATGTGCTCAATGCTGGCCACAGCTAGAGGTCTCTGAGTAGAGCAATGATTTTAATGCAGAACAGACTTGAAGGCAATAGTCATCTTGGAAGCATAAAAGGAGAAGTCTGCCTAGAACCCAGGCATAAGGGCTGGTCTTGGATTTCTCCTAGATTTAATGAAGAATGTGTCATCTTATGCTGGCCTACAAGGTAGGCCTAGAGTGGCTGTCCAAAGAGTTAGGCATTCAGGGATGGAGAGGTGCCGTCTGCACACTGCAGACTTGAAGGACCCAGTCCAAAGCCTCAGGCCTGGGGATCGCTGTGGTGTCCCGTGTATGCCCATATCAGGAGTCCAAAGGATCTGCAAGGCCTGCTTTTCATTTTCCACCTACTCAAGGTGCTGTCTGGCTGCCCCATGCACACAATGGCAGGGATGAGAGAAGAAAATCCCTCTTTTGGCACCGTGCTGCCAACCCATTTCCCACAAAGCTACTCTACTCCTGAGTCATGGCCTGATTGTCATCTGAACCCCTGGGCAGGATCAGGGCTGTAGGTGTCACCCAGGAAGGATGCTTGCTGCTGAGGAGATGTGGTGCTTTCCCCCCTCTCATGGTCAGTACGTAGGATGGGAAGGCTATGGCTCACACCAAGATGTCTCCCTCAAGCCTCATGTACTCATGGTGGGGCTTTGGGAAGTGGCTGGATCGTGGCTATGTGATGCAGGGACTAAGAGTGTGGTAACTGGATGAGTTCCCTGACAGGGTTAACACGATGGGTAGTGTGGCTAAGGGGAAGCCACATCCCAGGTGTGGGGGGTACCACCTCATAGGCTTGAAGCCTGGATGACATAAAAGGGAAAGGAAAGCTCAGCACTTGCTGTCCTCCACCTGCCCTCCACACACTGTTTCTCTGCTGCAGTGCCCCTCTGCCACAACACCCTGCCTTGGAGGCAGATGAACGTGGATTCAAACCTCTACAACAGAGCTCGAGTAAAACTTTCCCCTAACTTGCATGTGGTGTTTTGTTCCAACAACGGGGAAGGTAACTAAGGGAATGATAGTAGCTGTGTGACCTTGCATAAAAATGTCCCTGGTTGCCAGCCACACAAGCATGCTGCTGGCCTGGAGACCTCCGATGTCCACTGCAGTACCCTCAGGAGGAGGTGCAGCAAGCCCTTTCCTTGTGGACACAATGACACACCAGCTTGGGGGAGCCTCTCATTCCTCTCCTGTGTGTGCCCAGTGAGAGGGTTCTGCCTAACAGGAACTGTTTCTGCTTCTATTGTCTGCAGTTGCAATCTGGACCGCTGTTGCCTCTGAGAGCCCTAAGAGAGGTGCTAGAGACCAGGAAGAGAGACTCAGGACTGAAATGTGTGTGTGTGTGTGTGTGTGTGTGTGTGTGTGTGTGTGTGTACGTGGTCATCTCTCCTGGGGCCACAGGAAGGCTTGGAAACCCCGTGTTAGATTTTCCTCAATAGAAGCCAGGAAAATGGCAGGATGGGATATAGTCTGCCTCCCAAGCTGCCCCACTCCTCTTCCAGGCTCTTTGTGGTTTGTTGTCCTAGCAAAATATCCAA
>NW_004524714.1:2053094-2063649 GCF_000260255.1 Octodon degus | reverse complement strand
CCCATGGCGGCAATGGGCCACTGGGCACCAATTGGCCTTTGGGTTCCATCCTTTTGGTCTGGTGTTGCATCTGCCGCTTCTACTTTGCCATGTGCTTTAGGTTTGCCTTGACTTCTGTCTGCAGCTTCGCCTGGCCTCCCGGGTACTGCATGTGTCCTACCACTTCCAAGTTACTTTTTGTTTTGAGACAGGGTCTTGCTAAATTGTTCAGTGGATATGTGAACATAAAATTTTATCCTCTTGCTTCAGCCTCACAGAATACCGCAATTACATTTGTGAACCTGACCCAGCTTCGTTTCTTCTCTTGATTTTCTTTTAAAAAATATTTTAGTTTTTTTTTTGCTGTAGTGAGTTAAACCCAAGATCTCTGCACTGGGTGACACTCACACTCAGCTCCTCTTCTGAACTGTTCCTGGAATTTTTTCATTTCTTTGCAGCTTCTCTGCAGAGGACCAGTGGATGTGGGGACCTAAAATAGGGGGCTGCAATGAGGGGGATAAGTGGCCCCTGATTACAGGGCAGGAGGGTGCTTGAAGCAGTTTGACCCAGTGCTGTCAGGAGGAGGTGACCCAGACAGGAAGGGCATCAGGGACATAGGCACAGCCTGGGGAGCGAGGACCCATTCAATCCTGCACGCCCAGGCGGAGCTCCTATGGAAGGACACTTGGGGCTGCAGTGACTCAGTGCAGGACAGTGGCCACTTGAGGGGCTCTGGGCCCAGAGGGAAGTATCTAGTCCTGTATCTTGTGACTTTTGTCATTCCTGCTCCTTATGTCACTACCGAGCACCCCCCCCATGCGAGGCGATTCTGAGAATCATGGGTGGGACTCACAGGGTAAGAGCACCTGCAGACCTAGGTGTGGGCCACTTTCCTGTCCCCAGAAGTGCACAGTTCCCTCTCCACAGCTCACCTGGCCACCAAGCATGGTGACCCAGGCCCAAGGTTTCGCAGCTGTTCTGAGCACGATTGGCCTCTGTTCCTTGGCCATCTTCCTGCCCCTCACCCCGTCCCTGCTGGCCCAAGCCAACCGAGTGCTTCTGACAGTGGACAGGAGCTCCCGGTGAAAGCCTACAGATCTCACAGCTATTCCAGTGTTGTACCTGTCCCCTCCCTGGAGAGGAAGCTCAGGCATCTGCTCTCTCCATCTGAAGGTGACACATGGGGACAACGAATGGAGGAGACCCTGACTCCCTATCTCAGTTATATGAATGGGGAATGTCAGAAATGAGCAGTAGGGACCCAGGCCCCTTGGAACACACAGGAGACCCCAGGCAGGAGCCGGAGTCCCACAGCTTGAGACCAGAGACAGTTACTCTTCCAGCACCTGGGCTGATCCCTCCCCGGGCCTGGACTCCCGAGAACAAAGCAGAAGTGGCCTTTCCCCGAAAGCCCAGCCTGTTCTGTCCCACAAACCCCATTTGATGGTGCCCAGCAGAGGCCCACGAAGGGCTGAGTGCAAGGTGCTGTGAGTACCTGAGTGGCAGGAAGGAGCAAGACCTAATGTCAGACTAATGGGGTGCCAGCAGCTGCAAATAAGCAGCTGCTAGAGATGGGAGGACAGGATGACATGTCAGGTACTGAGGCCATGGAGGCAAGGCTCCTTGCTTAGTGTCATGGGATCCAGAGCCTCCACGCCCAGTGTACAGCAGGTGCCCTCTACAGACACCGTGCTGAGCTGTGATCGATAGGTCCCTGGTCCTGAGGTCACCCTGGGTGCTCTCATCTGCATGGGCATCCAGGCTGTGGAGCAAAGGACAGGAGCGCCCCTGCCTAGGGAAAAGGAACACAGATGCGGAGGCCTGCAGCATGAGTTCATTCATTTATTTATTTATTTTTGGCGGAACCAGGGATTGAACTCACTCAGGCCCTTGTGCTTGCCAGGGAAGCGCTTATTCTATTGAGCCATCTCCCCGGCCCAGCGTGAGTTTATTTAGCATCCAAGAGAGCTCCAGAAGCAGGATGGCTTTTGGGGCATTTAGATAGGCAGCACTGCAGTGTAAAAAGGGTTGGGCAGCTCTCTTTTTGGCATTTTGTCCCATGAGGCAGCCATAGGGCATCTTGGACAGTCGTGACCGGAAGGACGGGGACAGAGAGATAGGAGCCACCTGTGAGGGGACAGCACAAAGATGGCTCGGTTTCAGGATGGGAGAAGTGGAAGAACGTGAGGCCTGAGACCTCCTAGGCCTTCATTCCCAGCCTCCACCAGCCCTGCCCAGCCTACTCACTATCTGTTCAGAAGTCATCGATGCACTTGTCTGTGGGGGAGAAAGAACATCAGTACACGGCCCTTTCCTAGGCCAGGCCACTTGAATGCGAGCACTTCTGCCACATCCGAAAAGGGCAAACCCCAGGGGACAGGAGAGAGGCCCCAGTGAGCTGAGCCAAAGCATGGAGAGGACATGGTCCACTGAGGGCAGGGAGACTGGGGAAACTTGGACCCACAGCTGAGACTGTCACCTGTGCCGGCCTTGGCTAACAGGCAGCGGGAGCACACATGGGGACTGCGTTCCTAGGGATCCCCATACTCCACTGAGGCGGCCCCCACCTCTCCAGTGGCAGGAGGAGAAGACTCAGAGTTGGTTGTTGGCTTGGAGAGCAGCATCAGGCCTGCACAGACCCCACTCCCAGTCAGCTCTCCCCAGTGTGCATTACCAGTAGGGACGTGGACAATAACGTTGTCTTCAGTGAGCTCAAGGTACTTGGCAAAGTGGATAAAGCTCTCCTTTAGTTGGGGTGTTAGATTCTTGGTTCTCCCTGTAGCGGAGATGGCCATAAAAAGGGTGGAGAAGAGAAAGTCACTCCATGTTTTCAAATTATCATAGACAGGGTCAGAATCACAATCCTCCTGCCTCAGCCTCCCAGCCTCCCATTACTGAAATGACAAAGGCCAACATAACTGGCTGACAGCAAAAGTACTTGTTTTTTTTTTGTGGAACTGGTGATTGAACTCAGGCCCTTGCACTTGCCAGGGAAGCCCTTATTTCACTGAGCCATCTCCCCGGCCCAGCAAAAGGACTTTTGAATGTGTGAAGTTCTCAGAGACCTCTCCCATGGGAAGTGAAATGTGAAATGACTTCCTCCCCAAATTGGGCTCAGACTGGAGAAGACTTTGGGTCTTACGAATAGGGGCATCATCCCCCAGTGTAACCAGGAACCCGTTCCATGAGGAGTGAATGGAGTCAGGACCCACCATAGAGCGTGAGGTGGATGTATACTCTGTCTTGGTACTCATGCCCGAAGAACACCACAGCAAAGTTATCGTAGTCGGTTGCTAACACTTTCAAGCTGTACGTTAGTAGTCCACGAAAACCTGAGGGAGGACAGCCTGTGGTTACTCCTGTCCTGCCTGGGAGAAAGGCACTGACCCTTTCCCCCTGTCTGTTCAACAGAGGCTTCTGTCCACAGGACAGCATCTGTGAAGAGGGCAGGGAGGCCGGTGCCTTGCCGGAGGACTATGACTCCAGAACTCTCATACCAGGACCCCATTGTTAGGACTCACTCTTTGGGTATTTTAGGGCAAAATCTCTTGGATCGGGAGTTGGAGAGAAGATTCTGACCCAGTGATCACACTCCAGGTTGGGATGCATGTCTATGAGTGGGTGGGAAGATATGATTTTTACAGGTGGCCTGTGAGAAAAAGAGACAGAGGTGGCTGATCAGGGAGGTGACACACACTTGGTCCTGCCAAGAGGCTCTGTAAAGGACTAGAACACAGCAGGGTCCTGAGGCCTCGGTCTAGCCCAGCCCAAGACGGCTTGTCCCTCTCTAGGGCAGAAGCCCCTAGCAGACATCTCCACGGCCCTAGGCCTTCTACCCTGTGCCTCTGCCTGCTCCTCTGCACTCAGCCCTCCCTCCAGCGCTCACTGTGTCCTGTGCTGCTCCCCATGCAGCCTGTCCCACACACAGGCCCTGGGTTCTGGGCCCTGCTGTTATCCTGCTGCTCCTCTCTTCCAAGGTTCCTTGCAATTTCTTGTCAGCTTCAGGTCTGCCCCATGCCAGGCTGTGCCCTAGCACGAGGGCCACACCTGACCTCTTTCCTGACTCCACACAGCCCCTGTAAACCAGCAACAAACCCACCAGGCCTGCTTTCTTGGTCCCCTTGACCTTCTAAAGTTCCAACTCGAAAACACCCAATGGTTAGAGCCAGAACTCCATGCAGGCGGGTGAGCCTGGGCTCAAACCCTGGATCTCTACTCCTGATCCTCTGCCTTCTCACAGCTGGCAGTACCTTTACAGCTGTGCACATGTCCCCTGCAGCAGCTGGGCACAGAGGTGGCCCCTGCAGGAGCCCCAGGCCAGCACGGTGGGAGGTGTCCACATGCTGGCCTGGGAGCGCCCCCCTACCAGGTGCTCATCAGCCTCTGCTCAGGCGGCCATGCTGGAGGCTGGAACCTCCTGGTTCCTGAGCTGAGGCCCTGCCGACAGCCCTGTGACGTCATCTCCTGGGTGCTGCTGGTGGTGATGGAGCCCTGGCCAAGGCAGTGACCTGCATCCCATCTTGTTTTTATTTCTTGTTTTAGACAATCTCTGCTTGGTGCCCCGGCTAGCTTCACTTCTGCTGTCCTGCAGCCTGAGGCTCTGGAAAGGCTGGGATGACAGTCAGGACTACAGTGTTAAGGTCACATCTCTGCCAGGCCTACTTTGTGGAGTGGGTGGCATGCCAGGCGGGATCCAGTGTCCCCTTCCCTTTCTGAAACTCTTATTTGTATCTTGCTTTCTTCTGACTACAGCTGTGCTAAAGCCACCCATGAATACTCAAGGAAGGAAGGGAGGAAAGGGAGGAAGGAGGGAGAGACAGGGGAGTTGGAGTCCACGCAGATCTGGGAGATAAAGGACAGCGGCCGTTGGCCTTGAGCCTGGGCTGACTCTGTCCTGCTTCTCAGACCTGAAAGAGAGCAAATTCACCTGAACATGATGGTGGTGACTTGGTAGCCTTGGTTTTCCGTCTTGTTGAAGATTACACTGTGCATGCTTAGCTTCTTTTTTGTTCCATTTTGAATTAGCTCATCTGCCATGGCTAGAGCGTACCACTTGCCCTGGAACTGCAAGTGACTAATGATAGACAAAGCCCAGGCATATTGCCCACCACCCCCACGCCTCTATGCTGTCTCTCCTGGGACTTCTGGGCAGACAACTTGGTCACAGACTGGGTGTTGGGTTCGCCTGAGACACCACTAGGCAGTAGGATCCTGCAGGGCAAGGGAGAACCTGGTGAGGACTCAGCCCTGAGGTGTAGGGGGTTAGGTAGCCCTGGACAAATGGCTGCTGTGTGTCACAAAGCCTCAATTTTCATGTCTGTGGTGAAAGATATTCTCCACCTGACATGACCTGGTGCCTGGAGTCCCCATTTTGCTCTTCTCATATTACCTTGAAACTGACTCCCCCTGCCTCTCTTCCCTTCCCCTGCCACTGACCCTGTCCTCAAACTCTCATGGCCCCGGCCCTTCCACAGCCTTTACCTTGTCAAGGTCGAGTTTTAAGATGAGGTCAATCTTCCTCAGAGGTGAGGGTTTCATCGTAGTCAGATTGAAACCCTCTTCTTGTGTCTTCACAGTTCCTAGCAGGGGAATGAACAGAAACAGGAGACCCAGGGCCATGGCTTCAGAGCAGGGCTGAGCTGGCAGGGGCTGTAGGAGGAAAGAGAAGGCTGAGATCTGACTGAAGATGAGGTAATTATAGGGCAGTTGACTGTTGCCACCACTGACAAACACATGACAAGGTATCATGCTCTTAACCCTCCGGTCACAATTGTGCAAGGTGGAGAGACGGGAAGAGGGTAGAAGACATGGGGGACATTCCCAGGGGCAGCAGGGTCCTTCAGGCCAAGGTCTCCGTGTGGGTGCTCACTGTGCCTGTTCTGTGCATTCAGTTGGCTCTGTCACTCGAAGCCCAGGTCCTGACAAGATCTCATCTCTGACTCTGTCCCCCATGTGGGTTGTGTGGCAAAGCCCTTTCCCATACCTGCAGACAGTAAAGAATGTGCTGGGCATGGTGGAACGTGCCTGCAGTCCAGCACTCCGGAGGTTGGCAGGAGGGTTACCAAAACTGCATGCCAGCCTGGGATACACAAAGAGCTCAAGGGTAGCCTGAGTACTTAGGACGTCCCTATCTCAGAAGAGAAGGAAAGAAACAAAGAAAGACTGTTCTCCCCCATCTCCTGTGCACCATGCTTATTCTTAGAATGGTCAGGGAAGGTTGGGGTGGCTGGCCTGGGCATGTTGGACTGGGAAGGATGGGACACTGTTTTGTACCTGCTGAGACCAGGTCCTCGTCCTCAGGGAGTTGCAAGCCCGGCCTTGAACAGGATGCCATGCCTCAGTCCCTCTCCCCCTCCTCATCTCCAAGGCATTTGCAGGAGCAGACAGGTGATCCAGGACCACTGTCACATTGCCCTCTCCTGTGAGCCCAGCAGGCAGAGGCAGGCAGCCTGGCTCTGGGGCCATCAGTGTGGCTGCCTGCCAGAGCTGGGTGCTGAGGTTGTGGTCCCAGCTTGGTGCAGAGCCCAGGAAGGAGGTCAAGGGTGGCCAAGGCAGGCTGCACTGTACTGTGCACATGAGGGTCTTTGTGTCATTGGTACCAGGGGTTGATCTTGTCCTTGAGGGGGTGCTCAGGTCAGCCTTCCATCTCTAACCACATTCTTGGGCCATGGCTCCCAGAGGCTCAGGGCTGGAGCCTCAGGACTGTCCCTGTGTGGCTGATGCCACACCTGTCCGAGAGGGAAAGGAGGCTGTGTCCTCACTGGGGTCGTGGCCAGAATCCGAGGATGCAGTGCTAACCTGAGGATGGAAGCAGTTTCTCCATGACATGCCCATGGAGGATGGGGATGACGGTCCTGGAAAGTTGACTTCAGGCTGCACTGGGGTTCACTGGTTTTGGGTAGGACTGCAGGGACGTTTTTGTTCCTATTGACTTGCTGTGAGGGCTCAGTCTAGGCTTGGGCAGGAGGTAAAAGCAGGGTTATCAGACAGCGCACTGGGCTTTTGGGAAAGCTGCAGTCACAGCGCCCTACCAGTGAGCCTGCCTGCATCCCCCTACCTGGGCTGGAAGGTGAAGAGGCAGGAAGTCAAGCTGAGCAAAGCTCTGGCCCTAGAGCCTGCCACCCTCCCAGCTCTCCCTGTCCTCTCCCAGCCCTAGGGCTCCCCCTCCACTGCTCTCTATGAGCTAGAAAACTATCCTTGGCCAGCCAAGGGGCTGCCACCCCTGATCTCTGGGAGGCCTGTGCATAGGGTTACAAATAGGGTTGTAAAGGGCTGAGGAGGTGGCAGGAATTGGTGCTGCCCACCAGGAAGTCCAGACAGGAGATCCTCCGTCTTCCCTTCCTGTCACTAGAGAGGTGGTGCCTCCTGCCATGGCGTCCTGTCCTCCTGCGCTCTCCTCACACCTTCCTAAGGCCAGCCCCATTGACTGTACCAAGGTCCAAGGTTCTCCAGTCTCACTGCCCTGGGCCATCTCTCCACTTTTCTGAGGACCTTTCTGACATGGGTGATGTCCTTCCATTCAATAGGCCTGGCCTAGGTATGGGCTTCTCCACAGAGGCCCATGGTGTGGGTCTCCCGGGATGCAAAGGAGGCCTTGATTCCTGAGGACATTTGAGCCCCAGCTCCTCACTGGAGCCAATCACTAGGCCCTAATTCAGGTAATGCCCAGGTGCTTTGCTGCTGGACCAGCTGGGCTTGAGGCAGACAGGGATAACACCGGGGTCCTGGCAGCCAGGAATAGCACAGAGACACCCACACCCACACACAGACACAGAAACTGACTGACACACACACACACACACACACACACACCCACACACCCACCCACCACTGCTCTGATGTTCTTTGTCCTGCACAGCGAAATGCGACAATGCCTGAACAGGCAGTTTGCATGTCTGGGATGTCTGGGTGGGCACTTTACTGTGCTGTCCTCTCTCGGGGGTCTATTGTGTGTCCACCTAGTGCTCTTCTTGCCACTTCTGCTGTCTCCACTTGACGCCATGGCAATGAGAGCGGAAGACCCTGTGTACAGTGTCATGCTGCCACTAACTGATCGCCCAAATCCACCAAGATGATGGAGATCCCGTCTCTTCAGAAATCCCACTACATCTCCACATCTTCTGGACATCCTTGTCCCCAAGATCGTGAAAACAGAGAAGAGAAAATGGTGGATCACACCGGCATCACCGCAAAGGCCTACTATCCACAGAACGTGGTCTGACGTTAGCATGCAGAAGGAAGGCACGAGGCAAAGTTGTCCTCAGTTTCCCTGGCGTCCCATAGACCACACTGCCACTTTCAGGCTGGCCGGCTTAGGAAGATTCCTAAATGTTGAGAGCCCCTGCTCAGCACCCTGCATGGCAACTCAGGCCAGAGATGCAGGCTCACTAGATGGTGTCAGAAGTCTGAGTCCAACCTAGTAAGAGACCAGTGTGGTGTCAGTTGGGCTTCTGATGAGGGCTATGGACTGTGCTTAGCCTCAGAGTTTCTAGGCTCATATGAGTGCCCAGAGATCTGCTGGTCAAAGCCCCAGGAGCTGGCCAGCCGAGACAGCTTCCCACTGCACAAGGGCCACTACGGTTCCACCCTGGGCCACCAGTCCAGTTCTTTATCTAGATCCAAGCAAGCCCTCACACCGTTGCCCTTGCCTGCCCTATGATAAGCCTCTTCTCGACTGAAACTGTCCATACTACGCTTATCTAGAGCTCAATTGTGGTCTGATTCAAACCTGTGCACAGAGGTAGCCACTGGAGCACCATGGGAAGTACTGAAGATGGGAGAGAGGGAGGCTCCAGACCAGGTAAGAGAGGTGGGCCACATCCCTTGGGGCTGGATGAAGTTTGGATGAGGTAGGGGAGAAGCCCCTGGGGCAGCTTGGGGGAACAACTGTGAACTGGAGATTTTGGCAGCTTTAGGAGAGAGGGGAAGGGCTAGGGACAATAGGTTGTGGGTAGGGTTCAACCCTGAGGTAGGAGTGGTTCTGGATTGAACATCCTCATACTAGTCCTGCCCTGCCTGGAGGCTTCTAGTTCCAATCCAAGGTCTTACATACCTGCCTTGGTGACTTCTCTCTCATCACTGGGACAAATACTGGACACCCAATGCTAAGGATGGCTAGGTTCATTTAGCTCACAGTTAAGGCAGGTTTCAGTACGTAGTTGGCTGGATCCAAGGCAGAGTGGCACATGGCAGAGAACAACCCTTCATGGAGGTGGAAAAGAGTGAGAACGAAATGGAGTAGCAGCAACAATGGCCAGAGAGCAAGTGTGTCTCCCTTAAGTTGCATTCAGGCTGTGTGCCCCGGGATGGGAGTGGCACTCAACCCATAATCCCAGCAGCACTCACGCCATGATTCCAGCCGCACTCACATCAGTGATCCAGTGGATCATGAGTTCATCACAAGCTCTGCGAGCCTGCTCATGATTGCATGAGATTTTGGGGGAACACCTATTCATAAACCATAAAGTTCCACCCCTGGATCCCCAAAGACTCATGCACGTGCCTTTATGCAAAAGACATTCTTGTTCATCTCTAAGAGTTTCCACAGATCTCTGGCTTGTCCTGCTGGTCCCATCCCTGATGCGTATTAAGACATCAACTGAGACTGGGCATGTTGGTGCTAGCCTGTAATCCCGGCGCTTGGGAGGCTGAAAATAGGGGGATCACTATGAGTCTGATCTGTGTGGTGAGACCCTGTAGACCTTGTGCTAAATACATAAAAAAAGAGTTGCCAAAGTTCTGATAGTTTCCGAATTGCTGAAAATTCCAAGCCCCAAGTCATCTCCAAGATCCAAAGGAAACCCTTAGCTACAAGCCCGCCCTTCTATAAATGAAAAGTTAAACACTTCCAACATTCAATGGCACAAGGTAAACATTACTATTCCAAAAAGTACTCAGAGCTGGATACCAAATATTGGGACCAAAGCAAGTCCAAAATCCAGAAGGGCAAACATGAAGTCCTACAGTTCCAAGTGGAACATCCACAGCAATCTGGCAAATTGTGAGCTCCGTGTTGCTCCATCCTTATGGCGCTTCCAGTGGTTGTAGCTCCCACAGAATCTCTCTTGGGATGGCTTTGCACCCTCTTTGCAGTTTCCCTTAGATGATCCACATTCATGGATTTCCCAGCTTCTGAGGTTTCTACTGAGTAGGCTTCTCACTCACAGCTTTATGCACTGCCCTTTTGGGGGCACACTGCCTGGCCTGACAGGCTTTCCTCTGACATCTAGGTGGAAGCCTTGATAACCTCAGACCTCCTGCATTCTGAATGCCCCTAAAACCAACACCTTGTGGATGATGACTAGGTCTGCTGATAGCTGGAGCAGTAGCCAGGCTTCCTTCTCTCTTGGCTGTAGGGTTTGAGAGCCTGGATTGCTGAGTGCTCGGACCCTGATTCTGAGAACCAAATTCTCCATGCCAATGCCATTCTGGAATCTGGTGTGGCTATAGCCTCGGGGATGGGAGTGAGACAGCTTAAGAACCTGCAGACTCAGGAAGAAGAGCGTGAGTTCTACAATGCCAGATGGTGTGAGCACCGCCAAAAGAACGAAGGCAGCAGAAATGATCGTGGTGCTCA
>NW_004524714.1:2051833-2052959 GCF_000260255.1 Octodon degus | reverse complement strand
CCCTGGAAACACATATCCCCCCAAACTGGTGGTGTCTCTACCCCTTTAGAAATGATGAAGAACTCCCTGTCATGTACTTCCATCGACAGCGTGCTGACCTTTTGGATTGGCACCTCCACATCGCAGACATTCCCACTGATCATCCGTTATGTTTAAAACAGCATACAGTCTTCCAGTATCAGCTTGTGGAATATACTAGTGCCGACGATACTGTTGGCCAAAGGGGGAAGCCCTACATTATTGACTTGGGATCAGGTAACAGGACTTTCTTGAACAACAAGCGTGTTAAGCCACAAAGATACTATGAATTAAAGGAAAAGGATGTGCTTAAATTTGGGTCCAGCAGTAGAGAATATGTCCTGCCGCAGGAGTCATCAGATACCTCTGAACTAGACAGGAAGGAAGATGACAATGATTACGAGAGGAAGTAGTTTCTTACAGCTAGCAAACTGTGCACTGAATGAAATAATTTTCCTCCTTGGAACACTTTGGGATGGCCTCAGAGAGCACACACTGCCCTCTGGAATGCCTTCCTGCCTTATGCCTGTCTTCTGTTGCCACCCAGCTTACATGACTGTTGAAGAACACGGACTTCTGTTTTGCTAAACTTCTGTGACACATCAGCCACACACCTGTGGGTATTTGTTTTCAGGTACGCTACTGAGGATACAATCCTTACTTAAAAGAGAAGTGTGGCTTGTTCTCTTTGTCGTTACTTTATTTATATAGTTCTTAAGTTTTGTGGACCAAGAGCTTTTATTTTGGGGTCAAATCCCTGAGCAAAGAATCTGATTAAGCTTTGGTGGTCACCAGAACATCCTCAGCATATACCAACGCTTCAACTGATTGAGCTCTTGAGTCATACAAGTTGATTTTGCACTGAGTTTTTGTTTTCTGTTTTGAGGTGGGGGGTTCCACATTACCTCATTGGCTGTTAAACAGATGCTTCATGGCACCTGCTGAAGCACATGACTACAGGCAGATCATGGCTAACAGCAGTGGGTGCTGACTATCATGAGAGGCTGAAATGGGTTGTAGATCTAATTCCTATGAGAAAATTTCTGATTTCTCCATGGAACATGTGCATAAAAATTTTCATCATCTTGTTTTCAGTTTTACATTTTTT
>NW_004524714.1:2040391-2046223 GCF_000260255.1 Octodon degus | reverse complement strand
CGCAAGTGCCTGAGTTCAATCTCCAGTTCCAAAAACAAAACAAAAAACAAAACAAAACAAAACATAAACTAACCACATTCCAAGTGTCTTCAAAGAGAAGGTGATTCATTATCAAAGGACTCACTCAAGCTTAATTTTACTTAGTGATGTATGAAAGGAGAACATTTGCTTTGTTTTGAGGGATTACAAAGCTGGATTGAAGGGCTGACCAAATAGCTCAGTGGATTAAAGCACATGCAAGCAGGTGCTGGGACTAAGGGTTCGATCCCCAGGGCCTGCCTTGCTGGCTCTGACCCTGGGGCATACTGAGATGGCAACTGAGACTCAGAGTGGTGGCGTGTGCCTATAATCCCAGCACTTGGGAGGCTGTGAATAGGAGAATCACTACAAGTCTGATCTAGTAGTGAGACCCTGAACACCCTGTAGACCCTTCCCTAAAATACAGAAAGAAACAAAAACAAAAACAAAAAGCTGGATTGTCAAATTCTTATTTAAAACATATTAGGACAAATAACTGAAGACACACGTTTTAAAAATTAGATCTCATTATTGTTACCATTATCCAATTAGATTTTAGGCTAAATTTCATGACGATCTTAGAATTTGAGTAAAATATCTATGCCACTAATAAGGAAAGATCGTGTCATATGGGTATATCAGTTTTTAAAGATTTTAGCTGTGATTCAACTCCTACCAGAGTTTCTGCATATCTTAAGACCAAGATTTCAATTTGTTGATCTTTTCCCTGTTGGAAATTCTAATAAATACTAAAAGGAACACAATTTGGGCATATTCTTCAGGGAACTTGAATTATCCATGAACTAGATAGCCAGACAATTAACAAAGAAGGACTCAGAGAGAATTTCTCTTTTAAATAATTGTCTGCTGTCCCTCTTCCAGTGGCATACAATGTCTTATATAGGTTTAGATTCCATATGTTGAAAGTTGCTCTTCTGCCTGGTGGTGCCATCCCTGACATTTATATGAATGTATTTTCAGCACAAGGACGTGTCTCTAAAGACATTTATCAGTTCTGTAAAGTCAGTTTTCTGTGAGCAAATAATTGTATTCAGACCTACACAAATTAAACTCTTATGAAATGCTTAGTAGGTGCTGTCTCAGATTTCTACCCATTGAGGTGGTCTTGAAATGCCTCCACTACTTAACCTTATCAGTTTTCTTATTTATTTATAAATTAAATGGTTATGAGATGACAAATATTTCAAGCACAGTTTTTGTATTACACATTGCTGTCCTCAATGTAGTTGTTTGGTTCACAGTTACCTGCATACAGAGTTAGTCAAGGTGAGGCTTCTACAGATTAACTGCTATTTTCACAAAGCTGATGGAAATTCTTAGTACAATCCCCTCATCCATCTTGTATATATACTTGCATGTTTTTGCCCCTATCAGTTTTTCTGTCTCTTCCCTTTTCTCTCCTCTTCTTTGTTTAATTCTTAAGTTCCATTTCTTTCTGTTTAACTGTATCTGTTATACTTTTCAGGTTTTACTTCTTTTAGGTTCTTACACTAGAGTGACAATATGATATTCACACATGTGGGTCTCATTTATTTCACTTCTAAGGATAGCCTCAAGTTGCATCCACTTACCTATGAAGGTTTCTAGTTTGTCTTTCGTTACAGCTGAGTAATGCTTCATTGCATAAAAATACCACATCTTTTTCACCCATTCCTCAGCTGATGGGCATTTTAGTTGTTTCCAAGATTTCACTGTGACAAATTGTGTTGCTATAAAACAAGGCTCACATATGTCACTATGATATGATATTTTCAGTTCTTTTTGAAAAATTCCCAGAAGGGGAAATAGCTGGACTGAACAGGATTTCTAATCCTAGTTTTTTGAAGAGTGTCCACACTGATTTCCATAATGGTTGCACCAGTCTACATTCCCACCAGCAGTGGAGGAGGGTTCCTTTTCCCCTGCAGCCTCTCCAGCATTCGTTGTTAGTTGATTTCTTTATGATAATTATTCTTTATGGGGTGAGCTGGTATCTCAATGTTTTTGTTTTTTTTCAAACCAGGGATTGAACTCAGGCCCTTGCACTTGCCAGGGAAGCGCTTATTGTACTGAGCCACTCCTTGGCCCCTCAGTGTTGTTTTAATTCACATTTCTCCAATGGCCAGTGATGTGGAGTATTTTTTCATGTATTTATTTGCTTCTTGTATTTCTTCCTTTGAGAAGTGTGTATTCATCTCAGATGCCCATTTTTGTATGGGGTCTTTAAATTTTGGGGCCCAAATTATTTTTAGCTCTTGGCATCAAATGGGAGAGCAGCTCACTCCTGCAGCCATGGGTTCTCCTGGCTACCACAGCTACAAGAGTCCCAGGAGGTGAGCCCCTCTCCTGAGTCATGGGCCTGATCCTCCACTGAACCCCTGGGCAGTATCAGAGCTCACGGTGCCATGCAGGAGAGAACCTTGGGGTGAGGAGATGTGATGCTTTTTCCCCTTTCTTTGTGTCATGATTTGGGATTTTTAGCAGGGTGAACAATGTAGTACAGGATTGGGTTTACAATAGTACTTTATAAGGAATCACTGAAGAATCACCTACTACAAGTGCAGGAAATCTACCCACACACTAAGTACTAAAGAATCCAGCTGAATGCCTAGAACTCATAACAATGGCTCCTATTAGTCCAACTGGAGGCTAGATCCCACAGCAAATCTAATGCAGGCCTGATTCATGGATCTGTGCTGGAAAGGCCCAAAAGTCAGTGGTGGAAGTTATGAAGTCTATGCCAGCGGCATGAATGATCTGTGGTAGCAGGCTGAGGAATTTGAACTGGAGCTAGGAAGCAAAGTTCAAGGTAAGTAACAAAGCTCCCTCAAAGTACCAGAGCCGTCCTCAGCAACAGTGAGATCCTGAGCTGCTCTAGTGAAGAGGAAAGCCAAGTCCACATCAAGAAAGCCAATGCAAAAAGCTTCATGAGGCTGAGAAGTGCATTCTCTTCCTCTCCGGAGCCAGGATTTGATGCTTCAGAGGAGGACCGCAACTTTTCCAAACTTCACTGGGAAAGCCAGCATGACAAGGTCCTCCAGCAGAACGGCCCAAGGAACTAGCAGCCTCCAACAGCTTCTCCAAACAGCATCCCTAACAGCATTTTGGCATCTTCTCCTGTTCTACCTTTATTCTTCTGGCAACAATCCTCAGGTGGGCCTCCCATACCCAGCACCATGCTAGTTTAATTCAGGTGGATATAAGAAGCTGACCACCAGTTAGCTATCCACCACAATCCACTCATGGTCCACTTGATGACCATATGAATCTCTTAAACTAGTCTGTAGTGAAAGATTTGTGAAAAGTGAACATGTCTTGGTCTTTTTAGATTTACATTAATATTACAATTCCATATACACAATGTTTTTTGCACTCATTGCTGCGCCAAAAATCAGTGATGCCACATTCCCAAGAGTAAACTTTTAGGGTTTTTTTTTTTTTTTGAACTGGGATTGAACTCAGGCCCTTGCACTTGCCAGGGAAGTGCATATTCTACTGAGCCATCTCCCCAGCCCTTCCCAAGAGTAAATTTAATTCAAATTTTTCTTTTTAAAATTTTGTATTTATTTTTAATTTTTTATTAATTTTATTGAGAAACAAATAGCAATGAGACAGTTTCAAAACCAATTAGTAGGACAGTTTCAATAATTAATACATTGCATATTGTTGTCTTTGTAGTGGTTATTCATCGTATAAGATACAGACATAATATCCTGTCCAAACACTATTTATACAAATATTTCTTCTCATTGAATTAAGAGAAAGTAGCTGTATATCTATCTTAACTATTTTGTATACACAAATACAAATTGGTCCTTCATTTGTATACCTGTTTTGTTTAGTTCTGTCAGAGATGGGTATTCCATTGCCATTTACGTATTGTAGGTGCATGAATTCAGTAAATTAATCCAATATAGTCCAGTAGTCCATAATAGTAGTGGGTTATCCATAGGACTGGCAATGTCAGAAGTTGTTGACTTGAGCCTTTTACAGTTCAGTATATCAATATGACTTTACTTTTTTTTTTTTTTTTTTGCAAAACCAGGGATTGAACTTAGGCCCTTGAGCTTGCCAGGGAAGCACTTACTCCACTGAGCCATCTTCCTGGCCCTAGCTTTACTTTTTTTTTTTTCTCCGAATGCCTTCAGGGCAGGTTTGGCTGGCTTGAGCTGTGGGGATCGAACCACAGCAACCTGAGCCTGACTGTTTTGTTGAAGCAACCACTTAAAGAACTGAGCTAAGGGGCAGGGCCTCAGCTTTACTTTTTATACCTCTTTCTCTCTCTCTCTCTCTCTCTCTCTCTCTCTCTCTCTTTTTTTTGGTGGAACCAGGGATTGAACTCAGGCCCTTGGGCTTGCTAGGCAAATAACTCATTTTTATACTTTTCTGCTGGATAGTTAAGACCAAGATAAAGCAAGCGCTATATAACAAGGAATGTAAGTTTTGTATTTGAAAAGGTCAGTCAAATCCCTTCAGGATTTACCCTGAAATCCTGTACTGCAGTTTGTAGATTCTTTGTCAGTGCCAGCCATGTGGATGAGTCACGGCCAGTGCTCGACCAATTTGCTCTCTGTGAAAGCCTGAGAGAATGTTTTCTCTCCATGTGACTCTCCTTAGGCACACTCTACCTCATTGATCACTTTCCTCTGTGGCCCCATAATCTCCTTGATCAGAAAATTTGGGACATCACTGAATTACAGGATATTACAGTACAAATTCTCTTATGTCCTGAGTCTTCACTGACCTTGAAAGGCTAGGGCCAAAATGTTGGCTGTCCTTGCAGCCCTTCTTTTTCTCTAATTTTTGATCTGCAAACTTAAGTTGTTAACCTTCCAGAAAAGAAGCATAATGATATTATTACCCTATAACAGGCAGTTGAGCTTAACCTCACTATCTGTCTAAATATCAAACATCTTAGACATAGCACGGAACAGGTATTTTCCATCAAGTATTGATATGTTAAACCTTAAATCCATACATAATATACCAAATTTTTCTTAATCCACCCAGACAATATTTTTAAATCCAAGCAAAATGAAGCCAAATTTCTGCCAGAAACAAAATTTTTAAAGGGTGATCAAAATTTAAGGTTAATAGGGCTTCCCAGATAGCTCAGCAGATTAATCTACCTGCTTGGGTAGACACAGGGATTGGTTTGATCCCCAGGGTGCCATGCTGGACCCACCCCTGGGGCACACTGTGGTGGCAACTGAGACTGTGTGGTGGTGCATGCCTGTAATGCCAGTGCTTGGGAGGCTGAAAACAGGAGGATGGCTACAAGTCCAGTCTAAGTAGAGAGACCCTGTAGACCCTGTACTAAAGTACATTTTAAGGGCTGGCCAAATAGCTCAGGGGGCTTTCCTGTTTCTGGCTGCATGGAGGCAGCTTGTGCATCTGGGACACCCCAAAGTTAGGACTTTTCTTTGCATACCTGAGGCTACCCAGATGGCTATGCAGCTGTCATCATGCCACAGAATGAATATATTGAATTACATTGTAAACACTATGGGTACCGCTTGGATTACCATAAGAGAAACAGAAAGCTGCTATGCTATCTCTCCAGCTTATATGAATGCATTTTTTTTTTTCTGGCAGAACCGGGGATTGAACTCAGGCCCTTGTGCTTTCCAGGCAAGTGCTTATTCTACTGAGCTATCTCCCCAGACCAAAGTTAGAGAAAAAGGAGGGCTTCAAGGAAAGTCAACATTTTGGCCCTAGACTTTCAAGGTCAGTGAAGACTCACGACATATGAGAATTTGTACTGTAACGTCATGTAACTCAATACTGTCCCAAATTTTCTGATCAAGGAGATTA
>NW_004524714.1:2037932-2039636 GCF_000260255.1 Octodon degus | reverse complement strand
ATTGACCTGAAGGCTAAGCTCTACCACAACAGTGCCATGTGGAGAAAATACAAATGAAGAAGACTATCAAGATGCATGAAAAGAGAAACACTAAATAAAAGAACAATGAAAATGCCACAAGGAGCAGAACGTGTCTACCTACTGCACAGAGAGGAACAGTCTCACGCAAAAGAACTTTCCAACATGATTAAACAGAAACGAAAAGAAAAGGCGGGAAAATGGGAAGTTCCTCTGCCCAAAGTTCGTGCCTAGGGAAAGATGGAAATATTAAAAGTTATTTGAACTGGAAAGAGAAAAAAGAGGGCTAGGAAGAGGATGGTTACTAAAGTCTGCTTTGTTGGCGATAGCTTTACAAGAAGACCACCTAAATATGAAAGATTCATTAGGCCAGTGGGCTTACGTTTTAAGAAGGCCCATGTAACACATCTTGAACCGAAAGCCACCTTTTGCTTGCCAATACTTGGTGCGAACAAGAATCCTTCATTGCCACTGTACACAACTTTGGGTGTTATTACCAAAGGAACAGTGATTGAGATGAACGAGAGCGAGTGGGGCCTTGTGACACAAGGAGGCAAGGTTAACTGGGGTAAATATGCCCAGGTAACCCACAATCCCCAAAATGATGGATGCATCAATGCAGTCTTACTAGTTTGACAGATGTTTCATACAGTAATTTCTTTTTTTTATTAAATTTTATGTGTGTGTGTGTGTGTGTGTGTGTGTGTGTGTGTGTGTCCAGCTCAGCCCACCAGGGGGCGGGGCTGGCTGGCATGTGGTGCTGGGGGATTGAACCGCGGTCCCTGTGCTTTACTGAGCTTGTTCTAAGTAGGTGCTTTAGACCACTGAGCCATCTCACCAGCCCTCATACAGTAATTTCTTACGTTTACTGAAGACTACAGACCAATCAGGAAAACCATGAGTTGAATACTGCTGTACAGCTTTCATGACTACATTCAAGAAAACTATTTATTAAATTATAAAAACATTAAAATGGCCCAGTTTTACAAATCGGTCTTTTATCAGGGGTCTGCTAAGGGTTTACGTATTAATGAGATCGAGCCATTTGAAAAAGTAAACATAAGTCTTTGCATTAAAGAGTGCTTACTCAGCAGCACCGATCTCTCATTGCTAAAAAGCTACCAGTATTTAAACTCAGTGCAAACTTAATTTAGGGGTTTAGAGATAAGAAATCTGCTGAAGCTATTCTACCTCATCATTTTTCATTAGTCCTAAAAAAAAGTAGTGTTTAAGTTTATTCACAATATAGTCTATTTATAATACTTTAAGAACGGCATTAGAAGTTTCTTTAGATGATTCCAACTTGGTTGCACTGTTGCCCTGAAAAGAAACTTTATTTGTAGTTAATAATATAAGAAAGTTATATGTTAGGTGTGCATCTCAAGTTTGGTGATCTGAATTAAGTGGTCATGGCTTGAAAACAAACAAATGAACAAACAAAAAACCCAAATAGCTCAGTGGATTAAAGCACCTGCAAGCAGGCACAGGGGCTGGGGTTTGATCCCCAGGCCTGCAGTGCCAGCCCTGCACCCGGGGTGCGTTGAGACAGCAATTGAAACTGGGCATGGTGGTATGCACCTGTAATCCCAGCTCTTGGGAGGCTGTAAATAGGAGAATCACTAGGAGTCTGATCTAGTAGTGAGACCCTGAACACCCTGTAGGCCCTTCCCTAAAATACAAAAAAAA
>NW_004524714.1:2035071-2037662 GCF_000260255.1 Octodon degus | reverse complement strand
GGCATGTGGTGCTGGGGGATTGAACCGCGGTCCCTGTGCTTTGCTAAGCTTGTTCTAAGTAGGTGCTTTAGACCACTGAGCCATCTCACCAGCCCCTCCCATTAACAATTTACAATGTATGGCGAGACGAAAAGCAGGGATCTCCTGCAATTTTAATACACTCATCTTCAGGTGAAAAGCTGCATTTCATGTTTACATTATTCTGTTTTTAACAATAACACTGTCCTCTATTTCATCCTTGCAGTCAACAGTTTCATTAGAGCCACCCCTGTGGCCCAGTGTTTTGTATCATGTCACTGGCTCTTCCTTCTTAATTTCAAACATTGATCTGGGGAAAAGCTCTCCACATCAATGATGCCACATTCCCAAAGGTAGACTTCATTCAAATTTTTCTTAATCCACCCAGGCAACATTTCCAAATCCAAGGAAAACGAAACCAAATTTCCCAAAGCACAGTATCCTACCTGGGTCCAGCATCTATTGCAGTTCTCAATCAAAGCCACCTAAACTTCATCTTTTTTAAAAAAAATTTACTTATTTATGTGTGTGTGTGTGTGTGTGTGTGTGTGTGTGTGTGTGTGTGTGTGACCAGCTCAGCCCACCAGGGGGCGGGGCTTGCTGGCATGTGGTGCTGGGGGATTGAACCGCCGTCCCTGTGCTTTGCTAAGCTTGTTCTAAGTAGGTGCTTTAGACCACTGAGCCATCTCACCAGCCCATAAACTTCATCTTAACTGGCAGCATTTCCATCTGTACTCTGATTTTCCAGGCTCCAATACAGTTTACAACATACAAGGCTGTCTCTTGGACCAGTCTATCAAAACATTTCAGAATTAATGACAAAGCTTTTAAGTCATGTGACAAGGCAATAGCACAGTAGTGACCCCACTCTCGGTACCACTGTTGTCTTGGTTTGGGGCTTTTTGCAAGGTGAGCAATATAGTACAGGTCAGGTTTTACAATAATATTGTAGGATGAATTACCTAAGAATTACCTACTACAAGTACAGGACATCGACTCACACACTAAATACTTAAGAATCCAGATGAGTGCTTAGAGCTCGTAGCAGTACATCCTACCAGTCCAACTGGAGGCCTAGAGCTCACAGCAAGTCTCATCCAGGCTGACTTCATTGATCTGTGCTAGAAAGGCCCAAGAGTCAGTGGTGGAAGTTAGGAAGTCTATGCCAGAGGGATGGACGATCTGCGCTAGCAAGCTGAGAGATCTCAACTGGAGCTAGAAAGCAATGCTCAAGGTAAGCACCAGAGCTCCACCAAAGTACCAGAGCCGTCCTCAGCAACAGTGAATTTCTGGACTGTTGCAGCGAAGAGGAAAACCAAATTTCCACCAGGAAGGCCAATGGGACAAGACACATGAGGCTGAGCAGTGCACCATCTTTTTCTTTGGTGCCAGGAATTGATGCTTCAGAGGAGAAGCCAAGCTTCTCCCAAGTTCATAGGGAAAGCCAGCATGACAAGGTTTTCCAGCAGAATAGCCCAAGAGAACTTGCAGCTTCCAACAGCTCCAGCAGCTTCTCCAAGCAGCATCCTTAACAGCATTCTGGAGTCTTCTCCCATGATGCTTTTATGCTTCTGGCAACAACCCTCACCATGCTTCTTCAGTTCAGCTGGGTGTACGAGGTTGATCAGCAGTTAGTTACCCACCTCACCTTTTAGTTTGTAGGATGGGGAATGTTACAGCTTATACCTAGACGTCTCTCTCAAACCTTGTGTACTCATTCTGGTTGTGGGTGGCACCACCCAATAGGCTTAAAGCCTGGATGGTATAAAAGGGAAAGGAAGGCCTAATGCTTGCTGTCTTCCACCTGACTTGCCTTGGACAGTTTCTCCTGTTCAGTGCCCCTCTGCCATGCCACCCTGGGTTGGAGCCAGAGAACTTTGGACTGAATTCTCTACAAACTGAGCTCAAGCAAAACTTTCCCTTGACTTATTGGTGTCTGGAGTTTTGTTCAAATAATGGGAAAGGTAAGTAAGTGAAAGACAGTAAGCAGGGTGACCTTGCCTGAAAGTGTTCACAACTGCCAGCCACACGAGCATGCTGCCTGCCTCAAGAGCTCCACTGTCCCCTGTAGTACCCACACGACGAGGTACAGCAAGCCCTTTCCTTGTGGACACCATGACACACCATCCAGGAGGCATGTGACAGCAGACAGCTCTGGAGAAGCCTCACATTCCTCTCCTGTCTGTGCCCGGTGATGGGGTTCTGCCTAACAGGAACTGCTCATACTGTCTGGAGTTGCAATCTGGGATGATTTCTATGTGTGGACAGCTATTGCCTCTGAGAGCCCTAAGAGAAGTACTAGAGACCAGGAAGGGAGGCTCAGTAGTGAATTGCGTGCTTGTGTGTGTGTGTGTGTGTGTGTGTGTGTGTGTGTATACACATGCGCATGTGTGTTCGGTCATTTCTTCAGGATCTGGAGCGATATGGATGAGATAGGAAATGGAGCTTGGACTTTCAACAGCGGTTTCCTGAAGCCACAGGAAGGCTTGGAATCCCTATGTTAGATCTTTCTTTCTTTCTTTCTTTCTTTCTTTCTTTCTTTCTTTCTTTCTTTCTTTCTTTCTTTCTTTCTT
>NW_004524714.1:2028080-2034971 GCF_000260255.1 Octodon degus | reverse complement strand
TTTCTTTCTTTCTTTCTTTCTTCTTTCTTTCTTTCTTTCTTTCTTTCTTTCTTTCTTTCTTTCTTCTTTCTTTCGTTTAAAATAATTTTATTGAGAAACAACTAGCAATGAGACAGTTTCAAAACCAATTAGTAGAACCATTTCAATAATTGATACATTGCATATTGTTGTCTTAGTGACTATTCATTATACAAGATACAGACAGGATATCCTGTCCACAAACACTATTAGAACAAATCTTTCTATTCATTGAATTAAGAGAAAGTAGCTGTAGAAGTGAGGATAACTGGAGGATAGGACATAGTAGGGCTCCCAGGATGCCCCACTCCTCTTACAGGCTCTTTGGGGCTTCCTTGTCCTAATAAAAGGCCCAAACTTCCATGGCCAGGGCTTCTAGAGGGGCAGGTTGGAGATGCCCCTCACCCGGTGACTCAGAGAGGGGTACATCTTGGGAAGGCAGGAGAGGGGTGGAATTAAACTGGCATATGAGAAACCCATCCCTGGCGCTAGAGATTGGTGGCTAGGTGTTGCCACTGTCCTTGTGGAAGGCAGGGTAGAGGTGGAGGTCCAGCCTCCATGCTCCAGGCCCACGGCCAGGATGGGCCACCAGGCGCCAGTTGTTCTTTGTGTTCCGTTGTTT
This sequence comes from Octodon degus, assembly GCF_000260255.1. Taxonomy (NCBI): domain Eukaryota; kingdom Metazoa; phylum Chordata; class Mammalia; order Rodentia; family Octodontidae; genus Octodon; species Octodon degus. The sequence goes on along the minus strand of NW_004524714.1, from coordinate 2,034,331 downwards.
TGGTCTGATGTTGCATCTGCTGCTTGCAACTTTGCTATGTGGTTTAGGTTTGGCTTGACTTCTGTCTGTAGCTTAGCCTGGCCTCCAGAGGGCTGCATGTGTCCTACCTTTCCCATCTTTTTGTTTTGAGGCAGTTTCTTGCTAAGCAGTCTAGTGGGCACTTGAACTGAAATTACCAATCCTGTTCCCTCAGCCTATAGAATACAGTGATTACAGGTGTGCACCCAGACCCAGCTGCCTTTCTTCTCTCGATTTCATTTTCCTCTTTATTTTATTTTGTTTGCTGTAGCGAGTTAGACCTTGCCTGTGATAGGCAAGTGCTCTACACTGAGTGACACTCACACCCAAAGTGTTTCAGAACTGTTCCTGGAATCTTCATTTCTTTGCAGCTTCTCTGCCGGGAACCTGTGGATGTGGGGTGGATGTGACCTAAAATAGGGGGCTACAGCGAGGGGGATAAGTGGCTGCTGATCACAGGGCAGGAGGTTGCTTGAAGCAGTTTGACCCAGCGTGTCAGGAGGAGGTGACCCAGAACAGGAAGGGTGTCAGGGCTGCAGGCGGAGCCTGGGGAGCGAGGACCCATTCAGTACCGCACAGCCATGCTGAGCTCCTATGGATGGACACTTGGGGCCACAGTGACTCAGGGCAGGGCAGTGGCCACCTGAGGAGTTCTGGGCCCAGAAGGAAGCATCTAGTCCTGTGCCTTGTCTTCTGTCATGCTTGCTCCTTATGTCACTACAGAGCATGCCACCCACAAGAGGTGATTCTGAGAGTCATGGGTCGGGAACACAGGGTGAGAGTACCTGCAGACCTAGGTCTGGGCAAGAGTCCGGCCCCTAGAAGCTCCCACTTCCCTGTACTCAGCTGACTAGGCCACTACATGTGGTGTCTCAAGAGACTGCAGCCAGGCCCAGTGTTTTCACAGCTGTTCTGAGCATGATCAGCCCCTGGCCCTTGTCTACCTTTCTGCCCCTCACCCTGTCCCTGCTGGCACGTGTCAGCCATGCCCTTGTGACAGTGACAGGAGCTTCTGGTGAGAGCCTCCAGATCTCACAGCCATCCCAGGGTTGCTCATGTACCCTCCTTGGACAGGAGGCTCAGCCATGCTATGTTGCCATCTGAAAAATACAGATGGGGACAAGGAACAGAGGAGACCCTGACCTTGCTGTCCCAGTGAGAGGAATGGTGAAGGCCGCAGATGTGGAGAAGTGAGCAGGCCACTTGGAAGAAACAGGAGACCAGCAGCCCTAGTATGAGTCTCCACAGCTGGAGACCAGACACAGCTGCTCTTCCAGTGCCTGGGCCGATCACTCCCCTGGCCTTGACTCCCAACAGTAGAACAGAAGCAGTCATTCCCAGAAAGCCCAGCCTGTTCTCTCCCACAAGCCCCATCTGATGGCATCCCAGAGGCCCCTGAAGGGCTGAGTTCACAGTGCTCTGGGTACCTGGAGTAACAGGAAGGAGCAAGTCCTAATCCTGGACCAGTTCGGTGCCAGCAGGTACAAACAGGAAGCCTCTGGAGCTGGGAGGATGGGATGACTCCTCGGGTGCCAGGGCCGTGAAGGCAGAGGCTCCCGGCTCAGTGCCTTGGGATGCAGACCGTGCATGGCCCACTCTACAATAGGTCTCCTCTGCAGACACTGTGCTGAGCTGTGGCCCACAGGTCCCTTTCCCTGAGGCCACCCTGGGTGCTATCTCCTGCATGGGCATCCAGGCTGTGGAACAAAGGACAGGAGCACCCCTGACTTGACAAAAGGAACGCAGACATGGAGGCCTCTAGCATGAGTTTATTCAGTATCCACGGGGACTCCAGAAGCAGAGTGGCTTTTGGTACACAGAGGCAGGCTGCACTGCATGGTAAGAAGGGTCTGCCAGTGCTCTCATTGGCATTTTGATAGTGGTAACCAGGTGGCAGCCAGAGGGCATCTTGGACAGCAGTGACCGGAAGAAGAGTGAGGGAGAGACAGGAGGCACCTGTGAGGGGACAGTACAAAGACGGCTGGGTTTCAGGATGCAAAGTGGAAGAAACTCAGTACTGAGACTGCCAGGCCTTCATTCCAGCCTCGCACCAGCCCTGCCCAGCCATACTCACTGTCTGCTCACAAGTCATCGATGCATCTCTCTGTGGGGAGAAAGAACATCAGTACACGGCCCCCTGTCTAGGCCTGGCCACGTGAATGTGAGTGTTTCTCTCACATCAGAAATGGGCAAGCCCCAAGGGACAGGAGAGAGGCCCAGTCAGCCAAAAGCAAAGCATGGAGAGGAGGTGGCCCATGGAGGGCAGGGAAAGTAGGGAAACATGGACCCAGGGCTGAGACTGTCACTTCTGTCTACCTTTTCGAAAAGGTAGGGGAAATACACACATTGACTGGATCTCTAGGGTTCAACATGCCCCAGTGAGGTCATCTCCACCTCTCTAGCAACAGTATCAGAAGACCAAGAATATCTTGTCTGGTTCCCCTGGCGAGCAACATCAGGCCTACACAGACCCCACCTCCCAGTCACCCATCCCCAGTGTGCATTACCAGTTGGGAGGTAGAAGAAAATGTTCTCATCAGTGAGGTCAAGGTACTTGACGAAGAGATCAAAGTGCTCCTTCGCTTGGGGAGTCAGTGTCTTGTTTCGCCCTGTAGCCGAAGTGACCAGTGGGTGGCCAGGATAAAGACATTCCATGTTTTCAGATTATCATAGACAGGGTCAGAATCACAATCCTCCTGCCTCTGCCTCCCAGTCTCCCAGTACTGGAATGAAATTGGCCAACATAACTGGCTCATAGCAAAAGCATTTTTGGATGAGTGAAGGTCTCACAGACCTCTCCCATGGGAAGTGAAATGTGAAATGACTTCCTCCCCAAATTGGGCTCTGACTGGAGAAGACATTGGGTCTTAGGAATAGGGGCCCTGTCCCCCGTTGTAACCTGTCCACTAGAAAAGGAGTCAGGACCCACCATAGAGCATGAGTCTGGCAGACACATTGTCTTCGAACTCATTCACGATGGACAGCACAGCAAACTCATTGTAGTTGGTAGATAACAAGATCTTGCTCTGTCTCGGTACGCCAAGATGACCTGCAGGGTGGACATCCAGAGGTCAATCCTTTCCTGCCTGTGAGAAACGCACTGATCTCCTCATCCCTGTCCAATTAGTAGAGGCATTTGCCCACAGGATGGCATTTGTGAGGTGAGTAGGCAGGTCGGTGTCTTGTGGGAGGACTGTGACCCCAAAATCCTCACACCGGGGCCCCTATCTCAGGACTCACCACTTGTGTCTTCTCTGATGAATGGCTTTATATCATGAGTTAGAGAGAAGGTTTCATTAAACCGATGGCAGTCCAGGCGAGGATCATCATTGAGTGGTGGCAAAAGCACAAGAGTTAAAATTGGCCTGTGAGAGGAGAGGCAGAAGTGACTGAGCAGAGAGGTGACACACACTTGGTCCTGCCAAGAGGCTCTGGAAAGGACCAGAGCACAGCAGGATCCTGAAGCCACTATCTAGTCCAGTCCAAGATGGCTTGTCCCTCTCTAGGGCAGAAGCACTGAGCAGACATCTCCATGGCCCTAGGCCTTCCACCCTGTGCCTCTGCCTGCTCCTCTGCACTCAGCCCTCCCTCTAGTGCTCACTGTGTCCTGTGCTGCCTCCTTGGTACCACCTGTCCCCCACACAGGACCTGGGTTCTGGGCCCTACTTATATCTTACTCCTCCTCTTTCCCATGGTTCCTCGCAGTATCCCCTCAGCATCCAGTCTGCTCCATGCTGGGCTCTTCCCTATCATAGGGGCCACCCCTGATTGCTTTCCTGAGTCCACACAGCCCCTGTACTTCAGTGACAAGCCCACCAGACCTGCCTTCCTGGTTCTTTTGAACTTCTAGAGCTCCACGTCCAAAACACCTAATGGCCACAGTCAGACCTCCACACAGGCCGGAGAGCCTGGGCTGCAAAACTTTGAATCCTGTCTGGACCTCCTCTGCCATCTCCTAGCTGGCATTACCTTTATAATTGTGCACATGTCCTCTGCAGCAGCTGGGCACAGATGTGGCCCTAGCAGGCAGCCTAGGTCAGCACAGTGGGAGGTGCCCAGATGCTGGCTTGGGGTCACCCTCCTCTAATCTGCTCATCAGCCCCTGCTCAGGTGGCCATGTTGAAGCCTGGGGCCTCCTGGTTCCTGAGCTGAGGCCTTGCTGACAGCCCTGTGACATCATCTCTCTTTGGTGCTGCTGGTGGTGATGGAGCCCCGGTCATGGCAGTGACCTGCATCCGCATCCTGGTTTCATTTCTCCTTTTAGACAATCTCTGTGTGGTTCCCAGGCTAGCTTCCCTTCTGCTGTCATCCAGCCTCAGCCTGTGGAAAGGCTAGGGTGACAGTCAGGACTACAGTGCTAAGGTCACATCCCTAGCAGGCCCACTTCGTGTCGGTGCTTGGCATGTCAGGCAGGATCCAGTGTCCCCTTCCTGTTCTCACATACTTCTCCATGTCGTGCTTTCTTCTGCCTGAACCTGTGCTAAAGCCACCCATGAAGACTGATGGAATTAATGGAGGAAAGGAAAGAGGGGAAGAAGTAAGAAGGGAGACTGGAGAGTGCGAGTCCATTCAGACTAGTGAGATAAAGACAGCCTCCCTCAACCTTGAGCACCCTCTGCTAGTCTGTCCTCCTTCTTAGACCTGAAGGATGCAGAAAATTTACCTGTATAGCCTGGTGGTAGTGTGGTAGCTGCCGTCAGGCCTCAGATTGTAGACGACACTGTGCATGTATACCTTTTTCGTTTCATTCTGAATTTTCTCATCTGCCATGGCTAGCGAGTACCACTTGCCCTGGAACTGAAAGGGACTGACGATAGACCAAGCCCAGGCCAGGTCCCCACATCCACCCCTCCACACACACACATGCTGTCCCTGCTGGGGCTTCTGGGCAGCCCTCTTAGCAGCAGACTGGGTGTGAGATTCTCACGAGACACCACTAGGCACTAGGCTCCTCCAGGGCAAGAGGGAACCTGGGTGAGGACTCAGCCCTGATTTTTTTTTTTAACAAAAGCACAAATGCACTTTTATTTTCCATTAGTTTAAATTCTTGAGGGGTACGGCATCACATGGGTTCGGTGTCTGAGGGCCTTTGCAGGAAGGTTGCTTCAGAACTTGGCACAAACCATGCCGCTGTTTCTGTGAGCCCGAGATACTTTTCCTCAGATCACTCTGGTTTTGTTTGGTTTGCCACCTGGGGTCACTGTGTTGTTGTTCACTTTGTACACACAAGCACATCTCCTGCCCAAGTAGAATTCAGTTTCATCCCAGGCATAAACATCTTCAATTTTTTTTTTCAGTATTTTCATATATTTTATTTTTAAACACTTGTAATTTTGCAAGCTAGCAGTAAAATATTGTCCCCAATATTTTACTAATTAGCACCACATAAGTTTTTAAAGCTAACTGAAACAGTTTCACTGTGATTATAAAATAAGATCATTTTAAATGCCAAACTAGTCTCAACATGTGATCCATCATTAATTATGTCATTTTGGCTCTATGCACAAAGGTAAAGTCAAAAGATGAGCTACATTAATGTTTTTGTCAGTCTAACAAATTGAAGTTATCAAAGTTTGAAGGAGTATCTACACTCTATTATATAAAGACACTGAAGGACATTGGATCAGCTATAGAAATAAGATATTACATAACTGATTTGTTTTTTAGAAGTCTATTATTAGAACAATGAAATAACGAAAAACTCCATGGTATGTGTATCAGTTACATATACGGTTTACAATACATTAATATTCTCATGCTTTGCTTATTAGTTTGGCCTTACCAAAAAGCCACTGAAATGTCCAGGACAACTCATAGGGACAGCTGAAAGCCTGAAATAAAATTACCCAGGATAAAAAGGACCCCAAGCCATTCATACAATTATAAATGCAAGCTTAGACATTTAACCTGTTATTAGTCTCACCTGAAAATAATCTTTCAAAATATGGGGAAAACATACTCCTCTTTCACATATTCAATCCAATTTTTTTTAAAAGGGTTATTTTTATTTCCTGTTTAATGATAAAAGTTCTTTAGAACCATGGGGTTAAATTCTGAGCTATGACTGCTTACTAGCATGCCTGTTTTGCATACCAGTAGAATCAAATCCAGTTTTGCCATTTGTGGAGAACTATGACAAGATACAAAAGCATGTGTTTGCCATAAATAGCTCTGGCTAACAGCAAACTGCTCACACTGAGTAGATCAAATTCTCTATAAGGAGTGTAATATGG
>NW_004524714.1:2003302-2012566 GCF_000260255.1 Octodon degus | reverse complement strand
AATAGCCATAAACAATTATATAATTCTTATGTTTACACATAAGTCCAAAAATCTCACCATATACAACCTTGAAGCAGGACAGTCACAACATTCCTTTTTCTGTCTCTTGCCTTCATTCACCACCCCCTTCTTTTTGAACAATCATCTACCCAAGAGACATCATTGAAGTAAATTTGAAAAAATAAAAGATAAATAACTAATCATATTATATGAAAATACATTAATAAGATTGTTCATTTAAATTATAGCAGTTCAACAAAAGTTATATTTTTTGTTATAGAGGTCTTGCTTTATCTTGGTGTTAACCATACAGTAGAAAAGTATAAAAATGAGGTATAAAAAGTAAATCTATATTAATATGCTGAGTTGTGAATGTTAGGTCAACAACTTCTGATATTGTCAACCATGCAGATAACCCACTATTATTATGGACTACTCGACTACATTGGATTACTTTGCTGAATTTAAGCACCTACAATATTTGAATGGCAATGGAATACCCATCTCTGACAAAAGTAAAAGAAAGGCAGCTATAAATGAAGGACTGTTTAGTAGTGAAAAAATATATATCTATATATACAAAATAGGATAGATGTATAGCTACTTTCTCTTAGTTCAATGAGAAGAATGATTTGTACTAATAGTGTTTAGACAAGATATCATGCCTGCATCTTGTACTATGAATAACTGCTATGAAGACAACAGTATGTAATGTATTAATTATTGTAACTGTCCTACTAACGTGTTTTGAAACTGACTCAATGTCATTTCTTTCTCAATAAAGTTAATATTAACAAAAGAACATCAGAAGAGTGGAGTGTGTTTGTGTGCATGTGTGCACACATGTGTGTGCTATTCCTGGCTGTCAGAGCCCCTGCCACACCCCTGGATGCCTCATGTCCACCTGTTCCAGTGCACAGCATATGGGAGTTCCCTGAATTCAAGGCCTAGGGATCAGCTGCCCGGAGTGTCTGGAGCTCAAAGTTGGCCAGCACCAAGGCCTCCTTTTACAATATGGAATCTCCACACCCTGGGCCTCTAGAAAAGTCCCCTGCCTAGGCCAGGTCTGTTGAATGGAAGGACATCACCCACATCAGGAGTGAGAGAGAGCCAGCAGATGGGGAGATGGCTCAGGACACCAAGGCCCACAGAATGGAGGTGAGTTGGCCCAGGGCAGTGTGACAGGAGTAAGGAGGACTAACCTTGATAATGTCATTGAGACTGCATTCAGAAAGATGTGATGGGGAGCAGAGGAGGACAGGACACCATGAGAGGAGGAACCCCTACTCTAGTGCCTGGAAGGGAAGACTGAGGGTCTCTTGTCTGGATTTCCTGGTGGACAGCACAGCCTACTGCCGTCTCTCCATCCTCTTTACCTCCCTTGGCAGACAACATGATGACTGGCTGAAATAAACATTGTAAAACTCTACAGAGGCCTCCCAGAGTGCACAGGTGGCGGTACTTTGCTGGTTGAAGGTACATTTCTAGCTCATAGAGAGCAGCAGAGGTGGAGCCCTACTGCTGGGAGAGGATGGGGTAGCTGGGAGGGTGGCAGGCTCTGGGGCCAGAGCTTAGTTAGGCTTCACTTCCTGCCTCCTCAACATCCAGCCCAGGTAGTGGGGTGTAGGGAGGGCTGACAGGGCGGGGTGCTGAGGCTGTAAGTGTCATATGAGCCCAGTGCTCCATCTGAAGTCCTTACTTTCACTGTCTCCCACAAGAGCCCATGTTGAACCCTCTCAGCAGGTGAATAGGGCTGCCGATGGCCCCTGCAGTCCAGTCCTAAGGCAGAGAACCCCTGTCAAACCACAGCTCATCTATCCAAGATATTTATGTCCTCATGCACGGACCATCTCAGGGGCACAGTGCTTCAGGCCTCAGGGTAACACTGCTTTCCAAGGATTTTTTCCAGGACCGCAGTAAGGACACAGTCTGCCATTATTCTGGGACAACTGTGGCATCAGCTGTTTGAGGACAGTCTTGAGACCCCAGCCTTCAGCATCAGGGATTCGTGACCCAGGGCTGTGGTTAGAGACAGAAGGAGGACCTGAATGACCTCTCAAGGACAAGATCAAACCCTGCTAAAAATGACCCACAACACCTGGTGTGCACAGCGCAGTGCAGCTCAGCTTGCCCACTTCCTGGGCTCTGCAGGGAGCTGTGCCCAGAGCCTCTGCACACTGATGGCCCCTGAGGTGGGCTGTGTGACTCTGCTGAGCTCACAGGAGAGGGCAATGTGACAACCATCATTGATCACTTTTTTTGTTCCTGCACGTGCCTTGGTGATGAGGAGGGGGAGAGGGACTCAGACTTGTCCTGCTGCTGAGGGCCTGGCTTGTGAATCCCTGAGGACCAGCACCTGGGATTTGCATGCTCAAACAGTGTCCTGTCCTTCCCTGTCCAGCAGGCCCAGGTCAGCCACACTAACCTTCCCTGACCTTCACAAGAACAAATATGGTACACAGGAGATGGGGGAGGAGAACATTCTTTCTTTCTTTCTCTTCTGAGACAGGGTCTTCACATGGGCTCAGGCTGTCTCTGAGTTCTCTGTGTAGCCCAGGATGGCGTTCAGTTTTGGTGACCCTCCTCCCCACCCTCCAGAGTGCTGGACGGCATGCATGTGCCACCATGTCCACCATGCCCCGCACATTCTGTGCTATCTTAAAATATGGGAAAGGGCCTTGTCATCCAACCAACATGCGGGACAGATTTAAAGGTCACATCTTCTAAGAACCCGAGCTTCTGCCTGACAGAGCCAATGGAATGCACAGAAGAGACACAACAATAAGCCCCAGGGAGACCTTGTGCCTGCACGACCCTGGTGCTCTGGGAATGTCCCTCATGTCCCCAGCCCTCTTCACTTATCTCCTCTTTGCACAATTTTGAGAAGAGAGGAAAGAGAAAAATGTTGTGACGTGTTTCTCAAGGTTGGCAACCGTCAGCCACCCTATAATTGCCTCCTTTTTGGTTTGATCTTAGCCTTCTCTTTACTCCTGCAGTCCCTGCTGGGTCAGCCCTGCTCTGAAGCCATGGCTCTGGCTCTCCTGTTTCTGTTCCTCTTCCTGCTAGAAACTGTGCAGTCACAGGACCAGGATTTCTATCAGACTGCTGAGGCAGAGTCATTACTGCAAACATTTTTCGTACAGCCGAACTTCAACTATTCCTGGGTAAAGTCTGTGGAACTGCAGAGACCATGATGGTTGGAGGACAAGGCCAGTGGGAGCAGTGGGAGGAGAGGTTGGGTCACGCCCAGGGCAAGGAAGTACATGAAGAGCAGAGTGGGGTATCCAGGACCCATGCCATGAGGGTGGGGACGTCTTCTGTCCTTCCCCACAGACAAGAAAGCTGAGGTTTTGCAACACACACAAGGCACTTGTGCTGGGTGACCTCATCCCTGACAACTCAGGGCTGGGTCCTCACCCAGATTCCCCCTTGTCCTGGAGGAGTCTAGTGCCTAGAGGTGTCTCAGGTGAAGGTAACACCCAGTTTCTGCTGCCCAGAGGATGGCCCGGAAGGAGCAGCAGGGACAGTATGGAGGGGTCGACTGCGGGAACCATGCTTGCACGTTCTCAGTCATCAGTCTCTTGCAGGTGCTGGGTAAGTGGTACGCTCTAGCCATGGCAGATGTGGCAATTAAGAATGGAGCAAAAAAGAAGATTAACATGCACAGTGTCTTCTTCAACGTGACAGACGACCATGGCTACCTGTTCACCACCATCATGTACAGGTGAATTTGCAACTTCCTTAAGGCCCAAGAAACAGGACGGTGTCAACCAAAGGTGCTCAAGGCTGAGGGATGCTGTCTTTATCTCACCGCTCTGCATGGACTCCAACACTGCAGCCTCTCCCTTCTTTCTCCTTTCCCTCTTTGCTTTCCTTCCCTACTTCTATCAATTTTCATGTGTGGTTTTAGCACAGATATAGTCAGGTGAAAGCACAGCATAGACAAGCGCGTCAGAGCGACAAGGGCACACTGAATGCCCCCTGGCATGCCAACCAATGCCAGAGAAAAGGGCCTGGTAGGAAGTGATCTTAACACTGTTGTGTTGCCTGCCATCCTGGACTTTCCAGAGGCTCAAATGGGAGGATAGAAAAGAGAAGTTAGCCTGAGCACCAAGCAGAGATACTCTAAAATGAGAAATGAAAACAGGACAGGGATGCATGTCACCGCCATGGCCAGGGCTCCATCACCACCAGCAACCCCCCAAAGAGATGACATCACAGGGCTGTCAGAGGGCCTCAGCTCAGGAACCAGGAGGCTTGAGCCTTCAGTGAGGCCGGCCACCTGAGCAGGGGCTGATGAGCAGCTTGAAGGGGGCACTCCCAGGCTAGCATCTGAGCACCTTCAATACAGATGGTCTTTGGTCCTACTAGGGCCACATCTGGGAACAGCTACTGCAGGGAATGTGGGCACAACTGTAAAGGTAACACCAGCTGGGAGGTGGAAGAGGTGGGTCAGCGGAGAACTCACAGGAGTTGAGCCCAGGCTCTCCCAGCTGTAAGGGGTTCTGGCTATGGCCATTGTGTGTTTTAGAGTTGGAGCTTTAGAAGTTCAAAGGTATCAGAAAGGCAGACCTGGTGGGCTTGTCTCTGGGAGGCAGGGTTGTTTTGGACTCAGGAAAGAGGTCAGGCTGTTCCTTAGCATAGAGCAGACCTGAAGCTGACAGGAAATTGCAAGGAACCATGGGAAAGAGGAGCCTCAGGATAAGAGCAGGGATCAGCGCCCCCAGCCTGTGTGTGGGACAGGCTGCCTGGCGAGGTAGCACAGGAGACAGTGAGTGCTGGAGGGCTCAGAAAGAAGGCTGAGTGCAGAGGAGCAGGCAGAGGCCCCAGGTAGAAGGCCTAGGGCTATAGGGATGTCTTCTAGGGGGTTCTGCTCTAGAGAGTGTCAAGTGGTCTGGGCTGGGCTATACTGAGGGATCAGGATCCTCCTGTGCTCTGGTCCTGCACAGAGCCTCTTAGTAGGACCAAGTGTGTGTCACCTCCCTGCTCAGCCACCTCTCTGTCTCCTCTCACAGGCTATTTTTACCAAATGTATTTTCCAAACCAATCATGGTTGATGGATCTTACCAGGAGTGTGATCGCTGGATCAGGAAATTCTCTCCAACTCAGTATCCCAGGATTTTCATCCTCAAATACCCAAGTCGTGAGTCCTGAGAGTGGGGCCTTGGTGTGAGAATTCTGAAGTCACAGACCTCTCCAAAGAAACTGGCTTCCCTGCCCACTTCAGAGATGTTGTCCTGTGGGCAGAGCTTCTGCTACATGGCAGAGGGGTAGGGGTTCAGTTCCTTACTTCCAGGAAGGACAGGAATGACTGATGGCTGTGAACCCTACAGGATCTCATGGACTACAGAGTTATACCATGACTGTGTTATCCACCAACTCCAATGAGTACGCTCTAATGGTTTTTGGGAAGGAGTTCCATGACAAGGAGTACATCCACCTCATGCTCTATGGTGTGTTCTGACTCCATTCTTCAGGGACCTGATTCCTAGTTACAATAGAGGACAGTGCCCCTGCTATCTAAGACCCAAATTCTTCTCTAGTCCAAGCCCAATATGGAGAGGAAGTCATTTCACATTTCACCTCCCATGGGAGAGGTCTCTGAGACCCACTCTCCTTCAAATATAGTTTTGAGCACCGGCCAAATAGCTCAGTGTATTAACTGCTTGCAAAGAAGTGTAGAGCTGGGGGTTCTATCCCTGGGCGTCTCATGCCGGCCTTGTCCACAGGGCATGCTCAGATGGCAATTGAGACTGGGTGTGGTGGTGTGTGCCTGTAATCCCAGCTCTTGGGAAGCTGTGAACAGGAGAATCACTAGGACTCTGATATAGTAGTGAGACCCTGAATATCCTCTAGACCTACCCAAAAGATACAGAAAAAAAAATCCAAATATAGTTTTGCTGTCAACCAGTTATGTTGCCCTTTGTTATTTCAGTATTGGGAGGTTGGGAGGCAGAGGCAAGAGGATTATGATTCTGACCCTGTCTATGATAATTTGAAAACATGGAGTGACTTTCTCTTCTCCATTCACTGCTCATCTCGGCTACAGGGAGAACCAAGAAGCAGAGGCTGCTAATGAAGGAGAGCTTTATCTACATTGCCCAGAACCTTGGCTTCACTGAAGACAACATGGTCTTCTTCATCCCTATTGGTAATAGACTCTAGGGAGAGGTGACTGGGATGTGGGAACTGTGCAGTCCTGATGCTGCTGATGAGGGGGACCAGACAGAGACTCTGAGTCTTCTGCTCCTCTCACTAGAGAGGTGCTGACTGCTTCAGGGGAGCCTGATGATCCCTAGGGACCCAGTCATTGTGTGTGCTGCCCCTGCCTGTTAGCCAATGCTGGCATAGGTGATAGTCTCAGCCCCAGGTCCAAGTTTCCCCAGTTTCCCTGCCCTCAATGGGCCACTCCTCTCCATTCTTTGCTTCTCACTGACTGGGCCTCTCTCCTGTCCCCTGGGGCTTGCCCATTTCTGATGTGAGAGAAGTGTTTACATTCAAGTGGCCCAGCCAAGGCAGGGGGCTGTGTACTGATGTTCTTTCTCCCCCCAGAAAAATGCATCGATGAATCCTGACCAGACAGTGAGTATGGCTGGGTGGGATCGGTGGGAGTCTGGGAATGGAGGCCTGGTGGTTTCAGGTTTCAGTTTCTTCTATATCTTTCATCCTGAAACCCAGCCACGTTTGTGTTGTTCACTTTCAGGTAGCTCCTGTCTCTCTGTCCCTGTTCTTCCTCTCACACCTGTCCAAGATGCCCTCTGGCAATGGAATACTGAAAATGCCCATAAGCAAGCCAGCAGACTCTTCTTACATTGCAGTGCTGCCTACCTCAGCGCCCCAAAACCCACTGTGCTTGTCAAGCCACTATAGGTAATCAATAAACTCATGCTGCAGGCCTCCACGTCTCCATTCCTTTTCCCCAGGCAGGCATGCTCCTTTCCTTTGCTCCATGGCCTGGATGACCATGCAGATGACAGAACCCAGTGTGCCCTCAGGGAGAGGGGCTTGTAGGCCGCAGCTCAGCACAATGTCTACAGTCATAACCTGCTTTCAAGTGGATTCCATGGCCCTGAGCATGGCCTTGATGGCCCTGACACCTGAGAAAACATCCCATCCTCCCAGTTCTGGCAGCTTCCTGTTCATAACTAAGATGTAAATGCCATCTGATTCCTGGTGACCCATCCCTGCCATGTGCCTGGAGCATGGAGGCTGCAGCTCCACCTCTACCCTGCCATCCTTAAGGACACTGCTGCCATCTAGCCATCAAATTCCCCACCTCACAGATGGTTTTCTTATATACCAGTTAAACTCCACCCCTCCCCTCCCTTCCCCAGATGTGCCCCTCTCTGAGTCACTGGGTGTGAGCATCACTAGCCTTCCCCTTTAGAAACCCAGGCAGTGGAAGTTTGGGTCCTAGGCTAGGACAAGCAAACCCCAAAAATTCAGGAAGAGGAGTGGGACCAACTGGGAACCGTATTATTTCCCATCCTGCAATTTCTCTGGCTTGCACTGAGGAAGATCTAACGTGAGGTTTCCAAGTCATCATGTGGCATTAGGGAACTGCTGTCCAAAGTGTTGACAAAGTTAGCTTCGTACTTGACCTGTATCTCCCCAGGCACAGGAGAGACGACGAAAGACACACACACACACACACACACACACACACACACACACACACGCACACGCACACACCAATCAGAAGCACTGGTCTCTAGTACTTTTCTTAGGGTCTGAGAGGCTATAGCTATCCACATATAGAAAACATCTCAGTTCACAAACACTATTAGGATAAATCTCTCTATTCATTCAATTAAGAGATTGCAGCGGTATATCTATCCTATTTTGAATATACAGGTACAAAATGGTCATTCACTTGTATCCACTTTTTTGTTTAGTTTTGTCAGAGAAGGGTATTCCATTGTAATTAAAATATTGTAGCTGTGTGAGTCCAGCAAAATATTCCTGTAGAGTCCAGTAATCCATAATAGTTGTGGGTTTTCTGTAAGACTGGCAATGTCAGAAGTTGTTGACTTGAGCCTTTTACAGCACAGAATATTAAGATGGCTTTACTTTTTATACCTCATTTTTATACTTTTCTGCTGGATGGCTAAAAGCAAGATAAAGCAAGACCTATGTAACAAAAATTATAGATTTTGGATCTGATAAAGTCAGTCAAATCCCCTCAGGATTTATCCTGAAACCCTGTACCACAGTTTGCAGATCCTTTGTCAGTGTCAGCCATGTGGATGAGTCATGGACATTGCTTGACCAATTTGCTTTCTGTGAAAGCCCAAGAAAATGTTTTCTCTTCATGTGACTCTCTTTAGGCACACTCTACATCATTAATCACTTTTCTCTTTGGCCCCATAGTCTCCTTGATCAGAAGATTTGGACACTACTGAGTTACATGATGTTACAGTACAGGTTCCCATATGTCCTGAGTTTTATTTGACCTTAGAAGGTTATGGCGAAGGTCAGTTGACTGTCTTTGTGGCCCTCCTTTTTCTCTAATTTTAGTCTGCAAACTTAGGCTGTTAACCCTCCAGAAGAGAAGTTTATTGTTATTACCTTGCAACGTAGGATGTTGAGCTTAACCTCACTATCTGTCTGAATATCAAACATCTTAGACATAAAATGGAACAGCTATTTTTCATCAAGTATTGATGTTAAACTTCAAATCCCTACTGAATATGATGAAAAAACATTTAAAAATTATAATACATTGAAAATAAGAATAAACAATAATATATACTTACATATAAGTTTAGAAATCTAACCATATACTGCATTGTAGCAGGACAGTCCTGTAACACTCCTTTTCCTGTCTCTTGCCTTCATTCACCACTGCCTTTTTAAACAAACTTCTACCTGAGAGACAGCACAGCAGCAACTGGCATGCCATGACAAGCAGCCCGTATTCAGAAGACCAGAATGACAGGCAGTCCAAGCATGAAAATACTATTACAAATTGCCATCTTCAGTGCAGTTGCTTAGTTCACAAGTGTTAGCATATATATTTAGTGAGGGTGAGAATCTTTCCAATAAACTGCTAGATTAAAAAATCTTCTGAAGATTCTCAGGATCATTGCCTTACCCATCTTGTACATATAACTGTTTGGCTTTGCCTCTGTCATGTTTCCTATCTCTTGTCCTTGCTGTCTTCATTTTCTAGTCCTCAAGTTCTTGCTTTCTTTGAAATTGTGTTATACCTTTCTATTTGTATTTATCCTTTTGAGTTCTTTTTTTTTATGAGAGAGAGAGAGA
>NW_004524714.1:1975079-1976430 GCF_000260255.1 Octodon degus | reverse complement strand
TCTAAGTAGGTGCTTTAGACCTCTGAGCCATCTCACCAGCCCTAAGAGATCTTTTCTTACCTTTTCACTAGCTGCACCAGCATCTTCAAGATCTGAAACTCTATCTTCCCTTTCACTCAAACAGTTTTCAAATTTATGATTGAAATTTTAATTTCCTCTATAACTCTTTGACTCTACTTCACGCAATCTATTTCTTTCCTGTATTGTTCATTCAAAGAATCCATTGCTTTTGTATTCTTCTCTATTTTTTTTAATCAATGTCTTCTTTAGAAGCAGTTATTAATTCTTTTGTTTCAGAGATTATTTTTGATCTGATTTTCTCTATATGTTTCTGCATTTGATTCTTTACTTCAGACAATATTAATTCAGAGATCTCTTTTTTATTTCAGAGAGTAATTCTGATCTGAGTCCCTCTATACCTTTTTGCTGTTGTTTGTTTTCTTCGACGGTAGTAATTCAGAGATTTCTTGTTTTATTTCAGAGATTATTTCTGATCTGAGTTGCCCTATACCTTTCTGCTGTTGTTTCTTTTCTTCCAACACTAGTAATTCAGATATTTTGTTTTTTATTTGTGAAATTAATTCTGATCTGAATTCCTCTATACCTTTCTGCTGTTTTTTCTTTACTTCAGAGGCTATTAATTCAGAAATTTCAGCTGTGCTAGTGTTCTCTGCACTTGTTCTGGGTGAGCTTGGGACCTGTGATTGCATTTTGCTCCTTCTCTTTGTCATTTTGTATAGCACTGTCCACTGACCTTTGGTGTAGAGATTTGGTGTAGTTATAGCCTTAGCATGAACTAAAATTCAGGTGCCAATATACCAAGTTTGAGTGCATCCAGTTGTGCCTGACTTGTGTCTGCCTACTGTGCTCAGTTCCTTCCTGCTCCCACCCTTGGAGGTGAACCTGGTTTGCCCCTCTAGAAAGATGTTCTGCTCCTGGATTAGCTGCTTGGTTTTGACCCTAATCTCTCTACAGGGACTTCAGCTGTAGGGTTTCACCCCTGGCCTGTATGCCAGGCCTGGGCTGGGTCTGGAGGGGTGGGGGTGGGGATAGGAGAACCCAGAATCTATCTTATACACTTGCAGGGCCTTAGGTTGGGTAGATCTGGCATGGTCCTGATAGCGCAGTGGAAGTTCTCACTCACAGGGAGGGCTTGGTCTGGCTGGGGCGTGGTTGGGCTGGCTCTGGAAGGGCAGGGGAGGTCTGGAAAGAGTGGGGAAAGGTCTTTCTGCTGCAGTGGGGTTGCCTTGGTCTCACAGTGCAGGAGAGCACGGAAGCTCTCCCACACACTTGCAGGGCCTGGGAGAATGAGTTTTTGATTTGTTAATTCTTTTTTTTTTTTTTTTTTTTT
>NW_004524714.1:1958518-1974959 GCF_000260255.1 Octodon degus | reverse complement strand
TTTTTTTAAATTCTTTGAACTGCTTTCTTCTTCTCTGATTTAATTTCTGCTCTAATCTTTATGATTTCTTCCCATCTTTGGGCTTTAGTTTTGTTGCTCTTCCTTTTCTAGATGTTGTAAGTAAAACATTAAGATGTTTATTTGTTCCCATTCTGTTTTCCTAATGTGTGAGTTTACCAGTATAAATTTCCCTCTGAGAACTGCTTTCATCACATCCCATAAATTCTAGAAGTTGTACTTGAATTTTCATTGAATTGTAGATATTGTTCAATTTCTTGTTTAATTTCATTTGTGATCAATTGGTTGGTGAGTACAGTGTTGTTTAAATTACATAGGCTTTTTCTGGTTTCTTTTGTCATTTGCTTCCAGTTTCATTGCACTGTGATCAGATAATGTGCATGGGATAATTTCTGTTTTCTTGCATATACTTAAGCATGACCTACGGACTGGTATGTGGTCTATTTTAGAAAATGACCCGTGTGCAGCTGAGAAAAATGTGTATTCATCTGCTGTTGGGTGTAACACTCTGTATATGTCCGCTACTTCCATTTGTTCCAAGCTCTGCTTCAGTTCTGCTGATTCTTTGCTAATTTTTTGTCTGCTTGACCTATCTTTTTGGGATAAGGGGGTGTTAAGTTCCCTTGTGAGGGTGGCGGTATTGGATATTAGATTTTTCATGTCAATTATGATTTGTCTTATGTAGTTGGATGTTCCTGTATTTGTTGCATACATATTTGTGACTGTTCCTTCTTCCTCTTGAATTTTTCCCCTAACCAGTATATAGTGGTCTTCTTTATTTCACTTGATCATTCCTGGTTTGAAGTTGAAGCTCTGAGAATAGGATTGCTACTCCTGCATTTTTCTGAGGTGCTGGGGCTTGTAGTATTGTCTTCCATCCTTTGACTTTCAGCCTATGAATTTCTTCATGAGCTAAGTGTGTTTCTTTTATACAGCATATTGTTGGATTTTGTTTCCTAATCCACTTTGCCGGTCTATTTCTTTTAATTGGTGAATTGAGTCCATTTACAGTGATAGTTACAATTGAGATGTGTTTACTTATGATTGGCATGTTATTTATGTGCTGCTGTTTACTCCTTTTTCACCTGTGTTTAATTGTTTGCTTGCACATTCTGGTCACAGAAGAACAGGGCACTACTTTCAGCTTGCTGAGCCCAGGTCCTGGTCCTCAGGGACTCTCAGGCCAGCCCCTGAGCAGGACCCTATGCCTGAATCCCTCTCCCTTCCTTTCCTCCAAGTCATTTGTAGGAACAGATAGGTGATCAAGGACCCTTGGAGTTCTGTCCTCTCCTGTGTGCCCAGCAGGCAGAGACATTAGCCTGGCTCAGGGGCTATCAGTGTGGCTGTTTGGCAGAGCTGAGTGCTGAGGCTGTGGCTGCAGCTCTCTGCAGAGCCCAGAAAGGAGGTCAGTGGTGGGCAAGTTGGGCTGCACTGTGCTCTGTACATCAGGTGCTTTGGGTCATTTGGACCAGGTTTTGCCCTTGCACTCAAGAGGTTGTTCAGGTCAACCTTCTTTCTCTAACCACATTCTTGGGCTATAGATCCTATTGGCTCAAGGCTGGCATCTGAGGACTCCTGCAAGATGGCTGATGCCACTCTTGTCCTAGAGGGTAGGTAGGCTGTGTCCTCACGGGAATCCTGGCCAGAATACTGAGGAGGCAGTGTTAACCTGAGGCTGGAGGCTGTGTCCTCCAGAGGTGACCCATCCTAGAAGTGGATGATTGTGCTGGATGTTTGACCTGAGGCTGGGCTGGGATTCTGTGGCTTCGTATTGCACTCCAGGGGCATCTCTGCCCCATTTACCTCATGGGAGGGCTCAGTCTGGCTTGTGGGAAGCACTAAAAGCAGGGACTTCAGTCCGTGAACTGGGCTGGTCAGAAGGCTGCAGCCTCAGCCCACACCAGTCAGCTATGGCCTTGGCTGGATGATGAAGAAGCAGGAAATAAAGCTGAGCAAACCTCTGGCCAATGAGCCTGCCACCCTCCCTCTTACCCCGTCCTCTCCCAGCACTAGGGCTCCAAATCTACTGCTCTTCATGAACTAGAAAACTATCCTGTGCAAGCCAAGTTGTTGTCACCTGGCACTCTGGGAGGCCTCCACAGAGGATTTCAAATTTTTTTCCAGCCAGGCATCAGTGTGACCATCTGAAGGAGGTTGAGAGGTGGCAGGAGGTGGTGCTGCCCACCAGGAAATCCAGACAGGAGAACTTCAGTCTTCCCTTCCAGGCACCAGAGAGGTGGTGCCTCTTGCCACGGAGTGCTGTCTTCCTGTGCTTCCCTTACACCTTCCCAAGGCCAGCTGCAAGGGCAATATGAAACCTCAGTCCAAGTGTCTCCTGTCCCATGCACCAGGCCACCTCCCTGTAATTCCTTGGGCATTGCTGTCCTGGGACATCTCCCCATCTGCTGCCTCATTCTCATTCATGACATGGGTGACATGCATACATTCAACAGGTCTGCCTTAGGCACCAGGCTCCTGCAGAGGTCCGTAGCATGGGCCTGCCAGGACTCAAAAGACATTCTGGTGCATGAGTAGCTTTGAGCCCCAAACTATTGGAGGGGTCTCATCTCTGCTCCCTAAATTCAGGGAACCCCCAGATGATGTGCCACTGCACTAGGTCAGCTTGAAGCCCATCTGGGTAGTGCAGGGGTCTTGGCAGCCAGGAATAGGACACACACACACACACACAAATACACACACACACACACACACACACACACACACACACACTCCATTGCTGTGATCTTTACCCCCCAGAGTGAAATGCATCAATGACTGAACAGACAGTTAGCATGTCTGGATGGATGACTGATGGGAGGCCACTTTACTCTGCTGTCCCTTCTCAGGGGTTTACTGTATTTTCACCACTTGTTCATGTCACCTCTACCCATGGTGCTAACTCCAGTTGATACAATGGCAATGAGGGAGCTGAAGACCCTTTGTATAGTGTCACACTGCCACTAACTGATTGTCCCAAGTCCACTCTGGTGATGGAGATCTCTTATCTCCTGAAATCGTACCGTCTCCATATCTGGTGGATGTCCTTGTCCCCATTGCTGGGACAAGAGGAAAGAGAAAGGGTAGGTGGATACTAGCTTCACCCTCAAGGCCAACTGTCCCCAGAATGTGACCTGATGTTAGAGTACAGAAAGAAGGCACAAGGACAAGCTGTCCTCAGTCTCCCTTGTACCCACACACCACATTGCCACTTTCATCCTGGCTGGGGGTAGGAAGATTCCAAAATGATGATAGCTATTGCATAGAACCCCACACAGTAACTCAGCTCAGAGATGAAGGCTCCCTAGATGGTATCAGAAACCTTAGCCCAACACAGTAAAAGATCAAGGTGAGATCAGTTGGACTTGCAATGAAGGTGTGTATTGTGGTTAGCCTCAGTTTCCTGACTGAGATGGATGCTTGAAGCTCTGCTTGCCAATGGCCTAGTAGCTGGCCAGTGGACAGAACTTCCCAGTGCACGAGGACCACTAGGGTTGCACTTGGAGCAAGCAGTGCAGTTTCTTACCTAGATGCAAGACTCATACTTTTCCTGTGCCCACGACAATATGAGGGTCTGCTGTGCCCAAACTGTGCCTACTGTGCTTATCTAGGGCTCAAGTGTCATCTGATTCTAAGCCATGTATGAATCTGGCATGAGAATCCTTAAAGAAGCACTGAAATGGAGCAGAGGGAAGCTCAAGCAAGGTCAGAGAGGTGGGCCACATCTCTTGGGGCTTGATCAAGATTGAACGAGGTAGTGGAGAAGCTACAGGGCAGGCTGGGGGAAGAACTTTGAATAGGAGATTTTGGAAGGTTTAGGAGAGTGCGGCAGAGCTAGAGCTAATGGGTTGTGGATAGGGGTCAGGATGAAGTGGTTGTGGTCCTGGATTGAACATCCTTGTACTCTCTCTTGCCTTGTGTGGACACTTCTAGTTCCAACCTGAGGCCTTTCACACCTGCCTTGATTACTTTTCTCTCATTGCTGGGACAAATACCCAACTCCCAAAATTAAGGAAGGAAAGAGTTATTTATCTCACAGTAAAGTCAGCTTTTAGTTCATATTAGGCTAGATCCAAGACCAAGTGGTACATGACAGAGGAGAACCATTCATGGCTGTGGCAAAGAGCAAGAACGAAATGGAGGAGTAGCAGCAACAATGGCCACAGAGAGCATGTCTGCCTCACTTAGGTTGCATTTAGGCTATTTGGCCCACAATGGCTGCAGCCCTCACACCCATAATCCCAGCAGCACTCATACCCAAAATCCAGTGGATCATGAAGTGATTATATGCTCTAGAAGTTGGACCCATGACTGCATGAGACTTTCATGGGACACCTATACATCAACTGTAACATTCTGTCCCAGGTCCCCAATGACTCATGCACATTCCATTGTGCAAAAGACATTTTAGTCCATCTCTAAGAGTTGCCAAAATCCTGACAATTTGAGCATTGCAGAAAATTCCAAGTCTCTTATCTCCTCCCTGATCCGGAAGAAATTCTTAAATGTGAGACACTCTACAAATGAAAAGTTAAAAACTTCCAACATTCAATGGAATAAAATAAACATTACCATTCCAAAAGGTTCACACAGCAGGATAGAAGTACTGGGAGCAAAGCAAGTCCAAAATCCAGAAGGGCAAACATTAAGCCCTGTAGTTCCAAGTGGAACATCCATAGCAATCTGTGGCAAGTTGTGAGCTCCATGTGGCTCTGCTCCTATGACACTTCTGGCTCCCATGGCTCCTCTCTCAGGTGGCCTTTGCTCCCTCTTTGCAGGTTCCCTTAGATAATCCCTGTTCCCGACTTTTCCAAAATTCTGGGTTTCCACTGAATAGGCTTCTCACTCACAGCTTTACACACTGCCTCCATAGGCACACTGCCTGGTCTCTCAGGCCTTATTATGAAATCTAGGTGGAAGCCTTGATAACCGCCAAAAACCACCTTCATTCTGAATGCACCTAAAACCAACACCATGGGATGACACCTAGGTCTGCTGCCAGCTGGAGCAGTAGCCAGGCTTTGTCCTCTCTTGGTTGTAGGGTTTCAGTGCCTGAATTCCTGAGCTCTCTGGCCCTGATTTCAAGGAACAAATCCCTCATGGCAGTGCCATTCTGGAATCTGGTGTGGCTGCCACCATGACCTGGGAATGTGGGGCCCTTTCACTTTCCCCTCAAGGCAAAGTCCCTCTCCCTTGCAGTTCTGAGGCTGTGAAGGGTGGAGACCTGAGTTCTTCAGTGACTCCCTCAGGCCATCCTTCTCTTGTACCTTCTCCGCAATGCAGATCCTCTCAGCTGTACGGTTGCATTCCACAGCTTACTTAGGGCTTCCTATATGGCCAAAATCACACTTTAAGACATCCTTCTGGGCTCTTTGTTCCTGATTCTCAACATAAATCTGGCTAAAAGCCCCAACAGTAGCCATGCCAGTCTCTCAATATTTGGCTGCTTTAAAATTAATTTTGAAATATTAATCAGTCCACTGTGCATAATCTCAGTCTCAGGCAAAGTCTCTGGACATGAGCAAAATGAAGACAAATGTCTGCCACACCATTACACAAACCATCTGAAGTCCAAACCTATGCAGGTTTTCTTCCTATCAGAACCCTCTGCAGCCTGGCTTTACAGGCAGGATTTCTGATAGGTTCTGCCCTAGTATAAGTTGTTGAATCATTATGGTGGTCATCCAATATGGCTGAAGCCCTTAAAACACCAGGTTATCTTCCCAGAGACCACCTCCCTGTTCTTCTCCAGCTCAGCCTGGTGGGCTGTTTCCTTTCTCCTTTCCTGCCTCCTCAGAGAAATCCCCACTGAGCTCCTCAAGCATTTCTAACCATCCCCCTCAAAATCGACCCCTAACACAAGTGCATGAAAGCTCCTGCTTGCTTTATCTCTGGCCAGAGGATCTGCCTGACTCATCTGCACTATATGCTCTCTGTGTCTTTTAGTTAATAAAAGCTTCTTTTATCTTTAATATCTCCTTCCTGTGCCTCAAAAAACCTATCAATTCCTATCAGGCTTCTGGTCTGAGCTCTGACCAGAATCTCTCATACAGAACAGCACAAGCTCTTTCCCTGATTTTCTTGTAGGTGACATCTCTGAACCTTTCCTATCTCTTCCCATAAGACATTCCTAAGACTTTGTAATCCACACGGTCAGGTTAAGTCACAGTGAGGACCCCACTCCTGTGGTATCAAATTCTGTCTCCATTGCTTTTCTCTTGTTTTGGGACAAATCCTTGACACCCAAGATGAAGGAAGGAAAGGTTTATTTAGCTCACAGTTAGTGGAAGTTTCTTCCCATTCTTCCCTGGCTCCAAGGTGAGTGGCACATGGCACAGAACAACCTATCATGGAGGTGGAAAAAAGCAAGAGCAAAAGGGAAGAGTAGTAGCAACAATGGCCAGAGGGCAAGTCTGTCTCCCTTAGGTTACATCAGGCTGTGTGCCCTAGGATGGGTGTGGTGCTCACATGCATAATCCCAGCATCACTCACATCCATAGTCCCAGTGGAGCATAAGTTAAACACAAGTTTGAGAAGTCCACACTATGACTGCATGAGGCTTTGAAAGTACACTCATACATGAGCTATAAAAACACCCAATTACAAAAGCTCATTTAGCTAAATCCTGATAGCCCCACCTCATGTCAATGTCACCTAGGATCTCAGGTCTTTTCAACTGGTAATGGCCAGTACACACACATGGAAACTATAGCACAGCTTAATCTGTAGCACAAGGAGGCTGTGCCCACTGGCTTGGCCCTTAACTGGAAGCTGGACTATGGCAAGAGCAGTGTCAGGGAAGAGCCTGGGAAGCAGCAAAGACCAAGGTTGTGATTGGGGGTGGACTTGTGTAGAGGATAGGGTTAGTGCTATCAGGGATTTGGGTTGAGAGCTGGACTAGGGATTTCCCAGGACAGGTAGAAGATCCTTTTCCCATACGGGACTTCACATTTGCTCAGACTTGTGCCTAGGACTTCAGACACAACTGGTGCCTTGACCCTGTCACCCTCACTCTCCCATACCCTGTTCATTAATCATGGATGTGCTCCATGCTGGCCACAGATTGGAGGTTTCTGAGGGGATTAAGGGTGACAATGCAGAATGGACCTCAAGGCGATAGTCATCTTGGCCATGATGATAGGGGAACTCTACCAAGCACCTGGTGAGAGGGACTTGTCATGATTTCTCTTAGATTTAATGAAGGCATGAGTCATCTTATGCTGGATACAAGGTAGGTTTTCAGTGGCTGTCCATAGAGTTAGGCATGCAGGGATGGAGAGATGTTGTCTTTGCACTGCAGAGATGTAAAAATTCATTCAAAAGCCACATGCCTGGAGCTAAATGTGGTGTCCTGAGTGGGTCCATATCAGAGGCCAAAGGAACTTGAAGCCCTGCTCTGTATTCTATTTTTCTCCAAGGAGCTGTCTGGGTGAACCATGTGCACTATGACAGAGACAGGGGAAGCAAACTCTGTTTTTGGCACAGTACTGTCCACCTATCTCAAAATCTACACTGTTTTTGGAATTTCACCCTTTCCTGGTACCTGGTGCCTGGCTTTTGAGTCAGCGCTCCTTGTGTACTGGGCCTCATTGATGGGAAGAACAATGTGAGATGCACACCTGCATCATTCCCAGGTTCTGCAGTCGACGGAACCCAGGCTGCCAATCTGATGTTATGGTGCAAAGAGAAGGCACAAGGCAAAGATGATTCCAGGTTCACTTGGTGTTGTCATTGCCATGGCTGCCATGGGGCCTGCCCAGGCAGCATGATGACATACTCACTTCCACTTTGACAGGAGATTGCTAGTCACCAACCTGGGCCATTCCCAGAGCTCCGAGAGGAGTGTCCAGCATAGCAGGAGCATTTACTTGGCTGTGTCTCATGCCTGTACTTGGCAACCAACAGGAGTTTCAAGATAGCAGTCCCATTAAGGCTGGAGACTTTATGTTAACCCTAACCCTAACTCTAACCCTAACCCTAACCCTAACCCTAACCTTAACCCTAACCCTAACCCTAACCCTAACCCTAACCCTAACCTTAACCCTAACCCTAACCCTAACCCTAACCCTAACCCTAAGCTTAACCCTAACCCTAACCCTAACCCTAACCCTAACCTTAACCCTAACTCTAACCCTAACCCTATTCCTAACCTAGTCTTCTACTTAAAAATATACTATATATGTGTTTTCTTCCTGTTCTGGAGGCTAAAGTTGAAATCATGTTTACTGGGTTTAGATCCCTGTCCCCAGGGATGTCATCCCTTGGGTCACCAAGTAAGAATCCCTTTAGCTATCCTTTCCAGATTCTTTAGGTGTCTTTTCTGCATTCCATGGCCCAGAGCCCCTTCTTCTGCAAAGATGCAGTGTAGCATCAGAAACTCCCTGTGACCCCTGGGTTCTCTCATCTTCAGGCAGTGATGTTTAGACCTTCTCTGAATTCCTGTGGGCACTAATTCAGTGGTCCCCACTGCCACTCTACCTGAGTCAGGACAAGTGTATGGCTGCTCAAGGGCATACCTGTGATGTCCTCTATAGCAAGTTCTAAGCTCAACTTCCCTCCTGTCTAATACCCTTTAGGATGTACACTGGGGCCCGACCTTCATTGAGGACAGCTGACCCTTTTGGCATCAAATGAGAGAGCAGCTCACCGCTGCAGGAAGGGTGCCCCTGGCCACCACAGATGCAGGAGCCCTAGGAAGCGAGTCACTATCCTGAGTCATGAGTCTGATTCTCAACTGAAGCCCTGGGCAGGATCAGAGCTGTAAGTGTCATCATGGAGAGACACTTGAAGGTGAGGATTTGTGGTGCTTTCCCCTGTCTCACTGTCAGTACATAGGGTGGGAATGCTATGGCTTATGCATAGATATCTCCCTCAGACTTCATGTATTCATGGTGGGGCTTTGGGAAGTGGATGGGTGGTGTGTATGTGATGCAAGGATTAAGTGTGTGATAACTGCATGTGTTCACTGACAGGGTTAGCAAGATGGGGTAGGGTGGCTAACAGGAAGCCCCATCCCGGGTGTGGGTGGCACCACCCAATAGGCTTGAAGCCTGGATGATATAAAAGGGAAAGGAAGGCTCAACGCTTGCTGTCCTCCACCAGCCCTCCATGGACGGTTTCTCCTGTGCAGTGCCCCTCTTCCAGCCACCCTGCCTTGGAGGCAGTTGGTCTCAGACTGAATCCTCTAGCAACAGAGCTCAAGTAAAACCTTTAACTTTTAGGTGGTTGGTGTGCTGCTCCCAAAGTGGGAAAGGCGACTAAGTGAAAGGTAGTAGCTGCATGACGTTGCCTGAAAGTGTCCCTGGTTGCCATCCACACAAGCTTGCTGCAGGCCTGCAAACCTCCACTGGCCACTGCAGTACCCACAGGAGGAGGTGCAGCAAGCCCTTTCCTTGTGGACACAGTGACACACGGGCTCCGGGAGAGCCTCACAACCCTCTCCTGTCTGTGCATAGTTATGTGGTTCTGCCTAAGAGGAACTGTTCCTACTGCTGTTGTCTGAGGATGCAAACTGAGATGATTTCTATATGTGGACAGCTGTAACCTCTGAAACCCTAAGAGAAGCACTAGAGACCAGGAAGGGGGACCCAGCACTGAGTTGTTGTTTGTGTTTGCGTGTGTGTGTGTGTGTGTGTGTGTGTGTGTATGTGTGTGTGTGTTTATGTGTGTGTGGTCATCTCACCTGGACCTGGGGAGATATGGGTGAGGTATGAAGCTTAGCTTAGTCAGTACTTTGGACAGCAGTTCCCTAATGCCGCAGGATGGCTTGGAAACCCGATGGTAGGTTTTCCTCACTGGAAGCCAGGAAATGGCAGGATGGGAAATGGTATGTTTCCCAGGTGGTTCCACTCCTCTTCCAGGATCTTTGGATTTTGCTTGTCCTAACCAATGGCCGAAGCTTCCAGTGCCAGAGCTTTTAAATGGGTGGGCTAATGACACCCTCACCCAGTAACTCAGAGAGGGCCAGATCTTGGAAAGGCAGGGGAAGGGTGGAGTTTAACTGGCATTTGAGGGAACCATCTTTGAGGTGGAGAGTTTGATGGCTAGGTGGTGTCAGTGTCCTTGTGGATGGCAGGGTAGAGGTGGAGCTTCAGGTTCCACGCTCCAGGCCCATGGCAGGGATGGGCCACAAGGATCTAGGTGGGCTTTGGGTCTCAGTTACAAACAAGAAGCTGCCAAAACTGGGAAGATGGGATATTTTCTCAGGAGTCAGGGCCATGAAGGCAGAGGCTCCCTGCTCTGCCTTGGGTGGGATCCACTTCAAAGCAGGTTTTGTCTACAGACAGTGTGCTGAGCTGTGACCTATAAGCCCGTGTCTCTGTGGTCACTGTGGGTGTTCTTATCTTCAAGGAATCCAGGCTGTGGAGCAAAGGAAAGGAGCTCCCCTGCCTGGAAAAAAGGAACGCAGATGTGGAGGCCTGTAGATTGAGTTTATTGATCACCCATCGTGGCTTGACAAGCACAGTAGGTCTTGGGGCACTGAGGTAGGCAGCGCTGCAGTGTAAGAAGAGTCTGCTGGCTTGCTTATGGGTATTTTGCCCTATTCAGCAGCCAGAGGCCATCTTGGGCAGCCATGTCAGAAAGAACAGGGATGGAGAGACAGGAGCTACCTGAAAGTGGATAACACAAAGATAGCTGGGTTTCAAGATGGAAGATGTGGAAAAACTGAAGCTCGAGACTGCCAGGCCTTCATTCCCAGCCTCCCACCAACCCTGCCCAGCCATACTCACTGTCTGGTCAGGAATCATCAATGCATTTCTCTGTGGGGGAGAAAGAACATCAGTACATGACCCCCTGCCTGGGCCAGGCCACTTGAATGTGAGCCCTTCTCTCACATCAGAAATGGGCAAGCCCCACGGTACAGGAGAGAGGTCCTGTCAGCCAGAAGCAAAGCATGGAGAAGAGGTTGCCATTGAGGGGAAGGAGACTGCATAACTTGATCATGGGCCTCATACTGTCACCTGTGCTGGCCTTGATTAACAGGCAGGGGGAGCACACACAATGACTGGGTCCCTAGGCATCCTGAGACTCCACTGAGGCAGTCAGCACCTCTCCAGTCACAGGAGCAGAAGACTCAGAGTCTCTGCCTGATTCCCCTCATGTGCAGAATCAGGCCTACACAGACCCCACCTCCCAGTCACTCCTCCTTAGTGTCTATTACCAATAGGGATGAAGAAGATAATGTTGTCTTCGGTGAAGTCAAGTTTCTTGGCAAAGGAGATGAAGCGCTTCTTCATTAGGGACTTCTGTGTCTTGGTTCTCCCTGTAGCCAAGATGGGCAGTTGGTGGCAAAGAGAAAGTCACTCCATGTTTTCAAATTATCATATACAGGGTCAGAATCACAATCCTCCTGCCTCTGCCTCCTAACCTCCCACTACTGAAATGAGAAAGGCCAACATACCTGGCTGAGAGCAAAACTATATTTGGGTTTTTTTTTTCTGTAATTTTTGGATGGGTCTAGATGGTATTCAGGGTCTCACTACTATATCAGAGTCCTAGTGATTGTCCTGTTTACAGCTTCCCAAAAGCTGGGATTAGAGGTCCATGTCTTCACTCTTAGTCTCAATTGCCATCTGAGCATGCCCCGTGGATGAGGCTGGCATGAGAGGCCTGGGGATAGAACCCCTAGCCCTACACCTGCTTGCAAGCACTTTAACCCGCTGAGCTGTTTCGCTGGATCTCAAAACTATATTTGAATGAGGGAGAGTCTCAGGGACCTCTCCCAAGGGAAGTGAAATGTGAAATGACTTCCTCTCCACATTGGGCTTGGACTGGAGAAGACTTTGGGTCTTAGGTAGGGGCACTGTCCTCTATTGTAACCAGGAACAAGGTTCCTGAAGAGTGGAGTCAGGACGCACCGTAGAGCATGAGGTGGATATACTCCTTGTCATGGAACTTCTGCTCGAAGCCCACTAGAGCATACTCATTGTAGTTGGTGGATAATATAATCATGTTGTATCTCTGTAGTCCATGAGGTCCTGCAGGGTGCACAGCCATCGGTCATTCCTGTCCCGCCTGGAAGCAAGGGACTGATCCCCCTCCCCCATGCCATGTGGCAGAGGCTCTGCCCACAGGACAGAATCTGTGAAGTGCACAGGAGGCCAGTGCCTTTGGGGAGGACTGTGACCTCAGAATCCTCACACCAGGGCCCCATTCTCAGGACTCACGACATGGGTATTCTATGACAAAATTCCTA
Source organism: Octodon degus (assembly GCF_000260255.1). Taxonomy (NCBI): domain Eukaryota; kingdom Metazoa; phylum Chordata; class Mammalia; order Rodentia; family Octodontidae; genus Octodon; species Octodon degus. The sequence continues at coordinate 1,962,748 of NW_004524714.1, read as the reverse complement.
GGATACTTGGTTGGAGAGAATTTCCTGATCCAGCGATCACACTCCCTGTGAGATCTATTAACCATGATTGGTTTGGAAGATGCAATTGGTAAAAATGGCCTGTGAGAGGAGAGAGAAAGGTGACTGAGCAGGGGGTGACACACACTTGGTCCTACTTAGAGGCTCTGTAAAGGGCCAGAGCACAGCAGGATTCTGATCCCTCAGTGTAGCTCAGCCCAGACCACTTGACACTCTCTAGAGCAGAACCCCCTAGCAGACATTTCCATGGCCCTAGGTCTCCTGCCCTGCACCTCTGCTTGCTTCTCTGCACTCAGTCTTCCCTCCAGCACTCACTGTCTCCTATGCCACCTTGCCAGGCAGCCTGTCCCACACACAGGCTGGGGGCGCTGATCCCTGCTCTTATCCTGAGGCTCCTCTTTCCCATGGTTCCTTGCAATTTCCTGTCAGCTTCAGGTCTGCTCCATGCTAGGGAACAGCCTGACCTCTTTCCTGAGTCCAAAACAACCCTGCTTTCCAGGGACAAGCCCACCAGGTCTGCCTTTCTGATACCCTTGGACTTCTAAAGCTCCAACTTTAAAACACCCAAATGGCTATAGCCAGAATCACATGCAGCTGGGGGAGCCTGGGCTCAACTCCTGTGAGTTCTCCACTGACCCTCCACTTCCACCCCCCAGCTGCTGTTGTCTTTACAATTGTGCCCACATTCCCTGCAGTAGCTGTTCCCAGATGTGGCCTAGCAGGAGCCACAGACCAGCTGTGTTAGAGGTGCCCAGATGCTGGCCTGGGAGTGCCCCCCTCCAAGCGGGTCATCAGCCCCTGCTCAGGTGGTCTCCCTGAAGGCTCAAGCTTGCTTTCTTTCTTTCTTTCTTTCTTTCTTTCTTTCTTTCTTTCTTTCTTTCTTTCTTTCTTTCTTTTTTCTTTCTTTCTTTCTTTCTTTCTTTCTTTCTTTCTTTCTTTCTTTCTTTCTTTCTTTCTTTCACCAGGAATTGAACTCAGGACCTTGCACTTGCCAGGCAAGTGCTTATTCTACTGAACCATCTCCCCAGCCTTTTCCTGGTTCTTTAGTTGAGGCCATCTGACAGCCCTGTGATGTCATCTCTTTTCTGCACTCTGGTAGAGATGGAGCCCTGGCCATGGCAGTGACATGCATCCCCCTACTGTCTTCTTTTCTCATTTTAGACATTTTCTCATTTTCTCATCTCTGCTTGCTGCCCAGGCTAGCTGAACTTTTCTATCCTCTCATTTGAGCCTCTGGAAAGTCCAGGATGATAGGCAGCACAAGTGTTAAGGTCACATCCCTATCAGGGTTTTTTTTCTGCCATTGGTTGTCATGCCAGCTGGGATCCAGTGTGTCCTTGTCTCTCTGACACACTTATTTTTGTCTTATTTTCACCTGCCTGTCTCTGTGCTAAAGCCACCCGTGAATACTGATAGAAGTAAGGGAGGAAAGGAAAGAGCAAAAGGAGAAAGAAGGGAGAGACTGCAGTGTTGGAGTCCATGCAGAGCGGTGAGATAAAGACAGCATCCCTCAGCCTTGAGCACCTTTGATTGACACCGTCCTGTTTCTCGGACCTTAAGGAAGTTGCAAATTCACCTGTACATGATGGTGGTGAACAGGTAGCCATGGTCGTCTGTCGCGTTGAAGAAGACACTGTGCATGTTAATCTTCTTTTTTGCTCCATTCTTAATTGCCGCATCTGCGATGGCTATAGCGTACCACTTGCCCTGCGCCTGCAAGGGACTGATGATAGAGAACGCGCAAGCATGGTTCCCGCAGTTGCCCCCTCCATACTGTCCCTGCTGCTCCTTCCGGGCCATCCTCTGAGCAGCAGAAACTGGGTGTTACCTTCACCTGAGACACCTCTAGGCACTAGACTCCTCCAGGACAAGGGGGAACCTGGGTGAGGACCCAGCCCTGAGTTGTCAGGGATGAGGTCACCCAGCACAAGTGCCTCATGTGTGTTGCAAAACCTCAGCTTTCTTGTCTGTGGGGAAGGATAGAAGACGTCCCCACCCTCACGTCCTGGGTCCTGGATGTCCCAGTCTACTTTTAATGTATTTCCTTGCCCTGGGCATGACCCGACCTCTCCTCCCCCTGCTCCCACTGGCCTTGTCCTCCAACCATCATGGTCCCTGCAGTTCCACAGACTTTACCCAGGAATAGTTGAAGTTCTGATGCGGGAAAAACATTTGAAGTAATAACTCTGCCTCAAAAGTCCCGTTGAAATTATGGTCCTGTGACTGCACAGTTTCTAGCAGGAAGAGAAACAGAAACAGGAGAGCCAGAGCCATGGCTTCAGAGCAGGGCTGACCCAGCAGGGATTGCAGGAGGAAACAGAAGGCTGAGATCCAACCAAAGAGGAGGCAATTATAGGGCGGCTGACTGTTGTCACACTTGAGAAATACGTCATACCATGTTTCTCTTTCTTCTCTTCTCAAAATTATGCAAGGTGGATGTAAGAAAAGAGGGCCAGGGACATGAGGGACATTCCCTGAACACCAGGGTCCAGCAGGCACCAGGTCTCCCTGTGGCTTATTTCTGTGTCTCTTCTGTGCATTCCATTGGCTCTGTCAGGCAGAAGCTCGGGTCCTGACAAGATGTGACCTGTGAATCTGTCCCCCATGTTGGTTGGATGACAAGGCCCCTTCCCATATCTTGCAACAGAGCAGAATGTGCTGGGCATGGTGGACATGGTGGCACATGCGTGCAGTTCAGCACTCTGGAGGGTGGGGAGGAGGGTTACCAAAACTGAATGCCAGTCTGGGCTACACAGAGAGCTCAAGGTCATCCTGAGTCCATATGAAGACCCTGTCTCCAAAAAGAAAGAAAGAAGTAAAGAATGTTCTTCTCTCCCATCTTCTGTGCACCATGCTTGTTGTAAACATCAGGGAAGGTTGTGGTGGCTGACCTGGGCATGCTGGACCAGGAAGGACAAGGTCCTGGCCCTCTGGGACTCACAAGCCAGGCCCTCAGCAGTGTGACATGCATGAATCCCTCTCCCCCTCCTCATCACCAAGGCATGTGAGGGAGCAGAAAAGGGATCAGTGACAGTTGTCACGTTGGCCTCTCCTGTGAGCCCAGCAGATATGCGCAGCCTGGCTCAGGGACTGTCAGTGTGTCTGCCTGACAGGGCTGAGTGCAGAGGCTCTGGGCACAGCTCCCTGCAGAGCCCCGGAGGGAGGTCAGGAGGGAGCAAGCTGGGCTGCACTGTGCTGTGCACACCAGGTGCTGTGGCTCATTTGTAGCAGGGTCTGGCCTTGACCTTGAGAGGTCATTCAGGTCAACCTTCTATTTCTAACCACATTCATGGGCCATGAATCTCCATTGCTGAACGCGGAGGTCTCAAGACTGTCCTAAGATGGCTGATGCCACAGTTGTCCCATAGTGCTGGTAGACTGTGTCCTTACTGAAGTCCTGGCCAGAATCCTTGGAAAGCAGTGTTAACCTGAGACCTGAAGCATTGTGCCCCTGAGATGGCCCGTGCATGAGGGCGTACTGTCTTGGACAATATTTTTTTGTCTTGGACAATTGAGCTGAGGTTGTACTGGGGTTCTCTGCCTTTGAACTGGACTGCAGGGGCCATCTTCAGCCCTATTCACCTGGTGAAGGATGAACATAGGTTGTTGTGGGGGATACTGAAATTAGGGACCTCAGACAGTGCACTGGATTGGTTCGAAGCTTGCAGCCTCAGCCCCCCACCTCACCCAGTCAGCTCTCCATGTACCCCACTACCTGGGCTGGATGGTAAAGAGGCAGGAAGTGAAGATGTCCAATACTCTGGCCCCATAGCAGCCACACTCCCAGCTGTCCCCATCCTCTCGCATCCCTAGGGCTCCACATCCACTGCTTTCTATGAGCTAGAAATGTACCTTCAGCCATCCAAGGTGCTACCACCTGTGCATTCTGGGAGGGCTCTGCTTAGTTTTACAATGTTTGCTCCAGCCAGTCATGTTGTTATCTGCCCAAGGGAGGTACAGAGGATGAGGAGGAGGCAGTAGGTGGTGCTGCCCACCGGGAAGTCCAGACAGGAGACCCTCAGTCTTCCCTTCCAGTCACGAGAGTAGGGGTGTCTCCTGCCATGGCATCCTGTCCTCCTGTGCTCCCCCTTCCTGAGGGCAGCCCCAATGACAATATTAAGCATCAGTCCAAGGTACTCCTGTCCCACTCACTGGGCCAACACACCTGCATTCTGTGGGCCTTGGTGTCCTGAGCCATCTCCCCATCTGCTG
>NW_004524714.1:1947374-1956983 GCF_000260255.1 Octodon degus | reverse complement strand
ACTTTGTGGTCCTGCCACCTGCAGTCTCAGGTTCCAACTGACGGGAATGCCCAGGACACACACATGAAAACCACGCAGAGTCCAAATCTGTCTCTAGGGGAAGGAGGCTGAGCCCACTGGCTTGGCTCCTAATTGACAGTTGAATTAGGTTGAAGGCAGGTCAGGGAGGAGTCTGGGAAGCAGCAAAGACAGAGGGTGGATTTGAAGCTGGACTTGTGGAGAGGACAAGGTTGGTACCATCAGACATCGGGGCTGATGGATGGAATGGGGGTCTCCCAGGCCAGGCTGAGCATCCCTCTCCCATACAGGACTCCAGACACAGATCGTATCTTGACAATATCAAGCTGACTTCAAACCTGGTCATTAAGTAGGGTGTTCTCAGTGCTGGCTACAGATTGGAGGTCTCTGTGGGGAGTAAGGGTGGCAATTCCACATGCCTTTCAAGACTATAGTCATCTTGGCCATGATGAAAGTTGGACTCTGCCAAGAACCTGGGCAGAAGGGCTGGTCATGGATTTCCTCCTGGATTTAATGAACGATGGGTCATCTTATGCTGGCCATCTTATGAGGTGTGCCCAGTGGCCATCCATAAAGTGAGGCATGCAGGGATGGTGAGGCACTGTCTGCACACTGCAGACTTGAAGGATTCAGTCCAAAGTTTCAGATCTGGAGCTCACTGTGGTGTCCCGTGTGGGTCTACATTAGGAGGCCAAATGCACTGTCATCCTTGCTCTTCATTTCCTGCCACAGTGCTGTCTGGCTGCCTCATGTGCACAATAACAGAGACAGATCTTTTTTGATGAAGTGCTGCCCACTCTTCCCTCCACATCTAACCTGTTTTCAGAACTCCTTTCTTACTTGGTAGTTAAGCACACAGGGCCAGGCCTCAGAGTCTGCACTTCTTATCAAATGTGCCATGGAGGAAGGAAGCCTAACATGAGGTGCAGACCAGTGCCATTTCCAGGTTCTGCTGCCTACAGAGCCCAGCCTGCAGTCTGATGTGAGGGTGCAAAGAGAAGGCATAAGGCAAAGACAACTCCAGGTTCCTCTGGCAGGGTCATCACCACGGCTGCTAGTGGCCCTGCCCAGGCAGCATGATGCTATACTCCCTTCCACTTGGTCTGCAGACTTCTAGTCACCAACCTGGGCCAGGCCCACAGCTCCCTAAGAGGAGTGTCCTCCCTAGCAGAAGGCATTCCTGGAGTGTGTCTCATGCCTGTACTTGGCAACCAACAGGAGTTTCCAGACAGCAGTCCCATTAAGGCCGGGGACGTCATCTTAACCCTAACCCTAATGCTCACTCTAAGCCTAACCCTATCCCTAACTCTAACATTATTCCTAACCTAGTTCTCTACTGAAAATATCATACATGTGATTTCTCATTCTGGGGGAAAAAGTTGAAATCTTGTTTATTGGGTTGAGACCCTGTCCCCAGGGATGTGGTGCCTATGGATCACTAGGTAAGAATCCCTTTGCCTCTCCTTTCCAGATTCTTTAGGCATGTTTCCTGCATTCCTTGGCCCAGAGACCCTTCTTTCTTCTTCCAAGGTCCAGTTTATCACTGAGAGATCCCTGTGCCTCCTGGTTCCTCATCTTCAGGCAGTGATGTTCAGGTGGCCTACCTGAGAGAACTTTCTCTGAATCTCTGTGGGCACTAATTCAGGGGTCCCCACTGCCACTCTACCCGAGTCAGAGCTAATGTGTGGCTTCTCAAGGGCAGGCCTGTCATGTCCTGTATAGCAAGTTGCAAGCTCTACCTTGCTTCTAAATTTCTGTCACCCCTGAGACCTACACTGGGGCCTGATCTTCTCTAGGACATCCAACCCTCTTGGGATGCAATGGGAGAGCAGCCCACTGCTGCAAACATGGTTCCTCATGTCCACCACGGCTACAGGAGTCCCAGGAAGTGAGCCACTACTCTCCAGAGTCATGGGCCTGATTCTCATCTGAGGACTAAGAGAGGCTCAGAGCTCTCGATGTGATCCAGGAGAGAAGGTTGTTGGTGGGGACATGTGGTGCTCCCCACCCCCTCATGGTTAGTATGTAGGATAGAAATGTTATGGCTTGTACCTAAAAGTCTCCCTCAGACCTCGTGTACTCAGAGTGGGGCTTTTAGAAGTGGCTGGATTGTGTGTATGGGACCCAGGGGTTAAGGGTGTGATAACATGATGTGTTCATGGACAGGGTTAACATGATGAGGAATGTGGCTGGGGGAAGCCCCAGCCTGGGTTTGGGGGACACCACCCGATAGGCCTGAAGCCTGGATGATATAAATGGGAAAGGAAGGCTTAGTGCTTGCTGTCCTCCACCTGCCTTGCCCTGGACTGTTTCTCCGCTGCAGTGCCCCTGTGTCACACCACCCTGCCTTGGAGACAGATGAACATGGACTCAAACCCCTCAAAACTGAGCTCAGGTAAAACCTTCCTGTAGCTTTTGGATGTTTGGTGTACTGATCTCAAAATGGGAAAGGCAACTAAGTGAATGATAATAGCTTGGTGACATTGACTGAAAGCGTCCCTGGTTGCCAGCTACGAGAGCATGCTGCCTGCCTCAAGAGTGCCACTGTCTACTGCAGTGCTACAGGGGAAGGTGCAGCAAGCCCTTTCCTGTGGACACCATGACACATCAGCTCCAGGAGAGCCTCAATTTCCTCTCCTGTCTGTGTCCAGTGGTGGGGTTCTGCCTAACAGGAACTGTTCCTGCTTCTATTGTCTGCAGTTGCAGTCTGGGATGATTTCTATGTGTGGACAGCAATAGCCTCTGAGAACCTTGAGGAGATATGGATTATGTAGGAAGTGGAACTGGGAAACACTTTGGACAGTGGATCTCTGAAGCCACAGGAAGGCTTGGAAACCCCAAGATTTTCCTTGGTAGAAGCCAGGGAAATGGCAACATGGGAAACAGTATGGTTTCCAGGTGGTACCACTCGTGTTCCAGGCTTCCACCTCCTTGACTTCTAGAGGGGCACACTAGAGATGCCCTCACCCAGTGACTCAGAGAGGGGCAGATGCTGGGAAGGCAGGGGAGGGGTGGAGTTTGGCTGTTAGACGAGGAACCCATCCTTGACGTGGGGGAGCTTGATGGCTAGGTGCTGGCAGTGTCCTTGGCGATGGCAGGGTAGAGGTGGGGCAGCAGGCCCCATGCTCCAGTCCCATGGCAAGGATTGGCCTCAGGATCCAGGTGGCCTTTTGGTTCCCACTACAAACAGGAAGGGGCCAGAGCTGGGAGGACAGAATGTCTTCTCAGGTGCCAGATCCATGAAGGCAGATGCTCCCTCCCCAGTGCCACGGGATCCAGAGCCACTATGGCCCACTGGAAGCAGTTACCCTCTGCAGGCTCTGTGCTGAGCTGTGGCCTACAAGCCCCTGGCTCTGAGGTCAGCCTGGGTTCTGTCAGCTGCATGGACCTCCAGGAGATGGAGTAAAGGAAAGACACGGAGACAAGGAGCGCAGACGTAGAGGCCTGTAGCATGATTTTATTGATCATCCACCCATCATGGCTTGACAAGCACAGTGGGTCTTGGGGCACTTAGGTTGGCAGCACTGCAGTGTAATTAGGGTCCCCCATGGGCATTTTGCCCTATTTGGCAGTCAGAGGGTATCTTGGGCAGCCTTGACAGGAAGAACAGGGAAAGAGATACAGGAGCTACCTGAAAGTGGACAACACAAAGATGGCTGGGTTTCAGGATGGAAGATATGGAAGAAACTGATGCCTGAGACCGTGAGGCCTTCATTCGCAGCCTCCCAACCATCCTGCACTGAGCCATACTCACTGTCTGCTCAGGAGTCACTGATGCACCTCTCTACGGGGGAGAAAGAGCATCAGTACGTGACCAATGCCTTTGCCAGGCACTTGAGTGTGAGCACTTCTCTCACATCAGAATGGGCAAGCCCCAGGGGACAGGAGAAGGCCCAGTCAGCTAGAAGCAAAACATGGAAAGGAGGCCCACTGAGGGCAAGGAAACTGGGGAAACTTAGACTTGGGCCTGACACTGTCACCTATGCTGGCCTTGGCTAACAGGCTGGAGGAGAACACATGGGGACTGGGTCACTAGGGCTCAACAGACTCCACTGAGGCAGCCACCACCTCTCCAGCGACAGGAGGACATTATTCAGAGTCTCTTGTCTAGTGCCTTCTGGCCAGCAGCATCAGAACTGCCCAGACCCACCTCCAGTCACCTCTCCCATGTGCATTACCAATAGGGACAAGGAAGGCAATGTTGTCTTCAGTGAAGCCCAGGTTCTTGACAAGGTAGATGAAGCTCTCCTTCAGTAGGGGCCTTAGCGTCTTACATCTCCCTGTAGCCGAGACGGGCAGTGGGTAGTGAAGGGAAAGTCGCTCCATGTTTCCAAATTATCATTGACAGTGTGAGCATCACAATCCTCCTGCCTCTGCCTCCCCACCTCCCACTACTGAAGAGACAAGGCCAACATACCTAGCTGACAGCAAAGGTATATTTGAAGGAGGGAGGATCTCAGAGACCTCTCCCACGGGAAGTAAAATGTGAAATGACTCACTCCCCCAATTGGGCTCAGACTGCAGAAGACTTTGGCTCTGAGGTAGGTGCACTGTCCTCTATTGTAACCAGGAACCAGGTCTCTGAAGAATGGAGTCAGAACACACTGTAGAGCATGAGGTACGTGTACTCCTTTTTCTGGAACTTCTGCCCAAAGGTCACTACAGCATAATCCTTGTAGTTGGTGGATAACATGGTCATGGTGTATCTCTAGTCCATGAGGTCCTGCAGGGTGCACAGCCATCGGTCATTCCTGTCCTGCTTGGGAGCAAGGGACTGATACTTTCCCCCTGTGCCATATGGCAGAAGCTCTGCCCATAGGACAGCGTCTGTGATGTGGTAGGGAGGTCCGCATGTCGGGGGAGGACTGTGACCACAGAGTCCCAAGCCCAGAGCCTCATCCTCAGGACTCATCACCTGGGTAATCTGAGATGTAGTGCCTGTGGGACTCAGTTGAGGAGAAATTTCTGATCAAGTGGGCACACTCCAGGTGAGGATCAACGTGCGTGACTGGTTTGGAAAATATATGTGGGAAAATTGGCCTGTGAGAGGAGAGAGAGAGGTGACTGAGCAGGGACGTGATGCACAATTGACCCTGCTACAAGGCTCTGTAAAGGACCAGAGTAGAGCAGGGTCCCAAGGCCATTGTCTAGCCCAGCCCAAGACTGCTTTTCCCTCTCTAGGGCAGAAGCCCCTAGCAGACATCTCCATGGGCCTATACCTTCTCTCTGTGCCTCTGCCTGCTCCTCTGCCCTCAGCCCTCCCTCCAGTACTCACTGTGTCCTGTGCTGTCTCCTTGGGGCGCCTGTCCCACACACAGCCCTGGGCTCTGGGCCCTGCTCTTATCCTGCTGCTCCTCTTTCCCATGATTCCTTGCAATTTCCTCTCACCTTCAGGTCAGTTCCATGCTGGGCTCTGCCCTAGTACGGGGACCACACCCGACCACTTTCCTGAGTCCACTCCAGCTCTGCATCCCAGAGACAAGCCCACCAGGCCTGCCTTCCTTGTCCTCTTGAAATTCTAAAGCTCCAAATCAAAAATTCCCAATGTCCACAGCCAGAGCCCCACGCAGGCTGGCAAGCCTCAGCCACCCCCATTCCCCTTTGAGTTTTTGTCTGGGCCTCCTCTGCCATCTCCCAGCTGGCATTATCTTTGCAATTATGTGCATGTCATCTGCAGCAGCTGGGCACAGATGTGGCCCTGGCAGGAGCCTTGGGCCAGTGTGGCTGTAGGAGACCCAGTGTGGGCCTGGGAGTGCCCCCCTCCCCGCTGCTCTTCAGCCCCTGCTCAGGCAGCCAAGCTGAAGGCTCGAGCCTCCTGGTTCCTGAGCTGAGCCCCTGCTGAAAGGCCTGTGACTCTTTTTGGTGCTGCTGGTGGTGATGGAATCCTGGCCATGGCAGTGACCTGCATCCCTGTCCTGTCTTCGGTTCTTGATTTTGACAATCTGTGTGTGGTGCTTATTCTAGCTTTACTTTTTTATCCTCCAGCCCAAGCCTTTGGGATGACAGGAAGCACAACAGTGTGGTCACATCCCTTCCAGGCCATCTTTGTGGCATTGTTTGTCATGCCAGTCAGGATCCAGTGTCCCCTTCCCTTTCTGACACACTTCTCTAGATTTTGCTTTCTTCTGACTATACCTGTGCTAAAGACACCCACGGATGCTAATGGAAGTAAGGGAGGAAAGGAAAGGGAAAGAAGAAGAGGGGAGAGATAGGAGAGTTGGAGTCTCCGCAGAACCAGGAGATGACAGCTACCATCCATCAGCCTTGAACAACCTGGGCTGACATTGTCCTGCATCACAGACCTGAGGGAGGCAGCAAATACACCTGCACATGATGACAGTGACCCAATAGCCATGGTCATCTGTCATGTCGAAGATTACACTGTTCATGTTTATCTTATGTTTTGTTGCCTTCTGCATTCTCTCTTCTGCCATGGCTCTAGAGTACCACTTACCCTGGAACTGCAAGGCACCGAGGATAGATGAAGAGCAACATGGTGCCCAAAGCCATGATTCCCACATAATATCCCTGCTGTGAATTCTGGGCAAGACTCTTAGCAGGTGACTGAGTATTACTTTCACCTGAGAAACCACTAGGCACTAGGCTCCTGCAGGGCATCGGGAACCTGGATGAGGACTCAGCACTAAGTAGTCAGAGATGAGGTGGCTCTGGGCAAGTGTCTGGTATATCTTGCAAAGCATAATAAGGAACAGGTATTTTTCATCAAGTATTGATATCTTGCAAAGCTTCGGTATTCTTGTCTGTGGGGAAGGACTGAAGATGTCTCCACCCTCATGACCTGGGTCCTGCATGCCCCAGTCTGTTCTTTATGTATTTCCTTGCCCCATGCTGCTCTTGTCTCTACCCCTCTGCTACCACTGGCCCTGTCCTCCACCTGTCATAGCCCCTGCGCTTCCACAGCCTTTACCCAGGCAGAACAGTAGTTGAAGTACTGCTGCAGGAAATTCTTTGTCAGAAATGACTCAACGTCAGCATTCTGAATGCAGTCCAGGTAGTGTGTCTTCATGGTTCCTAGCAGGATGAGGATCAGACATAGGATCCCCAGTGCTATGGCTTCACAGCAGGGCTGATTCCCCAGGAGTTGCATGAGGAAGTGAAGGCTGAGGTCTTACCGAAGAGGAGGCAATTATAGTGTAGCTGAGTGTGGGGTTCCACCCATCAAAAGCACATGACAAGCTATCTTCTTTTACTCTCTGGTCACAGTTGTGCAGGATGGAGAAGAGGAAATATTGCAGGGGACACAGAGGACATTCCCAGAGCATCAGGGTCCTACAGTCACAAGGTCTCCCTGTGGCTTATGGCTGTTTCTCTCCTTTTCATTCCATTAGAGAAGCTAAAGTCCTGACAAGATGTCATACCTGACTCTTTTCCCATTGTAGGTTGCATGACAAGTACCCCTCCCATACCTGTGGACAGCAAAGAATGTGCTGGGCACGGTGGACGTGGTGGCACGTGCATGCAGTATAGCACTCTGGAGGTTGGCAGGATTGTTACCAAAACTGAAAGCCAGCTGGGCTACACAGAGAGCTCAAGGGCACGCTGAGTGGTTATGAGGACAGTGTCTCAGAAGAGAAGGAAAAAGATAAATAATGTTCTCCTCCCCCATCTCCTGTGCACCTTGCTTGTTCTTGTAAAGGTCAGGTTAGGTTGGGGTGGCTACTCTGAGCATGCTGGACAGGAAAGGACAGGGCACTGCTTCGATCCTGATGAGCCCAGGTCTTGGTCCTCAGGGACTTACAAGCCAGGCCCTCAGCAGCAGGACTTGCCTGAGTCCCTGCACCCCTCCTTACCAACAAGGTATTTGCAGGAGCAGACAAGTGATCAGTGACGGTTGTCATGTTGCACTGTCCTGTGAGCCCAGCAGATATGCGCAGCCTGGCTCGGGGGCCATCAGTGTGGCTGCCTGACAGGGCTGAGTGCAGAGGCTCTGGGCACAGCTCCCTGCAGAGCACAGGAAGGAGGTCAGGGGTCAGCAAACTGGGCTGCACTGTGCTGTGTATGCCACAAGCTGTGGGTCATTTGTAACAGGGTTTGGTGTTGACCTTGAGAGGTTGTTCAGGTCAACCTCTGTCTCTAACCACATCCCTGGACCATGAATCCCTGATGCTGAAGGCTGGGGTTTTAAGACTGTCCTTAGATGGTTGATGCCACAGTTGTCCCAGAGTGATGGCAAACTATGTCCTTACTGGGGTCCTTGCCAGAATCCTTGGAAAGCAGTGTTAACCTGAGGCCTGAAGCTTTGTGCCCCTGAGATGGCTCATACATGAGGGGGCACTATCTTGGACATTTGAGCTGAGGTTGGACTGGGGTTCTCTGCCTTTGAACTGGACTGCAAGGGCCACCTTTACCCTATTCAGATGCGGAGAGGGATCAGCATGGGCTCTTGTGGGAGACACTGAAAGCAGGGACTTCAGACAGCCTCCTGGGGTGGTTCAAAGCTTGCAGCTTCAGCACCCTGGCCTTCAGCCCTCCCTGCACTCCACTACCTGGGTTGGATGCTGAGGAGGCAGGAAGTGAAGCCTAGCTAAGCTCTGGCCCCAGAGCCTGCCACCCTCCCAGCTACCCCGTCCTCTCCCAGTAGTAGGGTTCCACCTCTACTGCTCTCTGTGAGCTAGAAAGCTAACTTCAGCCAGCCAAGGTGCTGCCACCTGTGCACTCCAGGAGGCCTCTGTAGAGTTTTACAATATTTAGTTCAGCCAGGCATCATGTTGTATGCTGAAGGAGGTAAAGGAGATGGAGAGGAGGCAGTAGGCTGTGCTCCCCACCAGGAAATCCAGACAGGAGACCCTCAGTTCTCTCTTCCAATCAAAAGAGTGGGGGTGCTTCCTGCCATGGTGTCCTATCCTCCTGTGATCCCCATCACATCTTTCTGAGTGCAGCCCCAATGACAATATCAAGCCCTAGTCCAACTTACTCCTGTCACACTGCCCTGGGCCAACTCACCTCCATTCTGTGTGGCTTGGTGTCCTGAGCCATCTCCCCATCTGCTGGCTCTCTCTCACTCCTGATGTGGGCAATGTCCTTCCATTAACAGACTTGGCCTAGGCAGGGGGCTTCTCTAGAGGCCTAGCATGTGGCACTTCAAGGACTTAAAAGGAGGACTTGGTGCCTGAGCAGATTTGAGCTCCAGACACTCAGGGTAGCTGAACCCTAGGCCTTGAATTCAGGGCACCCCATATGCTGTGCCCCTGGAACAGGTGGACGTGAGGCATCCAGGGGTAGTGCAGGGGTCCTGGCAGCCAGGAATAGCACACATATTCACACACACACACACACACACACACACACACACACACACTCCCTGATACACATTCACACACACAAACACTCCACTCTTCTGATGTTCTTCTTTATATTAATATTATTGAGAAAGGAATAGCATTCAGACAGTTTCAAAACAGGTTAGGACAGTTACAATAATTAATACATTGCATATTGTTGTCTTCATAGTAGTTATTAATAGTACAAGATGCAGACATGATATCTTGTCTAAACACTATTAGTACAAATCTTTCTTCTCATTGAACTAAGAGAAAGTAGCTGCATAGTTATCCAAATTATTTTGTATAT
>NW_004524714.1:1945206-1946193 GCF_000260255.1 Octodon degus | reverse complement strand
ACTAGTTCATCCAGACAGCACCTTGAGGAGACATAGAACAGAGAGCAGGGCTTTCAGTTCCTTTGGCCTCTGATATAGAACCACACGGGACACCACATGAGCTCATCCGAGTGAGCTCTGGGCCTGCTGCCTTGGACTGAATCCTTCATGTCCACAGTGCAAAGACAGTGTCTTTCCATTCCTGCATGTCTAATGCTATGGACAGCCACTGAAAACCTACCTTGTATCCAGTGTAAGATGAACCATGCTTTCATTAAATCTAGGAGAAATCCATAACAAGCCTATCCCTCTGGGTTCTTGGCAGAGTTCCCCTATCATCATGGCCAAGATGACCACTGCCTGGTGGTCCATTCTGTATCACCACCCTTAATTCCCTCAGAGACCACCAATCTGTGGCCGGCATGGAGCACATCCATGATTAATGAACAGGGTATGGGTGAATGAGGGCAACAGGGTCAGGACACAAGCTGTGTCGGAAGTCCTAGGCACAGGACTGAGCAAGTGTGAAATCCTGTATGGGAAAAGGATCCCCTACCTGGCCTGGGAGACCCCTATTCCAACTCTCAAGTCCTATCCCTTATAGTACTAACCCTATCCTCTACACAAGTCCAGCCCCAACCACAACCTTGGTCTTTGCTGCTTCCAGGGCTCCTTCCTGACACTGCCCTTGCCATAGTCCAGCTGTCAGGTAAGGGCCCAGCTAGTGGGCACAGCCTCCTTGCCCTACAGATTAGACCCTGCTATGGTTTCCATGTGTGTATCTTGGTCATTACCAGATGAAGAGACCTGAGACCCCAGGTGACATTACCACAAGGTAGGGCTATCAGAAGTGGTTAAATCAGCTTTTGTAAGTGGGTGTTTCTATGGTTTATGTATAGGTGTCCTTTCAAAGCCTCATACAGTCAGAGTGTGAACTTTTTGGACTTGTGTTTAACTTATGCTCCACTGGGATTATGGATGTGAGTACTGCTGGGATTATGCATGTGA
>NW_004524714.1:1921961-1923143 GCF_000260255.1 Octodon degus | reverse complement strand
GCTGACCTGGATCTGGGTGTCTTGAGAGAGTCTCAGAAGTTCTCACTCACTCGGTGGGCTTGGGGGTGGGTGCTCCAAAGGGTTGCAGGCCTCCTGATGGCACGGTAGAGGGTCTCACTCAGGTGGGTGCCTGAGTTTTGGTCTTGAGGGATCTCGTGGGTGCAGGGAGCTGGACAATCTCCCACAGGTTCACCGGGTTCGGTGGCACAGCATGTGGGGTTTGCTTGAAGTTAGTGTGCAGAGATGAAACCCCCAAGGTTTTGGGACTTAAAGCTACTCAAGCCCCAGAATGTCCTTTTGAGTCCTGGCAAGCTTACACTACAGAACTCTATAGGAGCCTGCTGCCTAGGCCAGGCTTGCTGAATGTATGCATACCACCCATGTCAAGAATGAGAATGAGCCAGCAGATGGGGAAATGTCCCAGGACAGCAATGCCCAAGGAATTGCAGGGAGGTGGCCTGGTGCATGGGACAGGAGACACTTGGACTGAGGCTTCATATTGCCCTTGCAGCTGGCCATGGGAAGGTGTGAGGGGAGCACAGGAAGACAGGACTCCATGGTAGGAGGCACCACCTCTCTGGTGCATGGAAGGGAAGACTGAAGGTCTCCTGTCTGGATTTCCAGGTGGGCAGCACATCCTCCTAACACTGCTCCATCTCCTTCACTGATGGCTGGCTGGACACAAATTTGAAGGCCTCTGCAGAGTCCTCCCAGAGTGGCAGCTTGACAGTACCTTGGTTGGCAGAGGATAGTTTTCTAACTCATGAAGAGCAGTGGAGGTGGAGCCCTAGGGCTGGGAGAGGACGGGGTAGTAGGGAGTGTGGCAGGTTCTTGAGCCAGAGCGTTATTCAGCTTCATTTTGTGCTTCTTCATCATTCAGCCAAGGCCATAGCTGACTGATATGGGCCTGAGTCTGCAGCCTTCCTACCAGGCCAGTTCATGGGCTGAAGTCCCTGCTTTTAGTGCCTCCCACAAGCCAGGCTGAGCCCTTTCACGTGGCGAATGGGGCCAAAGATGCCCTGGAGTACAATATGAAGCCACAGAATCCCAGCCCAGCCTGAGGTCATGCATCCAGCACAATTGTCCACTTCTAGGATGGGTCACCTCTGGAGGACACTGCCTCCAGCCTCAGTTTACACTGCCTCCTCAGGATTCTGGCCAGGATTCCAGTGAGGACACAGC
>NW_004524714.1:1920690-1921750 GCF_000260255.1 Octodon degus | reverse complement strand
AGTCTCAGAGGTCAGCATGGTCAGGCAGCCACACAGATGGCCCCTGAGCCAGGCTGTGTGTCTCTGCTTGCTGGGGACATAGAAGAGGACAGAACTCCAAGCATCCACGATCACTTTCCTTGTGCTACAAATGCCTTGGAGGTAATGAAGGGAGAGCGATTCAGGCATAGGATCAAGCTCAGGGGTTGGCCTGGGGCTCCACGGTGTGCAGAGGATGAGGGAGGGGAACATTCTTTCTTTGTTTCTTTCTCCTCTGAGACAGGATCTCTGCAAGTATTTAGGCTGCCCTTGAGCTCTCTGCTCAGCACAGGCTGGCCTTGAGTTTTGGTAACCCTCGTGCACCAGTCTGCAAACTTCTGGAACTGCAGGCTCATGCCACCATCTTCCACTATGCCCAGCACATTCTTTGCTATCTGCAGGTATGGGAAGGGGCCTGGCCACACAACCCACATGGGGGACAGAGTCGGAGATGTCGTCTTGTCAGGACCTGAGCTTCTGACTGACAGAGCCATTTGAACGCCAGAGGAGGCACAGTGAGCACCAACTGGGAGACCTCGTGCCTGAAGGACCCTGGTGTCCTGGGAATGTCCCCCATGTCCCCTGCCCTCTTCCCTTCTTTCCAGCTTGCATAATTTTAACCAGAGGGGAAAGAGCACACATGTTGTCATGTGTTTCTCAAGGGTGGAAACACTCACCTGCTGTATATTTACCTCTTCTTAGGTCGGATCTCAGCCTTCGCTTCCCTCCTGCAGCCCCTGCCGGCTCAGCCCTGCTCTGAAGCCATGGGCCTGGGTCTCCTGTTTCTGTTCCTCACCCTGCTAGGAACCGTGAAGACACAAGACCAGGATTATAACCGGACTGCTCAGCTAGCCGCAACTCTGAAGAAGATTGTCCTGCACAGAAACTTTCAGCATGAGAAGGTAAATGCTCCAGGGCTGGGTCTCTGCGGAACTGAGCACAGGCCAGTGGTAGCAGGGGGAGGAGAGGTAGGCAGACTTAGGGGCAAGGAAAGAAGGAAGTGCAGAGGGGGCACGTGGGACCCAGGTCATGAGAGTGGAGA
>NW_004524714.1:1917098-1918720 GCF_000260255.1 Octodon degus | reverse complement strand
CTGGATGCTGAGGGGATACTGCAAGGAACCATGGGAAAGAGGAGGAGTAAGATATGAGCAGGGCCCAGAACCCAGGTCCTGTGTGGGGGACAGGTGGTACCAAGGAGGCAACACAGGACACAGTGAGGACTGGAGGGAGAGCTGAGTGCAGAGGAGCAGGCAGAGGCACAGGGTGGAAGGCCACAGGGCCATGGAGATGTCTGCTAGGTGCTTCTGACCTAGAGAGGGACAAGTCGTCTTGGACTGGGCTAGACAATGGCCTCAGGATCCTGCTGTGCTCTGGTCCATTCTAGGGCCTCTTGGCAGGACCAAGTGTGTGTAACCTGTCTGCTCAGTCACCTCTGCCTCTCTTCTCACAGGCCATTTATAACTCTTGTGTATTTGCCACCTGAAATGGATCCTCGCCTGGACTGCCATCGCTATAACAGAACCTTCTCTTCCACTCGTGATACGGAGGAGTTCGTTGGAGAAAACACAAGTCGTGAGTCCTGAGACAGGGTCCCCAGTGTGAGGATTCTGGTGTCACAGTCCTCCCATAAGGGGCCGGCCTCCCTACCCACCTCACAGAAGCCATCCTGTGGTCAGAAGCCTGTGTTTATTGGACAGGGCTGAAGAGATCAGTGCCTTTCTCATAGGTAGGAAAGGAATGACCTCTGGATGTCCACCCTACAGGTCATCTTGGAGTACAGAGATACAGCATGAATGTGTTATCTACCAACTACAATGAGTTTGCTGTGCTGTCCTTTGCAAATGAATTCAAAGACAAGGTGTCCATCTACCTCATGCTTTATGGTGGGTTCTGGCTCCTTTTCTCATGCACAGGTTACAATGGGTGACAGTGCACCTCTTCCTAAGACCCAATGTCTTCTCCAGTCAGAGCCCAATTTGGGGAGGAAGTCATTTCACATTTCACTTCCCATGGGAGAAGTCTGTGAGACCTTTACTCACTCCAAAATGCCTTTGCTATGAGCCAGTTATGTTGGCCAATTTCATTCCAGTACTGGGAGACTGGGAGGCAGAGGCAGGAGGATTGTGATTCTGACCCTGTCTATGATAATTTGCAAACATGGAATGTCTTTATCCTGGCCACCCACTGGTCACCTTGGCTGCAGGGAGAAAAAAGACTCTGAGTCCCCAAGTGAAGAAGCACTTTGATCTCTTTGTCAAGTACATTGACCTCACTGATGACAACGTTCTCTTGTACATACCAACTGGTAATGGACATTGGGGTTGGGTGATTGGGAGGTGGAGTCTGTGCAGGCTTGATGCTGCTCGCCAGGGGAACCAGATAAGATATTCTTGGTCTTCTGATACTGTTGCTAGAGAGGTGGAGATGACCTCACAAATGTATGGCAAATGCTAGGGATGCAGTCAACATGTGTATTTCCTCTACCTATAAGGAAAGGTAGGCAGAGGTGACAGTCTCAGCCCTGGGTCCATGTTTCCCCATTTTTCCCTGCCCTCAATGGGTTATCTCTATTCCATGCTTTGCTTTTGGCTGACTGGGCCTCTCTCCTGTCCCTTGGGGCTTGCCCATTTCTGATGTGAGTGAAGTCCGCACATTCAAGTGGCCTGGCCTAGACAGGGGGCCGTGTACTGATGTTCTTTCTCCCCACAGAGAG
>NW_004524714.1:1913863-1914381 GCF_000260255.1 Octodon degus | reverse complement strand
TCATTGTGTCCTCAAGGAAAGGGTTTGCTGAACCTTGTCCTCTGGTAACTGTAGTGTGCAGTGGAGGTCTTGAGGCAGGCATCATGCTCCTGAGGTGGCAACCAGGGACAGGCTAGGACATGCAGCGAATAGCATTTGCTTAGGTACTTTCCCCAATATGGAGCAACAGAGAAAACACCCAAAAGTTAGAGAAAAGTTTTATTTGAGCTCAGTTTGTAGAGGTTTCAGTCCAAGGTTCTCTGGCTCCAACCCAAAGTGGCATGACAGAGGGGCACAGCACTGGAGAAACTGTTCATGGAGGGCACGTGGAGGACAGCAGTGCTAAGCCTTCCTTTCCCTTTTATATCATTCAAGTGTCAAGTGAATTGGGTGGTGCCACCCACACCTGGGAGTGGTCTTCTCCTTAGCCACACTACCCCATCATATTAACCCTGTCAGTGAACACATCCTGTTATCACACCTCTAATTTCTGCATCACATACCCATGATCCAGTGACTTCCCAAAGCCCCCCACACCC
>NW_004524714.1:1886381-1887676 GCF_000260255.1 Octodon degus | reverse complement strand
GGATTGCAGCTGCAGGGTTACACCCCAGGCCTGTATGCCAGACCTGAGCTCTGCCTGGAGGGGGCAAGGTGGAGTAGGGGAGAGAAGAAGTTCTCCCTCACACTCACTTGGTCTGGGCTAGGCCTATGTCTGGGTGTTCCCGGAATGTGGCAGAAAAAAATCTTACTCGGTGTGCGTGGTGGGGGAGGTGCTTTGAAGTGTTGGCGGCTGTCTCAAGGGGGTGTGAAAGGGTTTGGCCCACGCTGCACCCGTTCTGGGTCTGGTCCTGCCGTCACAGGGTAGCAGGAAGCTCTCCCACACACTCACCAGACCTGGGCTAGGACTGTGTCTGTGTGTTCCCAGAATGCGGCAGAAATTCCTACTCGGTGTGCGGGGTGGGGGATGTGCTTTGAAGTGGTGGGGGGCGTCCAAGGTGGTGGGAGAGGGTCTGTCCCACTCTGCACCTGGGCTGGGACTGGTCCCGCCAGCGCAGTGTAGCAGGAAGCTCTCCCACATACTCACCGGACCTGGCCTAGGACTGGGTCTGATGACTTTTTTGTTTTTTTAATTTTTTTTCCAGAGCTGGGGATTGAACTCAGGCCCTTGTGCTTGCCAGGCAAGCACTTATTCTACTGAGCAATCTCCCTGGCCCCTACTTCTTCTACTTCATTTTTATACTTTTCTGCTGGATGTTTAAGACTGAGATAAAGGAAGACCTATGTAACAGGAATTGTAGCTTTTGTATCTGATAAGGTCAGTCAAATCCCCTCAGTATTTGTCTACTGAGATCATGTACCTCAGCTTTTAGATCCTTTGTCAGTGTGAGCAATGTAGATGAGTCACGGCCATTGCTGGGACAATTTGCTATCTGTGACAGCCTGAGAGAGTATTTTCTCTCCATATGATTCTCCTTAGGCACAGTCTACATCATTGATCACTTTCCTCTTTGGCCCCATAAACTCCTTGATTAGAAAATTTGGGACAAATCTGAGTTATATGAGGTTACTGTACAGGTTGTCCTATGTCCTGAATCTTTCCTGACCTTGAAAAGCTAGGTCCAAAATGTTGGCTGTTATTTCAGCCCTTCTTTTTTTTTCAGACCAAATTGGTAGGACAATTTCATTAATTAACACATTGCATACATTCTTCCTAGTGGTTAATTGCTGTACAAGATGCGGACATGATATCCTATTTATAAACACTATCAGAACAAATCCCTCTATTCATCAAGAGAATGTAACTATATATCTATCCTAACTATTTTGAATACACAGATACAAAATAGACATTCATTTGTATCCCCTTTTTTGTTTAGT
>NW_004524714.1:1884508-1885908 GCF_000260255.1 Octodon degus | reverse complement strand
TTGATCAGAAAATTTGGGACACTACCGCGTTACATGACATTACAGTACAAGTTCTCATATGTCCTGAGTCTTAATTGACCTTGCAAGGCTAGGGCCAAAATGTTAGCTTTCCTTGTGGCCCTTCTTTTTCTCCAATTTTGGTCTGCAAACTTAGGTTGTTAGCCCTCCAGAAGAGTAGCTTATTGTTATTACCATACAATGTAGGCTGTTAAGCTTAACCTCACTATCTGTCTGAATATCAAACATCTTACACATAATATGGAACAGGTAGTTCTCATGAAAAACTGGTATTTGTAAATTTAAGTCCCTACAGAATATGAAGAAAAAAATTAATAGAATATTTAAAATATAGAAATAAAGTTACACATTTTTACACAGAAATTTTGATATCTAACCATATAGAGCCTTATAGTAGAGCAATTATTTTACTTTTCTGTTTTTTGTCTCTTGTTCTCATTTATTATCACCCCATTTTAAACAAAAACTTACTTGAAAGACAGTAGTGCATAACTTGTATGTCATGACAAACAGTACCTATTTAGAAGACCAGAATGACAGTCCTTCCAGGCATGGCCCTAGTATTAGACGTTGCTATTTTCAGTGCAGTTTCTTAGTTCACAAGTATCAGCATATATAGTTAATTAGGGTGAGATTCCTACCAATGAACTGCTGGTTTCAAAAACATGCTAAAGGTTATCAGAATCACTGCCTTACTCATCTTGTGCATACAAATGTATGGCTTTGCTCCTGTCCTGTTTCCCAGCTTTTCTCCTTGTCCTCTCTTCATTGTCTAATCCTGAAGTTCTAGCTATCCATTTATTTGTGTTATACCTTTCTATTTTTATTTCTTCTTTGGAGTTCTTATACTAGGGACACTATTTGATATTTACACATGTGGGTCTGTTTTATTTCACTTATGAGTATATCTTCAAGTGGCATTGACTTGAATACAAAGGCTTTGAGTTTGTGTTTCTTTATCGCTGAGTAATACTCCATTGTACAAAAATTCCACATCTCTTTCATACATTCCTCAGGTGATGAGCATCTTGTTTGTTTCCAAAATTTGGCTACCACAAATTGTGCTGCTATAAATATAGGCACACATATATCACTATGGGATGACGTTGTCAGTTCCTCTCAGAAAATTCCAAGTAGGGGTTAGCTGGTTTGAAAGGGATTTCCAGTCCTAGTTTTTCAAGGAGTCTCCACACTGCTTTCCATAATGGTTGAACCAGTCTACATTCCCACCAGCAGTGGAGAAGGGTTGCTTTTCCTCACAGCCTCTCCAACATTTGTGGTTGGTTGATTTCTTTATGATAGCCATTCTTTCTGGGGTCAGATTGCATTTCATGGATGGCTAGTGATGTGGAGCATTTTTTCATATATTTATTTGCCTCTTT